>NC_084472.1:34002832-34313070 GCF_027409185.1 Cynocephalus volans | reverse complement strand
TCATCTCAGTCAGTCATTCAAATGATACAGCAACAGGAAAAACAAATTTGGGAAAAGGATATAATAATTTTTGTAACAAACAACCCCAAAATTAAGTGGCTTAACGCATTAACAATGTATTTCTCTCTTGAAAACTGGTTTATGGGGTTTTTAGTGTGGCGGCTTCTTTTGCAAATTTTTCCACTGGGATCCCTACCACCTCTGAAACTGTTCAATAGAAACATAATGTAATCCAAAAATGTGACCCATGCTTTAAATTTTCTAAAGGCCACAGTTAAAAAGCAAAAAGATACAGATAAAATCAATTTCAATAATTTATCTCATATAGCCCAGTACATCTAAAATATTATTGGAACATGCCATCAACATGAAAATATTAATAAGATACTTTACATTATTTGGTACCATTTTTTCAAGGTCCAGTATACATTTTGCACTTACATCATCTCTTAATTCAGACTAACACACTTCAAATTTTCAATAGCTGCATGTGATTATTGACTACTATATTCAATTGTGTAGTTTTACATCACTGACATCTTTTTTGCCCCATATGTGTGTATGGAGAAAAATGCACAAAGATAACATAGGAGGTTTTAGAGAGCATCCCTGGGAAAAACATGTATTACTTTCATTCATATTCTAGTGGCCAGGTCTCAAATCATCTGAAGCCAGCTAAGTTCTGGAGAGGTTGGAAAATACAGTAGTGTTTGGGCCTAGGGAGAAAATGAGACATGGTTTGGTGAATTCATATCTTTGTCTCAGCTACACCTGGTATCTTAATCATATGAGTATCTTATCTCCTTCCTACAACTGCCATTCTTGACTATTTCTTCTACAGGGAGTCAGGAATGTAGACAAAACATGCAAACTCAGCTGGATCTGCTGAAGCATCAGTAGGAAGGGAAGGGCCGACCCCGTGGCGCACTCAGGAGAGTGCGGCGCTGGGAGCACAGCAGCGCTCCCGACGCGGGTTCGGATCCTATATAGGGATGGCCGGTGCACTCACTGGCTGAGCGCGGTCACAAAATAAATAAATAAATAAATAAATAAATCTTTAAAAAAAAAAAAAAAAAAAAAAAAAAAAAAAAGTAGGAAGGGAAGACAAGTTGATGATAATAAATACATATAAAAAGAAAAACTTCGAAACTATGTTGGCAGGTTTTCATTTTTGTTTTTTCTTGTTTCCTATTTGATTTTTTTTTTCTCAAAGCATGACATACATACAGATGAGTTTACATATCATAGAGAAAAATGTGAAAAATCACAATTATACACTTCAGTAGATTATCACAAGGGGAAAGACATATGTAACCACAACCCAGGCAACAAGAGAGAACTTATTGGTCTTTGAACTTAAAGTGTGTCTTTTAAAAATAACACATAACTGATTATTGTTTTATATATATACATACATATACATGTGAATATATATAAAAACATATATATTGTAAGTTTATAATTATTGCTTTTTGCGGTCATCTTTTAATTTTAAGAGTGAAAAAGTAAAAAAAAAATCATAATAATTCCTGTGGTCTTCTATATTTTTCCACATAATTACTTTTACTGTTGATTTTTATTTCTTTGTGTGAATTTGAATTACCATCTAGTATAATTTCTTTTCAGCCTGAAGAACATCCTTTAGTATTTCTGTGAAGCAGGTTTGCTAACATATTCTCCCAGTGTTTGTTTATATGATAATTTCTTTATTTCACCTGCAGTTTTAAGGAATCATTTTGTTGAATATAAAAATCATGGTCGAAAGGTTGTTTTTTTTTTCTTCCTTTTAGCACTTTGAATATGTCATCACACAGCTTCTGTTTTCCATTGTTTCTTATGAGAAATCAGCTGTTAATATCATTGTGGTTCCCTTGTGCATATGAATCATTTTCCTTTGTTATTTTCAAAGTTTTGTTTGCTTTTAGTTTTCAACAATTTATCATATGTTGGTCTCTTTGGATTTATCGTACTTAGAGTTTGTTGAGCTTCTTGGATGTATGCATTAACATTTTTATCAAGGTTAGGAAGTTTTCAGCTATTATTTCTTCAAATATTTTTTTCTGCTTCTTTCTTCTTTTTTTCTGTGACTCCTATTGTGCTTATGTTGGTACACTTGATAGTATACCACAGGTACTCAAGTCTCTATTTTGCCTTAATCACATTTCTTTATTTTCTTCAGATTGGGTAATTTATGTTGATCTGTACCTTACTACATTGGGATTTTCCCCTGCCATACTGAATCTGGTGGTGTGTCTTTCTAGTTTTTTTTTTTTTTTTTTTAGTTATACTTCTAACTGGAGATTTTATATCCAGAGTTGCTTTTAAACTTCTATTATTAATGTTTTCTAATTGTCAAGTCATTGTCATCAATCATACTTTCTTTTCATTCTTTAAACTTGAGGTTTTTAACTACACTTATAGTAGCAGCTTTGTGATCTTTAAGTTCAATATCTGGGTTACTCAGGATTGGATTCTATTGGCATTGTATTGTTTTTTCTTGCATGGATCACATTTTCCAATTTCTTTGCATGTCTTATAATATTTCTAATTAAAATTAGACATTTTATATGATACATTACAGCAGTTCCAGATTTTGATTCTCCTACTCACCATTATCATTGTTGCTGCTCTTTTGTATGTTTGCTTAATGACTTGCCTGGGCTAATTCTACAGTTTCTATTTACCCCAGAGTCTTCAACACTGTTGTCTCTGCTTTTCTCCTCGTTATCACTGTTAGGTATGAATTCCCAGGTGTAATGTATATCTCAGAATAGTTTACAATGATTGGTTTGAGGTTATACTTAAACACATTGAGACAGTAACACTTCCATCTTTTCTCTACAGATGTGTATGTTGTCTGAGGAACTCTTCAATGTTCAGGCTCTTTACAAGTCTTGCACAACTTTTCATTTCTTCTGGGCCTTCTGATGTCTCACCTGCATGTACATAAATCCTCACATTTAGCCAGAAGCTTATAAATGGCTAGAACCCTCTTCTGTCTCTCTTGAAATCTTCAGGCTTTCATATGTGTGCAAATTTCTAAACTGCCATAAATGTATAAAAGACTTTCAAGGCTCTCTATGACCACAGTAGTGGCCTTCTTATCTCCTATTTTGCTTTTCATAGTATCAGTTACATGCTGTTGACTGTGGTCCAAAAATATCAAATGGAAAATTCCAAAAGTAAACAATAAGTTCTAAATAATTGTCTGCCATTCTGAGTAGCATGATAAAATCTCATGCCTTCTTGCTCTGTCATCCCTGGGATGTGAACCATCATATGGACACTGTATGTGCTTCCAATTAGTCACTCAGTATCCATCCAAGTCATCATATCAACTGTCAGTGTATCTTAGGGCTTGTGTTCAAGTAACCCTCATTATACTTAGTAATGGCCCCAATATGCAAGTGTAGTGATTCTGGCATATTGTGATAATTGTTCTATTTTTTTTTTTTAGGTATTGTTAATCTCTTACTGTTCCTAATTTATATACTAAACTTTATCATAGGCATGTATGTATAGGAAAAAACCATAGTACATATAGGATTGATGCTATCCAAAGTTTCAGGCATCCACTGGAGGTCTTGGAACATATCCCTGTGGATAAGGGAAATCTACTTTTTATCATTTTCTAGAACTCTACGTTAGAATTCTGGCTAGTCTAACATTCTGTTCATTGCTCCAGCCAATATCATAACCTCAGGCTACTTGCAAGGATATTGGTGTTTGCCATTCATTTGACACTGAGATCAATATTGTTTTCCACAATGCCCCCAGATGCGGGATTCTTCTGCATCCTGCTTCAAATCAAGTCTGCCCCATTCAGCAGTGAAGCTGCTGGTTTTTCAGCTTTCCCTCCCATGGTTGAACTTCCATGTTGATGGAGTTGGTGGAAGGAAGCAACTTCAGGCTAAAACACCAGAGACTCCTACTGCTGTTGATAAACATTTCTCAACTTGTAGTATGCCATTGTTGATTCCTAACATATGATTGTTTTAACAGCTTTTCTAGTTTTGTCATTGCTTATTTGGATAAGGGTTTGCCATGTTCTTCACTTTGGCATACTGGAAGTTTTGCCAGTGGGCTTTTTTTGTAAGAAGAAATCAAGATGAAGTTAACTGGGCCTTGGTTTTTCTTTGTGGAAAGTTTTTAAATTACAGATACAATTATTTTAACGTCTCTGTATAAATATGTTATCTATGTTTATGAGAGTATATTTTATGAATGGGTTTTGATAACACTGTGCTTTTCTAGATATTAATCATTCTAGTTTTTGAGATCCATTTAAAATTGTTTGTTATATCTCCTTAAGATCTTTCTCATTTCTGTAGGATTTGTAGTATCCTTTTTATTTTTCACATTCGTTATTTGTGCATTATTCCTTTTTCTCTTAATCTATTTCACTAAAGCAATTTTTTTTTCATTTTATTTTTTTAAAAAGTAAATTTATCTTTCTTGGTGCTCTCTCTTTTATTTTATGTCTGTTTTCTATTTCATTAATTTCTGTTTTCTTACCTTTCATATATGCTTCATTCTATATGTTCTTAATTTTTATAACTTCATAATTATGGGTGCTTAAATTATTGGTTTCCGTACAAGAAAAGAAGAATTGACCCAGACACAGAGACACACAGGGAGAACACCATGTGACCACTGAGTGGTGTATCTACATGTCAAGAACGTCAAGGATTTCCAGGAACATCAGAAGCTAAAAGAAAGGCATAGAGCAGATTCTCCTCTAAAGCCTTCAGAGAGAACATGGCTCTGCTAATAGTGGACCCCAAAAAGTAGATTTCTAAGCCCCTTTGTTTTAATTTTGCAGCTGGAAAGTGCTTGTTTGCAAAGGACCCTTAAGAGTTGGTTAAACAGTAGTCTGCCTCTTGGGTTTCTGTGACTCTGCTGCTTGCTAAATTGAGCCACCTAAATTCACAGAAACTGCTTGCTGAAGATATGTTTAGAAATTGAAACTAACAGCACCTACTTAACCACACATTTCCTGCCTCTGTAAAGCTGCTGGAAGCCCTGCAGCTTGGAAAATCTGCCTGGATACAGACAGGGCCAATAAAAGGCTTGCATGCCTGCTCAAGAAAAGTATATAACCACAGCTCTCCCTGTACTCAGGGTCCCAGGACCTCAGGACGTGTGTCCACCTGGATCCTGCCAGTGTTCCTGTCCCTCTAGGGTAATAAACTTCCTGACTCTCCATTTCTCCGAGTGACTGAAATTACTTCCTCACTGAGTTCTTTCCATAACATGCTGATAACTTATCTTGTACTTTTAGTCTCACAAATTGTGAGAGGGTAAATTTCTATTGTTTAAGCCACCCATCTCAAATAATTTCTCAAAATCTAACATTGCTAAATCGACTGACCTCTCTCTTCCCAGCCATCTTATCCTTACATTCCTTTCATAGATGTTAGTGGATTCCTCATCAGCAACTCACACCATATGTGATGTTTTCATTCGTCCTTTGGTTATCTTCCTTTTCTGATCTATCCCTCCAAGTTAATACTCTGAACTCATTCATTTCTAAAAAATAAATACGTACTTCTTTTGTATATGCCAGGGACTATTCATCTCTTCACTAAGGTACTGAGTGCTCTTATGTTTTCCTGAGGGTCTCTGATGGCAAGAGAAGCATCTCGTGAACTCACATTTAGTTGTCAGGAATATTCTCCCTCTCACATATGTATCTACATTTCCAACAAATGGCAAATGATGAATTTTGAAGCACAATAGCAAGTGAATACGTTAGGGATATTTGAGTATATTTACATTTCTAGTGTTTTTGAAAACATTTTGATTGCTTACCGACAGTAAAAAAATACATTTTACATCATGATAAATTCACATACAGAGACATATACACAGAAATATAATTGAAAAAAAAATTCATGCAAGAATGCTTAGCGTATAAGGTGCAAATCTGTTATTTTCTTTGCTATACTATGCTTTTTCAGTGAATAAAATGCTATTCATGAGCAATTAAATTAAGTTCACAAAAATGCGTCATAATTCAAAGTTTAAAAATCACTTTTGAGGTGACTTCTTTTCTCAATTGCTATGTTTTGTGATGTCCACTGTAAGGGATCCTAAATTAGCTAAGCAATAGAAAGATCACTAAGAGTACACCACTCTCTCATTAAATCTTTCTCTGATTCTTTTAAGATAAATCTCTGATATTTATCTGCTTACTTCAGATTTCTGATAGACAGGGAAAAGACATATTTTCAGGGTTTATTGAAGGGATTTCTGCCTGAACGCAGGGCAGTATCACAGTAACTCTTCAAATCGTATTCTGGCGGAGAAATCTATGATTCCAACATCTGGTTTATTTGAAACCCAGTCTTTTACTGCTTCCTGTCCCTTTGTTAAGGCAGAATTAAGTTTCATGAAAGGACACATTTTATCTTAACCAGGTAGGTCTTTGGTGCTATATTTTTCTTTTGTGTTGGATAAAGCCACTGGCAAACTTATTTCAGGTTTAAACTATTGAATCTGAAGTATGGGCAAATTCTAATTCACATATAAGCTACATTTTCATAGAACTGCTAGAGATCAAGCATGAAACCCAACAATGGCATGTTCTGCTAAAGAGGTCAGAGTGCTTACTGCACCATTGCTTGTTGCTTTTCTGAATGGTTAACATCAGAGGTTCCTGTTCACGTTGGTGCTTTCCTCTACTATTTGGGGCATGACAGGGAAAGATCAAAGAAAATATTGTTGGAAAGAGGTAATGGCAGGTGCCATGCTTGTTTATTGTTTTCTGCAGATTTCAAGACTTGATGCTTTTGTCATTAAATATTTTCACACCTACTTTTCTATTTGCCTTGAATTACTGAAATATACAAAGCATATCTCTCCTAGGACCTGGTGCCACAGCATAATAGGCTTCTGCTAATAGCTTGAAACTGTACAGCAATCTAGTTTTAAAATACAACACAAATCTTTATCTAAAAGCAGTAACACCTCACTCGTGTTCACGGAGTATGTTTTCACATTTCCTCTTGCAATGCATGGGAAGGGGGGGAAAGCTACAAGAGAAATGATGCATTCTGGGCAAGAAGCCAATTTAAAAAGTCTGTTCTTTCCAGTTTGCTGTCACTTGTCGTGGTTAAACAAAACACGAAGGAGAAAAAGAGAAATTGGCTTCAGTGTAAATGTCAACATTCTGATTAAAGCAAACACAAAGCATTCAGAACTCTTGACAAAAAAAAAAAATTAAATTGAATTATGAAGGGTATGCAAATGGAGCCCTTCCTCTGTATGATTACCACGACTTTTGCATTTTGTATTTTCTGTCTGTGCTGGAGAAATCTGTGCTGCAGGACAAGGTGTTTAAAAACAGGAAAGGGTCGGTGAGCAACACATTTCTCGGCTGATGACAGCTGCAACCTACCAAAATATTGGTTCAGAAATAGTCTAACACTTTGCAAACACTGGGGCAGGTTAGACAGGAAGGCCTGGTGCTTTTAGTTTATTGTCTTTCTAGCTAAGCAGGGTCCTCTTCCAGGACACAAAACCCAAAAGTATTTACTTAAAGGTTTCAAAAGCTATCATTTGTCAGAAGAGAGGACATTAAGAAAACTCATATTAAAATGCAGATATGTAAATGATACAGTGTCAGTTTCTCCCTTTCTCCTTTAACACAGACCTTAGAAATTAAATTGTTCAAAATGCAGTTTAAAAGGGTTCTCAGTGTGCATCCGTGATACGGAATTTTAAAGGTGGCATAAACATTCCATTTTTGTAATTAAAATTAATTGGAAAATGAAAACTAAATGGTGTGCATTGGTCCTCTTTTCTGAGGGGAGAATACATTTGCTGTCTTGGATGAATGTGTCTGGTCTAGTGCTAGTAGGCTATATAGAGTGTGTTTGAGAGTGTGTGTGTGTGTGTGTGTGTGTGTGTGTCTGTCTGTCTGTCTGTCTCTCTCTCTCTCTGTATTGGAATAAGGTTATACAGTACATGTGAGGAAAATTTGTCATCCCCTTTCTTTCTTTTTTCTCCATGTCCCCAGCACTGTTTTATTTTTGAACCATATCTTTGCCCACAATTTCACAATCGTTATCTGCCTTATCATTGCTCCTATCTCTCCCCTCTTTGGGCTATTGTGAAACTGCTTCTAAAGTTATGATGTGCTCTGAGCATTCCATTTCTGACTTATTAATCAGAAATAGCTACGCAGCACCAGAAAAGTCCCAACCCTGGCCTGACATTCAAGGCTTTCTCAAGGGTCCTCAAACTACCTTTGTATTCATTTCATAAACATTTACTGGACATCTACTGAATGTCAGTCATTTTGCCTTTTCTTCATCTTGTTGCCCATACAGTTCCTACGCTTGCCTCACTTCTTCCTTTCCCAACATGCTCTGTGCTTTTCCATTTAGGCAACTTTCCTCTAGCTCTGTCCTTTCTTTGACAGAACCTTCCTATATCTCCATCTACCAGACCATATATCCTTGAAGGCTATATTAAAAGGTGCCCCTTTCTTGAAATCTTCCCTTATTATCCTACTTGAAAATGACCTCTTCCTCCCCAGAACTTTTACAACATTCTATTTGTACCCTTTGAAACTTATTAATATTGTTTTGTATTAGTTGTATGTGTATATGCTCTATCTTACCTAAAAGAATCTTAAAACATGAAGACCCTGTTTTATGTATCTTCATGTCTTACACAAATCTAGCACACTGTGAAGACTGAGATATCAATCCAGGTAACATATGTTACTTACCAATGTTCTAACTCCTTTATCCGTAAAATGAAGATGATAATATTTCTCTCTCAGGGCATTGTGAGAAGTAAAGGAGATGATGTTTATTAAAAAAAAAAGTAGAGCTCTAAGTAGTAGCTATAATTTATATAATGTCAATTTTTATTACTGATAACATATCCAGACAAATAAATACATGTAGGTAGACACTGAAGCAGGAGCACCAGGTATTTGCCAGACACTTTTCATAGATGAACAGATTTCTCACTATAACCTTCTTAAGTAGGTCATAGAAAATTGACTGTGTAGAGGAGGCTCAGCGGACTACATAAAAGTAACTGGTCTGATCCCCAAATCTGTGATTTTCCTCAAACATTCAAGAATTTATTTCTTGAACTGTCCTAAATAACAAGGGACTTTGTCAAACTAGACACAAGGACAGTAAACCCTATCCCCACCATGGTCCCATTCCCCATCCTTTTGTTGTATTAGAATAAGTTAACTGCACCTCAAAGGACCGGATATGTTCATTCTGAAACCAAACCCAACCCCCACCCTCTTTCTCATGCTACAATTCCTTCCTCGGATCCCACAATATCTAGGATTTTCCTAGATTTGTGTTCTAATCGATTCATTCATCTTTTTCTTTAACAAACCTACAGGCTACCTGTTACAAATGCGGATACCTGACCCCATTGTAACAATTGCCCCAAGTGATATTGATGAAACTTGTCCACAGACCACACTTTGAGAAGTAATGCTCAGTCAGATTCAAATGTATTTAGAGTATACTTTGACCCAATTGCATAGGAACCACAACATTTCCATGTGGTATGGAGTGAGACTCCTAATATTCTACAGGATGGAGGAACTAGAGATGATCAAATGTTATTCCCCATTTTCAGAAAAATGAAACCTGGAGAATTTAACTGAAAATAACTGACATAAAACATATGCAATACCCATCAAAATTCCAATCATATTTTTTCTGTGAAATGGAAAAAATTATCCTAACATTTATATGGAATGACAAAAGACCATGAATAGGCAAAGAAATTCTGAGCAAAAAAAATAAAGCTGGAGGCATAACACTACCTGACTTTAAACTATACTGCAAAGCTATAATAACCAAAACAGCATGGTACTGGCATAAAAACAGACTCACAGATCAATGGAATAGAATAGAGAATCCAGAAATCAACCCATACACCTATGGCCATCTGATATTTGACAAAGGCACCAAGTCTACACACTAGGGAAGAGACTGCCTCTTCAGCAAATGGAGCTGGGAAAACTTAATATCCATATGCAAGAGAATCAAACTAGACCCATACCTCTCACCATCTACAAAAGTCAACTCAAAATGGCCTAAAGAGTTAAATATACATCCTGAAACAATAAAACTACTTAAAGAAAACGTAGGGAAAGCACTCCAGGAAGTATGATTGGGTACAGACTTCATGAATATGACCCCAAAAGCACAGGCAACCAAAAGAAAAATAAACAAATGGGATTATAACAAATCAAAAAGCTTCTGAACAGCAAGAGATACAATTAACAGAGTGAAAAGACAACCAACAGAGTGGGAGAAAATATTTGCAAAATATACATCTGACAAAGGATTAATATCCAGAATATACAAGGAACTCAAACAACTTTACAGCAAAAAACAAGTAACTCAATTAAAAAAATGGGCAAAGGAACTGAATAGGCATTTCTCAAAGGAAGATATATGAATGGCCAACAGACACATCAAAAAATGCTCAATATCACTCAGCATTCGGGAAATGCAAATCAAAACCACTTTGAGATACCATCTCACTGCAGTCAGGATGGCTAACATTCAAAAGACTGAGAATAACAAATGCTGGTGAGGTTGCAGAGAAGAAGGAACTCTCATACTCTGCTGGTGGGGCTGCAAAATGGTGCAGTGTTTATGGAAAATGGTATGGAGATTCCTCAAACAATTACAGACAGATCTACCATATAACCCAACTATTCTAGTGCAGGAAATATACCCAAAGGAATGGAAATCATCATTCTGAAGGGACAACTGTACTCCAGTGTTTATTGCAGCTCTATATACAGTAGCCAAGAGTTGGAATCATCCCAAATGTCCATCATCAGATGAGGGGATAGGGAAAATGTGGTATATCTACAGAATGGAATACTACTCTACTATAAAAAAGAATGAAATACTATCATTAACAACAATATGGATGGGCATAGAAAAAAATATATGAAGTGAAATAAGTCAGAAACAGAAAGAGAAATACCACATGTTCTCATTTATTTGTGGGAGCTAAAAATAAATAAATAAATACACAAACGATTGGGGGGGGGGAAGAAGATGAAAATCACAATTCCTTGACCTTGTTAAGACAAGTGAACAGCTTTGAGGTTGATGGGCAGGAGTGGTGAGGGGGAGGGGAAGGGAGGAATCGGTAAAGAGACACAAAAATCAACAATATTGTATATTGATAAAATTTTAAAAATATGGGCAAAAATAATTTTTTGTGGTGGTTTTTAATAGACTTCTTTTATTCATTTATTCATTCAGTATTATCTTCTTGAGCCCCCACAGTATCTTGTCATTCACTGAAGAGACAAGACATAAGTAGACTTTTCTGTGCAGAAATTTACAATCCAGTTGTAGAAACTACATTATCTTATAGACCAAATCTGTTAAGCCTGAACAGGAATTCCAAGGAGATTATCACAGATGTTTTTGGAATAGGTGAATTAAACACACACACACACACACACACACACACACACACACACTCTAAGCTTTTTACATGCAATGTGGGAGCTGGTGTGAAACAGAACAGGTGTTTTCAGAAAAGGTGAAGGCTTCTCATCACACCACACAACCTTCCTGAGAGGAACCAGACACTCGTCCAGGCCTTTCCAGCCCATTTCCTCACTCAAATTTTGGAACGGTGGCTTTTTTTGTTGTTGTTTTCATGAGGAGAAAAACACACTTTCCCTCCTTCTCAGTAAACATTCTGGAAACTGTTGGGATTGTTCAGATTTCTTTAAAGACCTTGACGCCACTTACCATTGCTTTCTAGACTGCAGGAAACATAATGAAACTGAAGTCTCTTGTGGAGCTTTTATTCCTGTTCTTTCAGACTTAACAGAAAGCAGCAGGGGACACTTGGACCACCAATGTCAGTGCTGTTTCAGGGTCTGCTTTCATTTTATTCTCAAGGAAAATAGCACTGGATTAATTTTCTTTTATTTTGTAAACAGATGTTTCGCTCAGATAAAGCCCTGACATTTGCCATTTATCTCTTCCTCTCCCCTCTCTTCCCCACTCCCCTCTCCTGCTTCTCCTTCCTTTGGTGCAGGACAAAGGCCTAAAGTGTATGAAATGTAAACGTGGAAATGTAAAAGTGAAATGTAAGCATATAAACATGGGGAAACACACACATACAGTCCTTTTTTGAACAAAAGTTTGTACCCTTCCTGGACAATTGATACATTTTTTTTCCCTTTACACATCTCTCACTTCCAAAATATTTACTTTGAAACTATGTCCTGATATTCAACCTTTAGCAGTTGAACCTAATTTTTGCATGGAATCACACTGCACATATATTTCACTAGATAAGGATTCACTTTTTCTGATTTTTTAAGCTCCTTTTATTCAACTCAGCGCACAGCATTTTCACAAAAACCCTAAGCAGCCAGAACCAAAACGAGAACAACAAACCCAAACAAACTATATATTAGAGCCATATTCTCCAATATTTTTGATTTATTTAAGAAATGCTAAATTAATTTCCATCAGTAATAGCTTACAACAGGCAAACTGAAAACGCTGCCCTTTGTAAAAGTTGAGGCTGTTGGTGGCTACCAACAGTAAGTTCTGGAAAGAATTCCAGGGATGCTCTCAGGCTACAGTGGAAAGAATGTGGAAATTGACTAGTCAGGTTTGCCAAGGGGGTAACTGCTGAGCTTTTTGGAAGGAATGACATACTTTAGCCATCAGACTGCCCTGTAAGTTTGGTATGAACTGAAGCCCTCTGTTAGTTCAGCATTTTACTCAGAGTATGATTCACTGTATCATGAGTTCCAGGGACCCTGTACTATGCACTTTGTCTTCTTGGGCCCTTCCTTCAATTAAAAAATAAAATTTTATTTTATGACTGTACTGGTATAAAAATAAATATATTCAAGCTGGCTTAGTAATGAAATATTATTATTCTTTTTTTTCTTTTTTCTTTTGATTTTAAAGCAAATTAAAATTAAAACATTTTTGTAAACTTCTAAATGTATCATGGGCACTGTGCCTATTGTCTGGATGGACAGTTGGCCTAGAATCCCTTCATTATAATGTAAAGTGTACTTTGTGATTCAAAGTGGAATCAACTGACACCATTCTCCTATGACTAGAAACCATATTCTAACTAAGTTCTAGCATAATGAAGATTAGCTTGTGTGTTCATATCCAGTTCTGGTAACTAGTAGTATAAATTTATGGTAGGTTTTTTTTTTTTTTTTTTTTTTTTTGCACTGGTTGTGGTAGCAAAACTATATGAGACTTGGGTTGGAGAATACTTTTTGCCTAGTGTCAGTGCTAGGCCCTTAAAACCTCACGAAGAATTAGACTGGAAGATGGAAGGGACTGATTAGAGAAGGGAATCAGAAAGTTTGACAAAGAGAATGTTCTTTGTTTTCAAAATTTTGTCCAGGATCACTTTTCTAAAGAAAAAAAAAAAAGTATATACGTGTGTGTGTGTGTGTGTGTGTGTGTGTGTGTGTGTGTGTGTGTAATCATACAAGTAATATATGTTTAAAAAAAATAAATGCATAATGCAGATAAATAAAAAGAAAGAACATCTATAATTTCCATAATTACACAGAGATCTAGCAACTGACAATATTTTTTACTATAGTCTTTTAGAAACCTATGCATATGTTTATATATGGACATATAAAACTTTTAACAACAACAAAGAAAGTTCTGTTATTTACACAGGTTGTTCTGCTACTTGCAATTTTACCTGAAAAAAAAAATCATAGACAACTACCATATTATTAATTTCTCATCTAAAATATAATTCTTAGTCCATGGTAGGGCAACTGGTTGTTTAATGAAACTCTTGCCTATAGACATTCAGGTTGCCCCTAGCTGTTTGCTACACAAACAGTGCTGCCCTAAACTTACATAGCCTGTGAGCACAGCTTTATGCATCTGCAATTTCTTGGGAAAAATTCATAGAAGTGGAACTTTTGAGTTAAATTGTTATATACTTCAGATAATTGACTCTTTTTATGTCTCCTTTAATTAATTATCTATTCATGTCCATATCCCATGTTTCTATTACTTTTGCTCTTGATTAGAAAACATGCTTTGTATAATAAAAATGTTAACCCTGTGGTTCTTATACATACTGAAAATATTTCTATAGGCTGATGTCTTTTTGAAGTTATTTTATTTTTCTCTGTAGGTGTTCTAAATTTTTATTTGATAAAACCTATCAATATTTACTGTCTGATTTCCTTCTTTGGTGTAAGTATCATATAAAATGCACTTCCACACCTTAATGTTTCTTTTATTATTGTAAATTTTAAAAAATATGTCCATGTTTAAATTATTTGTGATCCATTTTGGTACAATATATGAAATATGATCCTGACATTTTGCATTTATTTGTTTTTTTCTATATGATTTTATTAAAAAATATATTCTTACTTTTTAAAGACTGCTTCTATATCATATACTAAATTCTGCCATGAAGTATGACTGGTTGACAGACTTCCTCTCACTTTTCATTAATCTATTTGTCTACTTCGGTACTAATACCATGATGTTTTAATCTTTGAAGCTATAAAAAATATTTTATTTTCCAATAAAACAAAGAACCCCTGATTGTGGCTTTGTGTTTGTTAAATGAGGAACTTTATCATTTATTTTTCCTAAAAGAAATATAGTATAGTTTATTTAAAATTAAATATTTGGACTAACTATTGAAATTGTACTGAAGTTAAAGTTAATTCAAAAGAATAAATATTTTCATGTTATTTTATCTTTCCTTCCAAGATCACAGGACATTGCTCTCTTTATTTATTCATATACATACACACACAAACATACACACATACACACATATACATATATACATGTAGATCCGTAATATATGTAGCTAGATAAAGTTTTAGAGACATCTTTGACTAATATACTTTTGCTTATTTTGTGATATTTTAAAATTTTGATTGCTATGGCAAAAGGAATTTTTTTTTTCTTTATGTGTTCTAAGCAGTTATCACTAATCTATAGGAAAGCTTTAGAGTTTCCTACTTATTTTGTAGCCATAAACCTTACTACATTTTATTATAAACTCGAATAGGTTTGATTCACTAAGTTTTTGGAATAGGCAATCATAATTTGTAAGTAGTGAAATTTTATCATTTTCTTTATAATAATTATAGCTCTGTTTTTATTTCCTATTTCAACAATTAGAACTTCAGAAACTTGCTGAATAATAGAGTGCTAGTAGGCATCTCTCTTGTGTTCCAGAATTTATTAGGAATGCCTCTGAAGTTTAGTCAAATAAGGTATACATAGTCAGTTCAGAAGATAAGTTTTTTATCTTATATTCCTAGTTAATTTCCAGGTTTATTTAATTTTATTCTATTGGTTTTAATGACAGAAATAGATTTGAACTTTTTTTTTTTTTGTCTTTTTTTTTTTTTTTTTTTTTTGTCTTTTTCGTGACCGGCACTCAGCCAGTGATTGCACCGGCCAGTCCTATATAGGATCCGAACCCGCGGCGGGAGCGTAGCTGCGCTCCCAGCGCCGCACTCTCCCGAGTGCGCCACGGGCTCAGCCCTAGATTTGAACTTTTAAAAATGCACTTTTGCATCTATTGTCAGTCATGTTTTCTCTCCTTTTACCCTATTGATGAGATAAATTATATTTATTACTTTTCTAAGGGTGAACCCATCTTGCATACCTGGAGTAAACTCTACCTGACCATGTTACAGCAGTCTTTTGATATGTACAGGATTTTATTTGCTAATATATTTTTTAGCATTTTTGCAGATATACTTACGGATGTGGTTATTCTGTAATGTGTGTCTATGTATATGTGTTTGAATACATGTGAGCTCTTTATCAAGTTTGATATCGGGTTTATGACAGCTACATAAAGTGAGCTGAAAAGCTTTGTATTTTTCTATGATCTGGAACAATTTATATTGCATGGAAATGTAGCTTGCCCTTGAAAATTTGATAGAGCTACCCATAATACTGTACTCTCATACAGATTGCTTTATATTTCCAATGTCTCCAGTATTAATATAAACTACTTTCTCCCAATAATCCACTAAGTTTTTATCAATCCTTTACCGGGCTGGACCCCGCAGGGAGACAAGGAAATGGTCATAATAGGACCATATCAAAAATATGGTTCACAACACAAAGCAATTCATTTCAAGTCCAAATGGGTGAAACACACAATGCATTGCATTGGAAACCAAAAGAATGAGCATATAGTTTTGTCCTTCTTGGCTTGGAAAGTTTGTTGTTTATTTTGTTTTCTTTAGTTTTATTTTTCCCAATGAGGAAAGATTTGAATTGAATCTCAGGATAGCCTCAGCTGAGAAGTTCTGAGAGCGCTTCAACTGTAAATATGTACTACTGTTTGGGATATTGACATATGTGCTGGGGGCACTGGAGGGCATTCTGGCAGGAACTGAGAAGGTACATTAGGGATATGATGTTACAAAGGAAGATTGATGTCAGATACCCAGGGAAACTATAATACACTGCAAGTCTTCCATCTCCACCACCTAAATATTTTTATCCATTGTTGCTTTAATGAAAAGCTCCAGTTCACGGACATTTAATGGCAAAGGTTAAAATAGATAATCTGCAAGTTCCTTTCCAAATCTTTGACTCTATGAACTCCTGAGTTTCTACAGCCTGATAGTGTCCCTTGGATTCTGGAGTTGAACATAATTTGGCCCAGGACTTGGATAAAGAACTGATTTTTAGTTTATCCTGCCTAGTCCATTTCATCCCTCAGTTATGAATTTCCAACTCTTTGTGAGCCAAAAATAACAACAATAGTGGTTTGTATAAGTCACAAAAGAGAAAGGCACATCTATATCTTATGAGTCTATTTACAAAGGGAATTATAGAATATGTCTGCTTACTAGAAAAAAAATCACCTAAGTTAAGACAGTGAAAGTACCATTAAGTCATTTTTCCATTCGTCAGAACCTGGCAGGGAATTGTTCCCTGTGGTGCATTTTCCTGCTTCTCTTGCAGCCAGGTTTTAAACATCTTAAGCTATAGCACTCCCCTCCCCTCTCCTGAGCAGTGACTATACTGCCTCATAAATCTCTTTGGTTGGAATTCTTTCCAACATACCTCTAGGTCCCTTGTGATGGATTTTTTCTGCCCCTGGGAGGCCCCATAGTTTTGTCATGTGCTAAAGGAAAGAAAGCAGAAATTGGATTTGTGCAGACATCAGAAATTGAGTCCGTTGCTATCCTTTGTTTACTTTTTTAACTCTAATTTGAAAATGTTATAGGGCCACCAATATTATCACAAGAAATCCCATCTGTCAATTAGTTGAGCATTTCTGGTAAGTTCTGTGTGTATGAGAAACTTGCACATTTTGTTCAACCCTAGAAACCCAGAGTCTAGAAGAATGCCTGGCAAATAGTAGGTGCCTGATAAATTCATGTTAAATGCCTGGATGAATGAAAGGATTGCCATGTGCCAGGCGCAATATCATACTCTATGGAATGCTAAGGAAGGAGAAAAATGGCTGCTGCCTGACAGAAAACTGTTTGACTGTGGAGGCAGGAATCATATCAGCAATTAAGCAGTTGATGTGTGATCAGAGATTCAAAGCTATATCACAGACTCTGAGGCTACGGAGACGAGGTGTGATGTTAATGGAGGTGAGTACTAAATTGATCCTGGACCAATGGGCAGGTTTTTAATAGCTAGAGGAGAAAGGGGAAATTCAGGGAAAAGACCTCTTCCCACTTGTTTGTTTAACTACTTCTCTGAACATACTTCCATCATCTGCAAATTTACTTCCCTTAGTGAATCCACAATTTCTGAGAATTTATCTTTAGAGCCTGAGGATTGAGAATATGTTAGTATTTATTCAAATGAAATCACAGCCAGAAGCCCAGCTGGTAAGTCCAAGGAAGCAAGCTGCTGTGACTGAGGCAGAAAAGGAGTCCTGCACTCAGGCCTACTAGTGCTCCTCCAGTAGTGTGCCCAGAGCAGTTTCTCAGAACTTCAAGGACGTTTCAAGAGCAATCTGACCTCTGGTCCTCTAAGGCACTTCTCCAGGCCTGGGGAATCCCTTCACCTGCGGGTAGAGACACTCTGTTTCTGTCTCTCCACTCTCCTTTTTACACAGATATTTCCACTCAGGCAGGGTTGGCCTTTCAAACAGCTCTTCATCCCAGGACACTTTCTGTGAACATGTGGCCCCACCATCTGTAAAGGAAGCACAGAGGATTTGCTTTCAGCTGCTGTCATTCATGTATATGTGAATCCATGTACATGATTTTCCAATTCAAATCTCTGAATAAATAATGTGCAGGTGGTCATGGCACCCCAGAACAAGAGAAGTGTGGAGCCCATGTTTTGTGATTCCTTTTCTTGTTGGAACAGCACAGTGACATAGGACTGGCCCTTTGTACATAGAGGTGATCATTGGTGGGTGTGATTTGGGTACCATCAGAATCCATCCATTGACCTAATCTCATTTTGTTCCAAAGCTGAGAACTCTCACATTAGACATCAGTTTCCAAAGAACCCCATTATTTAGAAAATACTTCCAGGAAAAGTTATACATTAATTTTTTTACCCATTAATACCTTAACCTGAATTAGTTTATCAACTTAGCTTTCCAGTTACTTAGCTAGACTGTAATGAAATGGGATATAAAACACACAAAAGGATTTAATTCTTTTTGTTATGGACTGAATTGTGTTCCCCTAAACTCGTATGTTGAAGCCTTAACTTTCAATGTGACAATATTTGGAAAAAGATTTTTTAATTGAGGTTAAATGAGGTCAGAAGAGTGGGGCCCTGATCCAATAGAACTGGTGTCCTTATAAGAAGAGGCAGAGACACCAGGAGTGCACAGGCACAGGGAAAAGGCCATGTGAGGACACAGTGAGAAGGCAGCCATCTGCAATCCACAAGGAGAGGCCTCAGGGGAAACCACATGTGCAGACACCTTGATCTTGAATTTGTAGCCTCCAGAACAGTGAAAAAGTAAATTTCTGTTGTTTATGCCTCCCAGTCTGTGGTATTTTGCTATGACTGCTCTTACAAATGAATGCACCCTTTACCTTTACTGTATTAGTATTAGAAACATTTTAGAATAACACTTCCTTTAGCAAGTCTCCCTTTGCTAGTTCCCCTCTCCTTCAAAAGTAAAGGAAACAAGGATGCGTGGCTCTCCCTGGGCCGTTTACTCATCCCTATTATAGCATTTACTACACTGGATTGAAAGTTTCTTGTTCACTCATCTGGTTGCACCAGTAAACTGAAGTTTATCGGTGGCAAGGGCTGTGTATCGTTCACCATTTTATTGCTGGTGTGCAGCACAGTACCGTCATGCTCTGCATACTCAGTAAAAACATATTGAATTTAATCAAATTTAGTGTATAAAAAGATTATTATGTAGATTTCAGAGAGATATTCTAAAATCATTATTTTGTCCTTCAAGAAATCATAGACCATACAGTTGCATGACTACTGATTCATTTTACTATTGTCAAGTGACTCACTTGTCATTTTTCCTAGGCAGTAGGTCTGAAATGAAAGAAGATTCTACCACGTAAGTAAATGTGCTCTATTTATGGTTGCATATATCAAAAAGTTAGTGTTCATATGGACTTGTACAACTGTTCCATGTTCTATACAAAATATGTTTCCATGTCACATTCCTGATTAAAATCTACAGTGCTATCCTGTGGCTTCCAGAGAAACAGTTCAACTCTAGGTTGACATACATGGTTAGTCATAGCATGGCTCCTGCCTAATCTTCCAGGCATTTTTCTACCACCATTTTCTACCATTTTTCTACTAACTTTTGTACCATAGTTGTCATGCACCCTTCTTAAAAAGTACTGCATTACACCTTCAAGAAAAGCACTATCTCCTCCCTTTATTCATCTAGAAAACTCAATTCATAATTTAAAACTTAGTACAAATGTCATATGTTTTGTGAAATCTTGAAGATAATGCAAATTAGTTGGTCTTTTCCCCCATTAATTTTCCATAGCACTCTGAATATTCATTGAATATATACTCTCCATACTGCATGTATTTCCTGCAAACAACAATCCCCAAAGTTTAAACAAGCACCAAAAACAACACACTTTCACTCACTAAGAAATAATTGTCAAGTAGTTTAGTAGCAGATGATGAATTTTGCCCCAAATCTCAACGGATCTTATGATTTTTGCTCTCTCTCTCCTTTTATTGCCTCCATAGTTTTCCTCCATAAAACAGTTAATGCTACGAAGATCCTCTATTAGGTGTAACATTGAGGAGAATTGAGACTAGCCTGGCTTTCACATTCACAGAAATCTTTGTTAGCTGCAAGATATCCATCTTCATAGCACAGTTTTCGATGACATATTTTAGATACGCTAAAGTTTTTCCATTGCGTTGTTAGTTTATTTCCTTCCTTTTTCTAGTCCTGAACTCTCCCACTCCATGATAATTGATAAGAGTTTTAAATAATTCTCACAATATACTTGCTAAATGCGGTGTCTACTCCCAATCTGGAGATGCTCATTTTCAGACATTTTAATCAGTTATTTAACCTCCATCTTAGTTTCTTATGACAGGAATCAACTACCTTGGAAAATTCTTGGATATACTTGATGTTTCTGATATCACGAATCCCATTATATTGATTAAATTCATACAAATCTTCCAAAACGTCCACATGAATATATCGTATTAGAACCAAACTTTATAAGAACCTAGTTTTAAATATACAAAAATTATGGGAAAAGATCTCAAGACAAATGAAAATACAATGCATTTTAACCAATAAATAAATTCAAGTTTTGCAATAATCAGATTAACATTAATTTCCTGTTCTTTCTCTGAAGTTCATCTCGACTTCTTCTTATTGCTTCCATTTAAGAACCCCTCAGTCAGACCTGGATCCGATCAGTAGACCTGTTTGCTTCCTTGCTCATTTGGCTTAACTTCATATACAGAATAAAATGCAATTCCTTCAGCAATTCATTGCCCTCACATTCTTGTCTGAAATCTATTTTTAGGACTAGGACTCCATAGTTCATCCCAATTCTACCAGTATACACCATTTCGCCCACCCTAACTGGACTGCTTGAAATTCTCCAAACATATCATGTCTTCATGCTTCTGGGTTTCACTTTTCTCATGCTGTTTCTGCTGCATGAAATGTTCTCCCACACCTAGACCACACCTATTCATTCTCAGTGCCCAACCCAAATGCCATCTCCATAAATTCTTCACTCCATTCACATGAGAACCCAACTGGTTTTTCTCAACATTGTCATAAAACTACACATAGTCCTTGTTCCATATTTTATCTGATGATGTGCTAACTGACATTTTCATACAGAGTCCACCCTCTTCCCCTCATCTACCATCTCTTTTCTCAAGGGGTAAGTGCTGCATTTATTTTCTAACCATCCACATTACATTTTCTCCTCCTGAAGAATAAAGTCTCCTTGTATTCCATGTGAACTGTCTATATTGGCTATAAATACTGATTATCTGAATAATTTTCAAATGTTTTGTGAAATAAAAATTAGGAATACTTACAGGAAAGAAATGAGAAATGTGCATGTAAACTTATATTCTGTTGATAATCATATGAGAAAAAATAAGCTTTCAGATATTTTAGAGAGAAAATAACAGAGTGAATCTTTAAAAATACATTTTAAAAATTAAAAGCAAAGACATTTCCCATTTTGAAGGGTGAGATGAATTACTTCTTAAATTTTCAGAAGTGAGAGCTTTACTGTGACTCTTCAAACTGAAGTTTTTAAAAACTTAGACAATTGCCTCAATTGCACTTGAGGCAATCTGGGACCACAGCCCACTTTATACAATTAAGAAAAATATGTTTGAGCAAGACAGAGTTCACAAGGAGAAAAAAAAGAAAAAACACAGAAATATGTATATCTCTGAAATTCTTGACAAAAATAATATGGGGAAGATACCTTTTCACATAAAGCAGTTAAGATCAACATGCGTCTGGTCTAACAGAGCAAGTACTTCCATAGATAAGTAAAATTAATCAAAAGACCCTAAGAAATAACAGCCTAGGGATAGTGACTGAAAGAGAACATACAATGAAAATCACTCTTCAGACGAAAATCACTCTGAGGAATTCTCAGAAAAGAAATTTGTTCATCTTTGTTTAACCAGCATTTCACAAAATTATTTAAACACAGAACACTTATTTTTCTGCAAAGCAACCTATCACAACTGATTTTAGGGAATTCTACCTGCCAGGGCTTTCCTGATATTTACTTGAACCAGATCATGTGTCTGTCTAAGTGTGAGGAGTAGGATAGGTCAAGAACTGTGGCATATCTCTGAATACCTTAGGCATTTCCTTCTTGAGGGATTTGATATAGGAATGAAGAGCTTGAGTTCTTATTCAAGCCCTACTCTTTCAAGCTGAGTAAGACTGTCCTCACTTTCCATTAGCTTTTAATCATGCCAAAACTTGAAGGCTAAGAAAAAAGATAAAGAAAATTCAACAACAGAGAAAAGAGAGAAAGAAGAATGGGGCATAAACATGAAGAAATGCCTTACAAACCAGATACCAACAGTAAAGCTTTAAGCAAAATCCTGCCAGATGTAGCCAGCTAAAGTCTAACTGAAGTTTCATGGCAGGCATTTCATCTGTCATATCAAAACATTTTCAATACCATCTACCAATACAGCACTAAATTCTGGACTGCCGTTAATGTCAACCCATTTATAATTTTGGCCTGCAGCACTACAAAAAGGCAGATGACAGCCTACTATTTCACACCTACTGTTGAAATGAATAAAAATGACTGAAATTCTTAAAAGTAGAAGAAAGAGGAAGGGGAAAAATAAAGCCAACAACACAATAAGGCTGGAGAAAATTCCCTCCCTGCCTTGAGTTTCAAATACCAGGCTTCAGCTGATGAGTCCTAATAGCAATAAATACAGTATAGTCCAGGTGTGGACTGACCTGCTTGGGGGTAATTTCCTGTCTTTTTGATGGTACTATTTTACCCACCCATTAGATTTTCATGACTTATTCCTGTCCACACTCTCTCTCCTTGGCCTGAATGGGTATAATACACATTTTCTGTAACATTCCTTTGTGAACTTTGTCATATACAGTATTGGAAATTTTTTGATAGACTCATGTTTCCTGAAAGGGTGAAACTATTTTTGTACCATTTTCAGATGCTCTTTATTGTTCTCTCTCTCTGAGTGTGCTGCACAACACAGGTACCATTGAATGTCAGTCACTGATGTGACTTCTGATCTTGCTTTCTTCAATACACCCAATCATAAATGGAATGCTAAATATAGCTCCGAATAATTAAATGGCCTGGTTGTTAATCCTTAGATTTGCTTAACCTGGTCAAGTAGAGTTATGACAATGTCTAAGGCAGCTATCCTCAAAGTGAGAATGGCAGATCCTTGCTTTTATAGTAATATTGATACTATTTGCCTTTCTCATTGTCTTGACATATGCACTGGTGGTAGTAAAGTAATGGAGGGTAAAACTGCTGGTATCTAAGAAAATAATTGTTTTTGTCTTGTTATTACCTAATAGTTTTGGTTAAAATCTCAAGTGATTCACGAATGTGTGATTTAGCCATTTCAAGAACAAAGAGAAGTTTACAATACATTCCAACTACCTTGATGAACCACAAATCTAGATAACATGGAGCAATGTTGAATGAAATTTTCCACTTGTATTAGATTAAAACCAAACCACAAAGCTGAAAGCAAGTTCCATGCACACACTGTTCTAAAGGAAGTAAAGTGCTATGCATATTCCTGCAGAACCCAGTTCTGTCACAATTCGTCAGCCTATCTGAAGAGAAGGTGAGTAATTCAAAGAAAATTTACTTCGTTATGAGATTTCAGTTATGGGAGAGAAAGTTATGACTTTTTATTTTCTCTCTCTTTGAGGAATGTACTGCTTCACTGCCCAACTCTTGGTAAATGTTGGTGGTGCCTAACAAGAAAACTGCATCTTATTCCCTGGTTATACATCTGCTGAGGCATCATTTTAGCTGATCTGACAAAAGGCCTATGAGCAGGAGGAAAAAAATAATATGGAGAGAATTCGTGTGACAAAGAGAAAAGGCAACCATGCACTTGTAGGATGATGTAGCAAAGGTGAACAAAGTGAATTTCACTTGAGCCAACAATGCATCAAACATAGAAAGGCTTGAGATTACTTGAGATATGTCCCATTTACAAAGCATCTCTGATACCAGAGGAACCTCCAATGGTAAAAGGCCTTGGGGAGAAATTTGACAGAGCACAGTTTATGGTAATAAACAGTAGAAGTGAATAAATCCATTTAAATATATGTTGTCTAACTAAGTTTAGACTCCAAGCTATCTTTAGTGAAGTTAGTTTCGTTGATAAGTATTATAATAGTTACAATGTGTCTCAAAACATGAGCTCATGCAAATTTTCTTTTCTAATATTTGCAAATACTCATAGTTTCAATATTAATATGTCCACTTTCATGCAATCCTAAGTGAGAAATGTCTACAAAGCAGCATTTTGATATTTATTGTTTTCCATAGAACCAATAATAATGCCTTCCTCTGAATCTCACTGATACCATTTGCATTGTGCTTTTTCATGTCAATGAGATTACAGTGAATGTTTGTTCCAGCAAATAACCAATATGCTGTATCAGTCAATGTGCTGTCAGAATCCTCCAATTAAAAAGAATTGGTCTCTGAAACACTCATCCTTGGCACAGATAGGAAAACCTGTTAACAAAGCATATGATTTGTAGAATACAGTGAAAAAAAAAAAAGTAACAGTGTCATCATCCATCATTACTTGGGGAACATCTAGAGGCAGTTTGCAACATTTGTCCAGTGAGAGAACAGTAGGAGGCCTCGACTTTTCTGAACTATCTACCTACTAAGGAAGCCTCTTTCTGAAAAATGCATAGATTGCCTTGCCACCTTCTGTCACAGTGAAGCCTAGTATGTGAAAACCATGGAAATACAGGGAATGATAAGAGGAACCTTTGTATTAGTCTGTTTTCTGTCTCTTATAACAGAATATCTGAAACTAGGTAATGTATAAAGAAATTAAATTTATTTCTTACAGTTCTGGAGGCTGGGAAGTCCAAGATCCAGGGATCACATCTGGCAAGGGTCTCCTCCTTGGTGGTGACTTTCTACAGCAATGCTGGGTATCACATGGTGAGAATGGCATGAAAAAGAGAATTAACCTGTTCACTTGCCCTCCTTATAAAGTCATCAGAACCACTTCCTGATAATCCACTAAACCACTAACACGTAAATCCATTCACAAGGGCACAGTTCTCACCATCCAATCACCTCTCAAAGGCCCCACCTTTCAAAAACCGTAATCGGATTTCCTACCCTCTTATCACTGTTAAAATGGAGATCAAGTTTCCAGCACATACACTTTCAGGGGATGCATTTATCCCACATCAAACTTCAAAGTTACTTAATGCAAACTTCATAATTTATTGTTGAATAAATTCAGGTACAGATAAGCTGAATGACTTGCCCAAGGTCCAGAGGATCATAATTCAGGTCTCCTATTTGCAATGTAGTCCTATTCCACTAAGATTCCAGACCCTAAAATCATCTGTTAATTTACCTCAGGCACATTGCCAAGTCAGAGTCTAGGTGAAAATATTGGGCTAGAAAGATTTTCTGTTATTGTGTAGGAGAATAAAAAACATCAACCAACTCAGTAATCTTTCTCTTCTTCTGGGAAGAAACTAGAGAGGACTGTAGGGTACAACAGATAAAATAAGCCACTGTCAAAGAAATGGGTATTTAAGACACAATTAAAACAAAAGTCCACAATTTCTCGTAAGTACATATGACATCACTTGCTGGAAACAAATGAAAGTTTCTGAGGACCACAATCTCTACTCAGGCTCACAATTATGGAATATGGTTCATAAATATGGAATAATCCCAACATAAGAGAATAAAGATAACCAAATGCAGTGAATTATTCTTTTCTCTGGGAACTTAGGATCTGATAGCTGAAAACATATGAAAACTACATGTTCACTCTGGATATTTATGATACCTTGCATAACTCGACAGTTCATTACAGATGCCAATGAGAAGGAGATCAGTAAGTGTTGCAGACCAAAGAAATGGTTGGAAAGTGGATTGGTCATTATTGTCAGAAAGGACTTGGTCAGCAAAGTTAAGAAAAACAATTATCTGTTGCTGACAGAGTAAATATAAGAGTGAATTGAGTGAAAATTGGGTGAGATCAGTCGCAGGTGATACTTGGGTAAATAGAGAAGTGGAACCAGAACCAACAAATGCTTTAAGCAGCCATGTTGTTGGGTAACAGTGGGTTTATCAAATATTGTCAAACATGAAATGATTGTAATCAGTCACTGTCAAAGCAGAACTGGTCCCCTCCTCTCTTTTACAAATGATGCAATTAAAGGAAACATGTTGGCTATAAAAGTCAAAATCAACAATGCACTATGCACTGACAACCCATCCAACATATAAAATCAATAGTGCATTCTGCTGCCATCCAGCACAAAGCGACAGTAGCAACTTCCCCACCTCTTTAGTCAAATCTGACACTGTATCAATCGATCAAAACTCAGTACTTATTGAGCAAGGCTTCTGAAGAATGCAAACTGTATTATACTTCCATGCTCCTCCAATTTTATTTCAATAAATTTTAACTTAAAGGCATAATACTTGAGAATGTCCTGTTGGCACGTAGAGTGTTTCTTTGTATAATCACCATACAATTTGACCTTGACTATATTTACAACAAGATTATAAAAACACTGTAGGGCTAGAAATGCAAATGCCATTGAATCGGAAAGTGTAATTTTAGTTCTGCCTCCATACCATGGCTTTGTCCAAGTCCTCAATTCAGTGTGACAAACAAGACATATATGGTTCTAATTAGTCATCAGACTTGCACTAGAACTAAAAATAATTTGAAGGGAAATGAACAAGGACTGGAGATGGAACAAATTGTAAGTTTGTTGTAAGAAAAAACAATTCATAACTTCATATTTGGTGTAGTGTGAAAAGGGCAGCAGACTGGAATCAGGTCATGTGTCCTGTGACCTTGAGTAAATCATTTTTCTTCTCTGGACCTCAAGTTCCTTTAAAATTAAAAAATAGGCTAAATGGACCACAGTAACCATGCAAAGACTAAAGTTTCAGTATTCTGGCAGTGTTTTTAAAACTTTTTCTTTGAAGATCCAGTCAGAAATACATTTTCTATCATGATGGAGTGTATAATATGACTGGAACAAAATTTTATAAGCAATATTTACCAGTATTATGCACAATGCTCTAATATTTTCTCTTCAATTCTTTTTCATTTTATTTTCCAAATGCTCATTATGCCTTCCTATGGATCATACCTCTGTCTATTATAACTAGAAAAAGACTCATCAGTCTGGCTCTGTTCCTCAGCCACACATCCACATGAGCGAGGATAGATTTATCTGTTCTCAATAGGCAGTGGGGAGGTTGGGTCTAGATTAGATTCTCTAGGACAAAAACAAAGAACTTGCTGAGTGAAACCACTGATCCCAGGTAGGTAACTCAGAAAAGTAATATAAGAGATGGTACAGACTTCATGTGCCTTTTTTTCCATCCCACTCTTCTCCTTTCAGGTGGTTTATCCATCTACCAACTTAGAGCTCCCACATTTCATGGTTTTGAAATATCTCTAAGAGTGAGGGTGGAAAGAAATTTAATGAGGCACTGAAGCTTAATTTTTAAAATCTTTGCCAGTACTTAAACCTTGAAGGTCCTTTCATGGACAAAACAGTCAATTTAAGAAGCGTCACCATTATTTCTGAGATTTGAGTCATTTCTGAAACCTCCTTTTGGAATTTCCTTCAAAACCTAAAGTATATTATTTTGACTATTTTCAGTCATGGCAAAGGTGTGTCTTTTGATTGCGGTTTTGGTTTTTCACAATCAAAATGATATTTGGAATCAATTCTTGTTAGTAGGTGTAAAACTAAAATATAGGGGTAACATTTGGTCTGTAACTAGCCTGTGGTTAAAAACAAATCAGAGTGATTTTTTTTACATGCTCCTGGAAGAATATTTTCAAGAGAAATTTCAAGAAAGAACTAGGTTCTGGCTGTAGAAACTGAATCAGTGTCATCTCTTGACAACATCAATTCGAAATGTTAACACTGATTTGGATACAAGAAATTCTTGTGTTTAAGGGAGATTCTAAACAGAGTCAAGGAAACCTGGGTTGGAATTCTTTTTCTATCATTTCTAAATTGTGGAGTCTTGACATATGATCTCAAACTATCTGTGACTCACTTTCCTCACTCTAAAATAGACTCATTAGGGAGAAAAGAAATGCTGAGTATAAAGCACTGGCTTAGTTTTGGTCATGATATGTACTCATAAATGATAGCAATTATCTTCAATATTATGCTACACTGTTTAAAATGTTTGTAGTTTGTAGTTACATTGTTATTAGGCTATGTTCTCCATGGAAATATATATTTTTTGGCAAAATCCCTGAGATAAAGACCTGAGCTTAGTTCAGGTAGATATTGAAATATGCCTCTTCCCTTGCCAGCATCCCTCTTCTTTTCTGTGCCACCTACCCCACAGCTTTGAGTGGCATGTACTTTCCTGATGATATTCATCTGCTCTTTTTAGAATGAATCCTTTCCTTTTCCACCAGGAGGCTGAAGCACAGAGAGCATCCTTATTTTATCTAAGGCCACACCCAAGTTAGCTACTGCATGTAACATTAAGGTCTTCTGACACCAGACCAAGTGATTTTACCACTCTAGCACCTCTTTCTTATCCCACCGAGGTATTAAAAGGAAAAATCTATATTTTCTAAGTACCTTCTTTATATATTTAATTAAAAATCTATTTCATTTCCACACCCACAGTCTTAAAATTGAGTATGACAGTACTCTTTCTTTACATGTGAAAATACTAAAGTTTAGAAAGGATAAGCAACTGGCTCAAAATCATACAGCAGAGAAGCAGCAAAACTGGGTTTGAACCCATATCTTCAAGGGAAAAAAGCACAAATTCTTAGCTTACTTATGACAGAAATAATAAAGTATGGATGGCCACAATTAAGATGCTCTAGGAGACACTTGGCAGAAAAGAAGCACGTGTATTCACCCTCATCCTACTTCCACCTCCTATCTCAGTTTTAAGTATAAGGGATTTTCAATTTTGTGTAATCATGTCCTTTTCCCACAAAGCCCTTTTTCCTAGTCATTCCTCAGCTGGCTCTCTAGTCGTGACCAGAGGCTAGAGGAGCCATGGAGTTTTGTGGTGACCCCGAATTAATGCACTCCACAGCTATGCCATTGTATAAATGAATAGTGTATATTCACTACCTTTAAGGCTCAGCCATGTGTGTTTTCACTTTCCTAAGTTCTTGAATCATTTATCTTATGCCCTTTTGAAGAAATTGATGAGACCTTTCCCTCCTTTGTACTCATATGTAATATTTAGTCACAACTTCGTGGGTCACTAGCATACTCCTTTGGTCAAATTCATTGCTAAGTGAGAAAGTCTGAATAGATTACAGCAGTGCTCCTCCAGTGCTCAAAACTGGCAGTGAGTGTGAAGACTGAGACACTGATTTTTATGCATGAGAGGTCACTGAGGTTGGTAAACAGGTGTATCACCCTATCACATTAAATATTCTCTACAAGTCATGCTCTATGGGTAGTAGTATCAACCTCCCCAATCTCAACCATGACTCTGTTTCCTCACTCACTGAGGAGGGATATTATACCAAGATGGTGATGAAGTAAAGTATTGAAGATATTTCCCTCACTTCAGTAAGCACTTTCTTCCAGGGTTGTGACTCTCTCAATGATCCCCTGAACCTGATGGTGTCAGTTCTGGAGCAGCCTTCCTCCTCTGAGAGCCATTACCTCAATAGTTGGTGTGTTTTGCCAACTCTGCTCTAGTTTTATCTTTTGGAGTGTTTTTTCTTATGTTCACTAGTCTTACTTTGTTTTGTGTTCCTATAACAGAATACATGAGAATGGGTCATTTATAAACAATGTAAATTTATTTGGCTCATGATTCTGGAGACTGGGAATTCTAAGAGCATGACACCAGCATCTGGAGAGTGCCTTTGTGCTTCATCATTCCATGGCTGATTGTAAAAAGGCAGCCTTGACTCTTATTATAGTTGGCATTAGTGCATTCATGAAGGTGAAGCCTCCATGACCTAAACACGTCCCATTAGACCCCACCTCCCAACACTGGTGCATTGAAGATTAAGTTTCTATCACATGCTTTTTGAGGGACACACTCAAACCATAGAACCATCCTTCTTTGCTTTTCTTCTGCACCAGGAGATTCAAACATGCAAGAGCCAAGGAAAGAAGGAGATGAGAACAGGGTTCACTGCTGTGCAGAACCTCATAGAAGTAAATAGGACTTAAACTAGCCCAGCATCTGTCCTCAGCATTTCAAATTCTCAATTCTGTACTGACATTAGATGGCCAATGGAGGATTTGAGGGTTTGGGAATCTTTCTATCTCAGCCCAGCTCACATTGTTTAAAATGTGTTTGCGCTTCCTTAATAACTAATACCTGGAGCCATATTTCCATAATAGGTACTCCATAAATGTCTCCTGGTTTCACCAACAGTCTTAAAACGTCAGGATTATAAACCATTGAGTGAAGTTCTGGCATCTCAAAGCACTTTTTGTACCCCAGCATTGTGTTTGGTGCTCTCAAATGCAATAAAAGCATTTGAACAATTCTGTCCTCAAAGAGCTTACAATGAGCCAGAAGAAATGGCCTTTAGTATACTTTTCCACTGGATAAAAAAGTATCCTGACTTCAGCCATTAAATAAAAAAAGAGAATTCATTTCAGCTTCATTTTCTCTCAGCCTGTATATTAATATCTTGATTTTTCTGAAAGCATGTAGGCATAAAAGTTATGTTTCCAATTTTTCATTTAGATGAAAGATATTCCACATTGCCTATTACACCACTAAGGACTATGTACATGCTCTTCAGCTTTCCTTTTTAAAAAATAATAACCCATGATTATTTGGAAGATTTTCTCTACTGTGGCTCAAGAGAAAGCAATATTGGGGCTGTGGCAATATTGTTAACCAAGTAAATGACATTCTAATTGCAAAGACCTCCTGGCTCAACTGGGATATCACTTCTAAAATTATATCCCAGTAATTTATTCTCTCAATTCCCTGAAGAGCTGGCTTGAGGTCAGCATCATCATGTGCGAGACAGCATTTCTCTTGCTAAAGCTACAGTAAACTTCCCTTTTCTTTTATTCTTTCATTTCTCCTCCTTTTTCCTTACCAATCTGTCCTAAAAAAAACTTCAGACTAGACATGGTCAAATGATGATGGTTTCATCTTGTCCAAATGGCCTTCCCAGGTGACAATTAACCAATGATTGTATGATGAGGTCCCACTAAGTCATAGAAATGTCCTTAGTTCAGGACCAATCATCTCAAACCCAGGCCATGGGACACCAGAGCTGCTGGTGCAATATTTGCCAAGAAATTGCAGAAGAGCAAATGATTGGAAATTAGCTCACCCCCTATCACTGAACCATCATCTTCTCATCATTAAAATGAGGGTTTGGACTAGAAATCACAAGTCCTTACACCTCGAGTAGAAAGAAGGAAGGTGCAGCCATTGATAGGCTGCCAGGACAGCATGGTGGTTTGGAGATTAGATCCATCTAGTTGGGAATTGCCACTTTACTAGCCTGTAAACTTTGGGAACTTTGGGGAGTTCCTTAGTTTCAGAGCCTCATTTATTTCATCTGAAGAAGAAGAAAAAATGATTTTGTGAGCTAATGCCAGCTCATTGTAACCAATGTATTAATGTTAACTAATATTCTTTTAAAAAATGAAAGGTAAAAGGTAACCAGGGATTGTCTTTTTTCTATAGCCTGAATAGTGTCTTCCTCTGGAACAGTGTGGCAGTTTTCCTTTTCTACCTGATCCTCTTCTCCTTTTACCAGTCCACAGTGCTCTGGTACTGCATCTGGGAGGCCCAAAACAGATGTAAAGTTTACCTGAAAAAACCTTCTAGCATGCAGCAATTAGCATTGCAAGTCATCAGAGTGGCCCCTGGCTCCATTCCATTTCCTCTCTCAGTCAGATTAAACGTCCTTGAACACGACTTTCTTACTGTCACTCACGTACTCCAAATCTTTCCACAGATTTATATTTTCACCTGTACAGTTGATACTTTTCTGTCTGGCTCAGGGCTCTCCATGATTTGGTTCATGCCACCCGACCACCCTTTACCTCTCCTTTCAATTAGAAACCCGCTCCCTTTCATCCAGAAATCTTACTTGATACTTATACTTATTTTTCAGTCCATGTCTTCATTCACATTGCTTCCTTCCTCAGATACGCTCTTTCTCCTTCTAACTTTCCAAATGCTGCTAGTCTTTTAAAAGCTATCTGTTTTTACCTCTTCTTGAAGGCCTTTCAGGCCTTTACTGAACTTACATATCCAAATCCATTCGCAATGTGTTTCTGTAAAGGGCCAAGTAATGAATACTTTAGGCTTTGGGAGCTATAGTATCTCTGTGGCAACTATTCAACTCCGGTTGTAGCCCAAAGCAACTGTAGACAATACATAAATAAATGGGTGTAGCTGTGTTCCAATAAAGCTGGATTTACAAAAGCAGTTGCTCTGATACTTAACCTCAATACTGTGATATTATATGAGGGCACTGCAAAAAGTTCATGGACAGATTTGTATTACCTTTTAATTCTATTTTTTCACGAACTTTTTGAAGCACCCTCATATGACATTTCCTATCAATACCATGATACTCTGCTATTTATTAAGTTAAATGGAGTAACAGTGATTCTTAAACGAGGCTTTTAAGTTTTATAAGCATAAGGACTATGTCTTACAAACCTGTTATAGCCCATATACCAATCAGCACATCACTAAGCATCTAGATTATGGTTAATATAGATTTTATTGGTTGAGTAGTTGGTTTTCTCTCACTAGCCTCAATGATCTCATCTGTAAAATGTCAGGTTCGAATTAAGTTTCCTTCTACCTCTGGCATTTGACAGGGCTCTATTAGAAAGCCTTAGGCTTTTAGAAATTATATTTTTATTGAAAGTTTAAATGGTTTTCACCACACTCAGCCAGGGAGCACACCGGCCAGCCCTATATAGGATCCGAACCCGCGGCCTCGGCACTACCAGCACCGCACCCTCCCGAGTGAGCCACGGGGCTGGCCCTACTATCTTAACAATTAACAATTTTTAAGTGTGCAATTCAGTGGCATTAAGTTCATTTGCCTTCATGAGCAACCATCACCAACATCCATCTCCATAACTCTTTCATCTTCCAAAACAGAAACTTTATGTCTATTAAACCATAATTCCTATTCCCCCTTCCTTCAGCCCCTGGCAACCAAAATTTTATTGTCTGTATGATTTTGAGTATTGTAGGTCCCTCATGTATGTGGCATCGTATAGAATTTGTCTTTTTTGTGAGTGACTTATTTTACTTAGCATAATGTCCTCAAGGTTCATCCATGTTGTAATATATGTCAAAATTTCCTTAATATAATTCTCTCAAGGTCCATCCATGTTGTTGCAAATGGCAGTATATTAAGTGAAACAAGTCAGGCACAGAAAGAGAAATACCACATGTTCTCACTTATTGGTGGGAGCTAAAAATTAATATATAAATTCACACACACACACACACACACAAACCGGGGGGGGGAAGAAGATATAACAACCACAATTATTTGAAGTTGATATGACAAGCAAACAGAAAGGACATTGTTGGGGGGGAGGGGGGGAGGGAGAAGGGAGGGAGGTTTTGGTGATGGGGAGCAATAATCAGCCACAATGTATATCGACAAAATAAAATTAAAAAAAAATAAATAAATAAAAAATAAAAATAAAATAAAAAAAATTTCCTTCTGTTTTAAGGCTAAATAATATTTCATTATATGTGTATATAGGATCATTATATGTATTATATGTTATATGGAATCTTAGGTTGCATCCATATTTAGCTATTGTGAATAATGCTACCATGAACATGGGTGTAAAAGTAAATATCTCTTCAAGACCTGTTTTCATTTTGGGGGGCTATCTACCCAGAAGTGAAATTGATGGACCATATGATAATTATATTTTGAATCTTTTGAGAAACCACCAAATTTTTTTTTCCAACAGGGGCTGTAAGGTTTTACATTCTTGCCAGCAGTGCATAAAGTTTCCATTTGCTCCACATACTCATCAACACTTGTTATTTTTTGTTTTATTGATAATAGATATCCTAATAGGTGTGAGGTGGTATCTCATTGAAGTTTTTATTTGCATTTCCCTAATTATTAGTGATATTAAGCATTTTTTCATGTGCTTATTAAATATTTATATATCTTTTGTTGAAAAATGTCTATTTAAGTCCTTTGCCCATTTTTGAATCAGGTTCCTTGTTTTTTTTTTTTTTTTGTCATTTTGTTTTAGGAGTTCTATACATTTTCTGGATATTACTCCCTTATCTGATATATGATTTGCAAATATTCTTTTCCATTCCGTACCTTGTCTTTTCACTTTGTTGATAGTATCCTTTGATGCACAAAAGTTTTTACTTTGTGTAAAGTCCAATTTGTCTATTTTTTCTTTTGTTGCCTGTGACTTTGGTGTCATTTCCATAAAAGCCTTGCCAAATCCAATGCTGTGAACTTTTGCCCCATATTTTCTTTTAAGAATTTTATAGTTTTAGTTCTTACATTTAGATCTTTAATCCATTTTGAGTTAATTTGTGCATTTGATGTTAGTTAAGGTTCCACTATCATTCTTTTGCATGTGGACATCCAGTTTTCCCAGCATCATTTGATGAAAAGACTGTTCTTTCTCCATTGAGTTGTTTTCACTTTTTTGTTTAAACTCCTTTGACCACATACATAGGGTTTATTTCTGGACTTTCTATTTTATTCTATTTGTCTATATATTTGTCTTTATGCTAGTAACACACAATTTTGATTACTGTACCTTTGTTGTAAGTTTTGAAATCAGAAAGTGTGAGCCCTTCAAATTTGTTTCTCTTTTGCAGGACTGTCTTGGGTATTCAGGGTTCCTTGAAATACCATGTGAATTTTAGAATAGATTTTTCTCTTTCTGAAGAAACATCATTAGCTTTTTGATAGGGATTACATTGACTCTGTAGATTGCTTTGTGTAATATTGACATTTTAATAATCTTCAGATTTCCAATCCATGAACATGAAATGTCTTTCTAGTTGTGTATTCTTTAATTTATTTCAGTAATGTTTCTTAGTTTCATTGTACAAGTCTTTTGCCTTTCAAAGTTAGTTTCTTTGGTAAAAGGCCACAAAAAATGTTTACATTCTGTAATGATAAAATAAAGAAATAAATAAAATAAATAATGTTAGTTTCTAAGAATTTTATTATTTTTGATGTTATTGTAAGTGAATTTTTTAAAATATTTTTTTTAGAATATATATATGGTTTAGAATTATTGCCTAGTGTACTTTCATTTCAACTGGAAAGATTTGTTTTAGCATTTCTTGAGGGCAGGTTTAGTGATAACAAACTCCTTCAGTTTGTCTGGAAACTAATTCTTCACTTTTGAAGGACAATTTTGTTGAATATAGTATTCCTGGTTGTCACTGTTTTTCTTTATTTTTTTCTTAGCATTTACAATATATGAGGGTACTTCAAAAATTCCATGAAAAAATAGAATTAAGGATAATACAAATCTTCCATAAACTCTTTGAAGACCCCTCATATCAGTTCACTGTCCTCCAGTCTTCACAGTTTATGTTGAGAAATCTGTTGGCAATCTTACTGGGGATGCCTTGTATGCAACAAGTCACTTGATGCTTTCAAGATTCTTTGTTTTTGTCTTTTGACCTTTGATTATAATGTGTCTTGGTGTGGATTTATTTTAGTTCATTCTACTTGGAGTATGTTAAGCTTTTTGAATGTTTATATTCATGTCTTTCATCAAATTTGGGAAGCTTTCAGTTATTATTTTTTCAAAGATTCTCTCTGACCTTTTCTCTTTCTCTTTTCCCACTGTGACTCTTGCAATGTGTATGTTGGTTGGTCTACTTGATGGTGTCCCACATGTTCACTTACATTCACTTTTCTTCAGTCTTTTTTGTTTTCTTTTACTCAGATACAGTAATTTCAAATGTCCTATCTTCACTGATTCTTTCTTCTGCTTGATCATATATATATACCTTGAATCCCAGTAGTGATTTTTTTTTTTATTTCAGTTATTGTGCTTTTCAGCTCTAGAATTTTTCTCTGTCCTTTTTGTTTGTTCTTTTTGGTTTCTTCTAAGGTTTACTACCTTTGATATTTCCATTTTGTTCATACATTGTTTTATTGACTGTCTTCATGTCTATCTCCAGTTTTATGATAATCTTTCAGACAGTTGTTTTAGAATCTTTGTCTGGTAGGTTCACCATCTGGTCTTTCTCAGAGATAGTTTCTGTTGGTTTATTTTCTCCTTTGAATGGATCATACATTTCCATTTCTTTTTATGCCTTCTGATTTTTTCTTATTGTTGACAACCGGACATTTGAATCTAATAATGTGACAACTCTGGCAATCAGATTCTCCATCTTCCCCAGGTTTACTAGTTGTTTTTTTTTTAATTGATTGACTGTTGTAGGCTGCCTATATGAATAATATCTTACTGAGGAATAAAATCAAGTTCTTCTCAGACCTTTTCTGGGTCTTCATCTTCCCCTGTGCATGTCTGGTGACTTCTTAATTTTCCCCTTACTTGTGGTTGCTTTTGAATGTCCTTATATTCAGTGTCTGGCTCCCAAAGGGGGGAAAAGAGAAAATTAAAGGGGAAAAAGGTGTCATCTCTTTAAATCTCTTGGTAGTCACTTTATCCCAAGGAGGAGGGACCAGCAACAATGGGGGTGTGGTACAACAATGGCTGCCTATGTTTGTGTTTGTAACTCCATGCTCAGAAGAATCAACCAGAAATCAGAACACAAATCTTGAATAATTGCAGAACAGGGTCCTTTTTGTTCACCATGGCTTCTGCAAGCTGTGTGAAAGATGCTCCAGGAACATGTGCACAGCTGCCTACCACAGGAATGGGAACTCAGGGATGGGTAGCTTCTACAATGCTAAGAGCTGAAGTTGACCAAAGTTATCCACAATTTACCATCTAGTCTTCCTCTGGAAGTTGGAGACTTCAACAGGCACAGTATTCCAAAGTAATTACATCAGACAGATTCTGCCAGCACTTTTTATGTCTAAATGGTGAGACACATGTCTGGTCCTTCTTACTCTTCCATCTTCTGAGAATCTTCTTAATACCTTATTTTTTGATTAGAGCAAATGTTAAACTTTAGACATGGGCATGAATTGGAGTAAATGAATGTCTGTGTGAACTTCTCTCTGTCCTCTTTGGAAATTCCAGAAAACTAAAGATTATTGCCTCTCCATTCACCAAAATTAAGGTTGAAGTTAAGAAAATTACATAATTTAATTGGGAAGGCAATCTCAAGAAATATCAGCAAAATTCATTATAAACATTACAGGTTTTATATGTTATCAATAGGCATCACTATTTCACACATAACAAGTAATAAAATGATAAATGATTTACATTCACATGTAGGAATGGCTATTTGCTTACGTCTTTTCAAATTAGAAATGTTATGCTTCCTTGGTGTCTTAGAGCAGGAGAATAGAGATCAAAGATCCTCTCTCTCTCTCTCTGTCTCTCTCTCTCTCTCTCTCTCTCTCTCTCTCTCTCTCTCTCTCTTTGAAGTCACCGTTCTAATGCAGTGTTCCCAAATCCCTACAATTGGGTTGGCAAGCCAAGGCCTGCTGACTGATATTGGGTATGGAAGGCGATTGCTGGTGGTGAACTGGTGGGGACAGAAGAACATTGAAGGAGGAGGTAGGAGATCAAAGAACATTAACTTTGCTCTTTTTAAATTTTAACCAAAAAAGGGCCTTATAAAAGAGATAAAGAGTCCCATCAGACACCCTCTTCTCCAGCTGTCTGATTTCTCTAAGTACTCACCAATATTTAGTGTACTCTAGTTGCAGCAATAACAAATAGTTGAGCAGTTTCAATAAAATTAAGTATTTTCCAGGTAATTGGCACTCACCCCTTTAAATTGTTCTCTTTTTTTGAGGGGGCAGATGAGAGGAAATATCTACTTTCCTGCCTTCCTAAACAACCCAGCTGCTGATGATGCATGCTTGATGTTACAAGCATGGGTTTTTGTATAAAATAAAATGCCTTCAGGATCCACTGCAGAGGAAGGGACTGTCTATCTCCACATACCTCGTGAGATGAGCAGTTGTATTTAAGGGTTACTTGGTCCTGTCTTGGGCTCCTTCGCATTTTCAAATTTCAGACTACTACTTCAAATTGCTATTTCTCTTCTTGTTAACAGTTTATAGCATCCTGCACTGCCCCAGCCTGAGGACTAAACACAGCCGTATAATGGACTTTGATAGGCAAATGGGATACCTCAAGCAGTTATCTTATTGGCCTAACATACTTAAATAGGCTGTAAGTTAAAGCTTGATTTTTGATAGATAAAACTTAAGATTATTGATACTCTTCCTAGATATTTGACTGCATTTTTATGGTTAAATTTCAGAATAAGTATTTTATAGATAATTGATGTGTTTCTTATAAAAGTGAGAAAGAGAATAAAATTGTGTTTGACCACATTTTCCTTGTGCATACACTATACTCCCCTATTTATCCTTTCTCTCTCCCAGTTCCCTCAGGCAATACATTATCCTTCCCATGCTACCTGAGCCCCACATTTTATGTAGTGAATAAACACAAGTAGGTGTAGGAGTTGCATACATATTTACTAAACAAAAGAAGGCACGACATAATATAAGTGAAAGGAGATGGCTAATGGCTAGACCTTGAGTCTTAGCTTGACTATGATTAAAACAGCCTGTGTGACTTCAAAGAAAACACTACTTCTCTGAGATTCATTTTGTCTGTCCCTAGAGTGAAAGGTTGAATCATCTCTAACATCCGTTCCAGCACTAATACACTATTTGAGATACGATCTTCCCTTTTATGTGAAATCCTCCAAAATCATCAAAGAATAATTAAGATCATGAAATGATGCACATTCCAGCTTTATTAGTCACACCAGATAATTTTTGAGGTTCATTCCCAGATTCTGCCAGGCTGCAAAGCTTTATGGATGGGAGACAGTATCAGCCTGGGGTTGACTACACACATTTCTTCTGTTACACTAAGCCACTATGCTCACTGGGAAACTGAGTCTTGTCAAAGCAAATAACTGGCTGCCAACCTGCCAGTGTGCACATCCACAGAGAAGGTGAGCTGACATGGATCAGATGAGCACCACAATAAACATTTGCTCAAGCCACAGACCTCTGGAAATGCAGGAAGATGTTCTGCTAACCTCTTTTTCTTCCATCTGTAGAAATCTTGCCTTGCTCCATCATGATTCTGTATGTAACTTGGGGCCACACAAAGAAATATAGAAATACTACTGCAAAAACTCCTCTCTGCACATGTTCAACTTGATTAAAACTAAGGCACATGTCCAGGACTCTCCCTCTGTGAGCCAGACCTCCAAGGATCTTGGACAAGTAAGAATGAGTAGGGCTGCACAGACAGGCTTCCTGCAGCTCAGAGAACTTGTTGTCCTGGGTGAGGCTGGGAGGTGGGGTTTTCTCCAAGGCACAGAGTTCAGGAAAGCCAAGGACCAGGCTTCTGAGGTTCCCACCCTTAGTGCTCCTTATTCACGGAAATTTGAAAAAGTGATGAAGAAGATTTGGAAACAGACAGACTAGGCTGAATTCAACTCTGGCACTTTGAGCTATTTGTTCTGCAGGTTACTGAATTCCGTGCTCCAGTTTCCTCATCGGCAAAATGATGATAATATTTTTTTTATTGCCATTGTGCTTTAGAGAAAATTCAAGGTAATGCTGCAAAACTCTATGCACTGTGCTCAGGAAATGGTTGTTCTGGATATCAATGTGCATAGGATAGATTTTGCTCAATATATTTATTTCAAAAATAAAGATAAAAATAGAAAATACCTCACAGAGTCTTGGGAAAGACTAAATATGTCAAACCTTATAAAAAGTGCTTAGATCAATGCCTGGGATGTGGTAAAATCTCCATACTGTTAGCCCATATCATCATTACTGATATCATATTGGTGGTCATCATCTTTGGTAGAGTGTAGAAGTCTAGCCTAAGTTCATGAGTTCTGAGTCAGACACAGCTGGGTCCACAGTTGGTGGGTAGTCTTGGGCCTCTGCTTTCTTATTTCCTTAAGGGAATTAGATACATGCCTCCTGAGGAAGGAGAGTAAGGGAATAAGCCTGTCCTCTGAATCCATATGGTTTTGGTTAAAAATATGGCTCCAACATTTATAGGTTGTCTGTCTTTAGGAAAGTTTTTCAATCTCTTTGTGCCTCAGTTTCTTCATCTGTAAAATGAGGCATTATGTTAATACATATGTCATAGGGTTGCTGTGAGAATTAAGTTATGTATTAGAATGGTTTTAGCTGATTCAAGTTTCAGGAATCAGGTTTCAATGGCTTACATCATGATTACCATTGTTTGGCCCTCTGACAGGTGGTCAAGTGTTTGCTGCACACCTGCTATAACTAGGGCTTAGTTCCATTTCTCTGTGTTCTTTTGCACCTCCCCACTATGTGCAGGCTTTGACCTCACACTGGTTTCCCCTCTCATCCCGAGACATTATTAGCATCACCTGAGAAGCATGCATTCTCATTCGTGTCTTCTAGGAAAGAGAGCCTTGCTACCTTTTCTCCCCCTTGACAGCAAAACACTTTGTTCCTAGAAGCTTCCAAATCTGTTCTTCTTTTAATTACTGGTCAAAATTAGCTTAGGCCTTTTTCACCCTCAAACCTATTATTGTCAAGAGTATGAAGAGTATCATGATTGTTTAGGCTAATTATCTGAGACAGGAATCAACATCCATGTCCACTACAAATGAGGGACTACTTAGGACTGAGTCTGGACAATCTAAAGGTGTGATGAGTGTTAGACATTGTTATTACTTTTTTATTAATGCACACTCATGCACCATATAATGACATTTCTGTCAATGACAGACCACATATACAGGAATGGTCCCATAAGATTAAAATGGCTATACCATACAGTGTAGGTGTGCAGTAGGATGTACAATCTAGGTTTGTGTAAGTGCATTTTATGATGTTTGCACAATGACAAAATCACCTAGGATGCATTTCTCAGAAAGTATCTCCATTGTTATGTGACACATTTATTATGAAAAGTAAATGGACAATGTATTAAAAGCAAATATCATGGGGCTTGGTGCATAGTAAGTGTTTAAAAGATGGAAGCTACTGTAATGTAGTTATTTCCCATTTCTAATCAACATACCACCCACTCTACCTAGGCCAACATCCTCATTGCCTGTGTCCACAGTTTCCCATTGTACCTGGTGTGCCTGCTGCCTGGAATCCCACCCTTCCTGAGCTTGCCCCATCACACAGCCTTTATTACCCATCTTCAAAATCATTTTTATGATGCTTTTTTAATCTCCCTAAATGGAAAAAATCTTTTTCCTTTCTCTGAACGCTGTTAGCACATTTCTGTGAATGTATATATGTTTCAAATGATGCCACAAAATTAATTATCTCAATTAATGGTCTCAGCTTCCTAAGAAATAGTAAGGTGCTTGAGGGCAGATACAGAGTTTTAATACATCTTCATTTCCCTCTGAAGTGTCTGACCCAATGCAGTGCAGCTTACTTGTGTCCAACGAGCAATAGTTAGCTGATTGCTATAGACCACCTAGTGGACTCTAGAAAGGAAAGCTTTTAACCTTAAAGGTATTTTTAAAGAGAGAAAGGTAGCAACATAATGGCAGATGCAAAGCAATAAAAGATTTACATTAAGTGGATTTTTTTTTCTCACAAGGATACCCTTGGCATTGCTAACTTCACCAAAGGAGATTTTTTGCTCTTGAACAAGTGTATGAACAGATAAAAAGTGAAGATAAGAGAATAAACAGGATAGTATTGGAAATGAACTATCGTGTTCTCTCAGATGCTTCAAAATTAGCATGAACACTTTCTTCATTCATATACTTGCAATTTAAGGATTCTCTCCTCTCTGAAAAGCAGACATGCCGACTCCATTTTCCTTGTGTCATCTGACACCCTCACTGCACTTCACAGCCACCAGTCATGGATCCATGTACTCCAGGTCATGGGTGAGGAGTACTGAGTCAGGTGTAGGTATGATGAGCACAGAGAACAGCTCGTTGTGTATGGATCCTTGATGGATGTAAGCCAGGTAGGACTTGGAAGCTCATGGCCTCTTGGCCAGCACCTATAGAGCGGGTTTCAGGTCATCTTCTCCTGGTGCCTTGCTAGCACCCATAATCTAAAGCCCAAACTCTTGGAATGGCACTTACATGTATAACTCCAATTTTCATTGCCCCCTTCACTGTGGTCAAACTCTGCTTTCATCTCTCCCCCATATATAGCTTCTACATCTTGATTAAATCTTTGATTCTAAGTCCCTCTGGCTGGAATTTTCCTCTTCTTCCCTTCTAACTCTGTAAACCCTACACTGTCTGCAAGACCCAGCTTCAGCCACACTTCTTCTCACAAGTCATTCTTCTTTTCTTCTGTGGATAACTTCAATTTAGCTGATTCTGCCCTCGTCATTTCTCTCTTTGGCAAATACCATTCACCTAGAACTTGATACTATAATCCTGTCTGTTGTTCCCTAATAACTCACATGGGCTTGTTGTTTTTCATAATTTTGTTGGAGTGTATTGGGGACTGGGATTGTCTGACTCCCCTTTACTCTTTCCATAGTATTCAGCACCACATTCTTCCCAATCCCTGCCCCAGCACAGAGTTTTGTCTATAATTACTCATCTGCTTTTGGTGAACTTCAAATTATTGCAGTGAACTACAGCTCACTCTGGCCATGTCTGAACATCGTGCATGTTCTTTTTTGGAGTTTATTTCTTGGGTTCGGTGCCAAATTATGGCAGCAAGAAAAATTCCTCTATTCTTGTTAAATGCCACACCAGAGGGAAAAACATTGTAACCAAAAAACAATAATCTTGGTCACATCACTGAATGAAGGTGGTGGAGTGGGGATGAAGAGTTCAAGGATTTGGGTTTAAGTAGTCCAACCTCTTCCCAGCCTTCTAAGAGAACCAAGGATATGAATGCCAGTGGCTTTGGAAGGGGCCCAGCACCTAAGAAGACAAATCTTTCACATTGCAGCAGTTGTGCCCTTGTCCTGCCTAAATGAGGTCACAGAGAGATTCAGAGGGACCATACAAAATGTATTTTAGATAAAGGTCATTGCTTATGCATGTTTACATTTACATATATATTTACATGTTTACATAATATTTGCATGTTTACATAATGTTTGTTAACTGTCCTCTGTAATTTAGAGTATACATAAATTTGCAACAGATAGCACAGGCTGGTGTTCTTATAGTTCACTCTGTGAAAACCCAGAAAGGCTTGGTTTATATGTGCATATTAAAAACATTCAGAAAAAGTTAACACATTATAAAACCACAAATGAACCCTTTTGAAATATCTAACTTTCCTGGTCCTTTTTATAACACAACTAAGTACTATTAATCTAGTACTTCATTCTGGGTCAGTGGCAAAAATGATGCTCATGTATCAGGGGCAGGAGGAAGGGTTGTGACATTCCTTCTGATTATTTTTTTTTCTCCAATAAAATAAGCATGCAAGAAGGGCACACTTCTACACTGGATCCTCCCCTACACAGTGATTTTGTTGTTCTTTCCTCTGGAAGACATGGTGTTTCAACTTATTTCTACTTAGACAACTCTCCATATATGCATGTCTTTTTCTTTATCCAAACAACCTGAATTTATACATTAAACTGAAAATTGAGAAAGTTGAATCAATACATACAAATACCCTTTACTTACCCTTGTGGTAACTCTACATCCCTGGTGTTCCTCACTATTACTATTAGTATTGCTATTATCACCACAACACAAAAATCACTTTTGAAAACTCTGACATGTTTTTTACATTGAGCTTGCTACAAAATGAACTATAAAAATTTAGTTATTCAAACGAGAGTAGTGTCACTTTCATGTGCTACCTATAAGGAAAATATCAATAGTGTGCATCTTAGACTGTCATGATATATTGACCCAGTGATCCATTCAACTCTCTTTCATTATGATTATTTATAACACGTATCATTCTCATCTAAATTCTCATTAATAGGCTCCAAAAAACAACTGCTATTGTGAAGGCTATATAATATTATGATGAGTTGAGTGTAACATTGTATGAAGTGTAGAAACTCTGCTACTATATTCCCTACTGGTTCAGATACCTGCTTCAATGAGGGCCAGGGCTGTAAATGTAACTATAACTTCTCCAAGAGGTAAATATTAAGATATGTTTAATTATCCCATTGTAGAGTTTGGAAGAAAATACTAATGACAGGAACATAGCTTTAAAAAAATTAAAACAAACAAAAACAATTAGGAGTAAATGTCACTGGAGAAACAACAGTACAAAAAGCCAAATAGACTACCCAAGGTGATATACAAATTCAATGCAATCCCTATCAAAATTCAAATGACATTTTTCTCAGAAATGGAAAAACCTATCCAGACGTTTATATGGAATAACAAAAGACCACACATAGCCAAAGCAATGCTGAGCAAATAATAATAATAATCATAATAAAGCTGGAGGCATAACACTGCCTGACTTTAAACTATACTGCAAAGCTGTAATAACCAAAACGGCATGATACTAGCATAAAAACAGACACACTGATCAATGGAATAGAATAGAGAATCCAGAAATCAACCCACATACCTATGGCCATCTGATCTTTTGACAAAGGCACCAAGCCTATACACTGGGGAAGAGACTGCCTCTTCAGCAAATGGAGCTGGGATAACTGGATATCAATATGCAGGAGAATGAAACTAGACACATACCTCTCACCATATACTAAAATAAATTCAAAATGGATTAAACAATTAAATATACACCCCAAAAAATAAAACTTCTTAAAGAAAGCATAGGGGAAACATTTCAGGAAGTAGGACTGGACACAGACATCATGAATACGACCCCCTAAGTAACCAAAGGAAAAATAAACAAATGGGATTACTTCAAACTAAAAAGCTTCTTCACAGCAAAAGAAACAATTGACAGAGTTAAAAGACAACCAACACAGTGGGAGAAAATATTTGCAAAATATACATCTGACAAAGGATTAATATCCAGAATATATAAGGAACTGAATCAACTTTACAACAAAAAAACAAGCAACCCAATTAAAAACTGGGCAAAAGAGCTAAATATAGATTTCTGAAAGGAAATATACGAATGGCCAACAGACTATGAAAAAATGCTCAACATCACTCAGCATTCAGGAAATGTAAATCAAAACCACATTCAGATACCATCTAACCCCAGTTAGGATGGCTAATATCCAAAAGATTGTGAATGATAAATGCTGGGGAGGTTGCGGAGAAAAAGGAACTCACACACATTGCTGGTGGGACTGCAAAATGGTGCAGCCTCTATGGAAAATGGTATGGAGGTTCCGCAAACAATTGCAGATAGATCTACCATATGACCCAGCTATCCCACTGCTGGGAATATACCCAGAGGAATGGAAATCATCAAGTCAAAGGTATACCTGTTCCCCAATGTACATCGCAGCACTCTTTACAATAGCTAAGAGTTGGAACCAGCCCAAATGTCCACCATCAGATGAGTGGATACAGAAAATGTGGTATATCTACACAATGGAATACTACTCAGCTATAAAAAAGAATAAAATACTGCCATTTGCAATGACATGGATGGACCTAGACAGAATTATATCAAGTGAAACAAGTCAGGCACAGAAAGAGAAATATCACATGTTTTCACTTATTTGTGGGAGCTAAAAATAAATAAATAAATACACAAAAAACCGGGGGGGGGGGGGGGGCGGCGGGTGTAGAAGACACAACAATTACAATTCCTTGAAGTTGATACGACAAGTGAACAGAAAGGACATTGTTTGGAGGGAGGGTGGAGAGAGGGAGGAGGGAGGGAGGTTTCGGTGATTGGCCACAATAATCAACCACATTGTATATTGACAAAATAAAATAATAATAATAATAAAAAAAGCAAAACAGAATACTGGTATACAACTTGGTTCAGCACTATTTAATAATGATAATTAATTAAATGATGAAAAATAAGCCAACCAAAATGTTTGATATATCTTTTTAGAGGAGGATAGGAGGACGTGACTAAGGACATCAAGTAAGAGGGGGAAATATGTATCTTCCATGGAGGCAATATAAATTCATAAAATATAAAATTGGCAAATTGAAAAGTTGCAAATTGAGTGTTAAAAAATATGGAAGAAATTACCAGAAGAATCTGTTAAGTGTTGAAGCTTCTTACCTCTGGGTAGTAGAGTAGAGAGTTGGAGAGGCTTGGGAGAAGACGTGCTATTTTTACTTATGTTTTATACTACAACCTGAGTATTTTTTTTAAAAGCTAGCTTCATGTATTACTAAGAGATTAAATTTTTAAAAAGTGAACAGGGCCTGGGGTTGATCCCTAGAGTGCTCCAGCATTTAGAGGTCAGACAATAAATGAGGAAGCAGCAAAGGGAAGCTAGCAGTAGTTGCCTGTGGAGTCGGAAAATGTCCAGGAGATTACGATGTTTCCAAGGCCAAGAAAAAAAATGTTTCCAAAAGAAAGGAGTGGTCAATCATAGAAAGGAATGCTAAAATTTTAAATGAGAACAGATGTGGTCCTTGGATTTGGCAAGAGGGAGTGTGTTATTGACATCGAGTAATCAACTTTGAATGAAGCAAAAGATTGAGCTCAACTGGAGTAGACTGAAGACAGACAGAGAAGTGAGAAATATGGTACAATGAATATAGAAAAAGTTGAATGGTTTTATTTGAAGGGGAGCAGAAAATTGAGGCAATGTCTAGATTAGGCCATGAAAATGAGGGATCTCCACTCACCCAGTGTAGCAGTCAATGAGTTTTGGCTTATTTGCATCTACATGGGAGCTTTGGTCTTTGACAGCTGAAGAAGTTCCTGTCTGACATCTTAAAAAATTTCTTTATGAAACGTGAGGCAAAACTATGTGGTAAGACTAGATGGCAGATTGGATATGTGACGGTGAGAAAATGAAATGCTGTATCCTAAAGTGTTAGAATTAGGAGTAATAGGAAAAAAGTTATGGTGAGATTGGACTGGGCTCAGTGTTGGAGCAATCTAACAGTTAAAAGAGTCTCAGAAAGATGATCTTTACAGCCTCTGTGACCTTGGGGAAGCCACTGAAATTCTCCTGTCTGTTTCCTTATTGTGTACGTGGCATATGGACATGGCGGTTGTGCAGCTTAAACCAGTGGTTGTGCCCGAGCATGTGGTGTAGTGTGGGTTCATGTCAACTTCTCTCAACATCAGCCCCCTCTGTCTCTGGGTGTGGTAGCTGCCATCTGGGCTGAAGTGGGGCTGTTAACCCTCTTGGGTGCTCATAAAAGAACTCCAAGGAGGGAGTCAGTAGTTAAAATGAGTTTAAAATAAATCTGACACCTTACTGTTCTGACACCCTCAGCTCATCACTCTACATAAAATGACCCCCAGTTAGAGTATCAAAGTAGACCCTAAAGCTGCTTTGAACAGAGTGAGAGCAACCTGCTTCTTGTAAATGTTTTAGAAATTTTTAGACAAAATAATGTTTTGACTCAGAAATGACAAACTGACATTGCTGAATAATTTTAAATAGACACTCAGAGGAAGTCATTTAAATAACAAGCTGTAACTTTATGTGAACAGAAACTGCTTTCACAAAAGCTAATTTTTGTAAAAAGAAAAAAAAAAGAGTTACCATTATTAAAAAAAAAAAAATAGTAACCTGTTGCTAGAAGTATTTCTCAGCTGTGTTTTTCTAAACCAAATTATGTGTATAGACAGAGCCCCTAAGCCTTCAAGTGCAGGAAGAACTATTATAAAAGGTGCATTAGCCCAACTTTCCCATCTCCTCTGAGAAGCAGTGGAAAAGGGCCACCAGGAAAAAGCTATTTTGCTTTCATACAGCATGTCTGTCTGTGGAGAGTGGGGTCTTGCTTGCCTGGAGGCTGTATGAAGGGACATGCACTCTGGTGGGCATCTTGCCTGCAAGTGAGCTGCTTAATGGTGAGTTCTCCAGGTCCCTTCCTGTGCTCAGAATAGAGGAGCCCCTGGCACCTCCTCCCCTCTCCTGTCATTGAGCCAACCTTAGAGACAAGTTAGGAAAAAAAAAAAAAGGATTTGCCAATTTATTAGGAATAATTAGGTGACAGCCTATTTATGCTACTTAGTTGGTTTTCTGCAGCCAAAGATCAAGCTGCTTAACTGGAATATGAATTTTTTATATTGAGTCATGTTTTTCTGCTTATATAGATATTTTCTTTATTTGAAAGAACATATATCATATGCACAGAGTCGAAACCTTTCCAGAGCTTGCTTCCTTTTCTTTTTTTTTTTTTTATTTTGTTCATTTTTTTTCTTATCCAACTTTTCTTGTCTTTTTATTTTTATCACATAGGCATTAAATATTTGTTACACGCCATTGGTAATTCTCATCATTTTTGAAACTTAAACAAACAAATTAAATAGGATGATATTTTGCTTTGGCTTCTGATTCAATTTCAACAATTTCATATCTGAGCTCAGGCTATCCTTGAGCTCACACAAACCCTTGCTAACACAACTTAGAAAACAAATAGATTTTGAAATCTTCCTGATAAAACTGTTATTATCTGAATGAGTCTTAAATGCTTCCAGTGATAATAGACTCACTACCACAACAAACTACACAATCCATTGGGGATCAATCAAATTTTAGAAAGTAGTTTCTGAAATTAAGCTCAGCTCCTTTTCCCTACTAATTTCATCCTTTGTATTTTTGGCTACCACTTATCCCACTTATAGTATAAAAACCTTCAGCTATTTAAAAACAGCATATTATTTTTATCTGGTTTAGTTAAAGAAGATATGTACACTCAAAGATTCTGTTGATTACAACATTGGTAAGTGATTAGCCCCTACTGAACAGAAATAAGTTTACAAAGAAATAGTATACCCACACACTTATTTTGAGTTTTATATAATTATTTGTCAGAAGGTAAGTTAAGAATGTGCCAGGTAGATATGGTTTTAGAAATATTATAATTTTAATCAAAGTGTTATTAAGCAGGGGACAAGTGTCCTCTGTACTCTTTCTCAGTTTGGGTTGTTTGTAGTATCCTCTTGTAGAGATATGTGTAGTTTTTTTTACAATTTTATCTAAATGCTTCCTATTGTGATTATATTACATGCTTATGTTTTACATTCTCTACCTGTAGTTAGTCATTATGTTGGAGTACACAAATAAATTATACCTCATGTACTATATAGTTCCCCCACTTGAATTTGGGCTGAATTTGAACCAATGGAATGTGGTGAAAGTGGCTCCAGCCTAAAGCCTAAGAAGGGGTAGAAGCTTTGGCTTTAATGCTCTTGGTAATCCACTGCCACATTGTGAGATGCCAAAGCCTCATGGACAGTCCATATGTAGGAAAAGCATGGTTTTCTGCTTGACCAGACAACAAGCACCACTTGCCAATAATTGCTGACACCCAGAATCAGTCACTGGTATGCATTGTATAATGAACCATCTTGGAAGATCTAGCACAGATGAGCCCCCAGATGACTGCAGATCCAATAATATCGTAGAGAGCAGAGGAACTGCTCAGGTAAGTTTAGTAAAGCAATGCGATTATAAGGAGTAAGAAAATGTTTTGTGTTTTGAGATACTAAATTTTGGAGTGGTTTGATATGTAGCAATAGGTTACCTCAACATTATTGATCAAAGGAATTGTACCAAGCAACCTCTATCCTACAGCCATTGAGTTAGGTTCTGGAATCTTACTCAAGTAAGTGAGTGTGTGTAAAATAAAGATTCTTCTGAAACAAACATTGGATCAAATTTTCTGATGACTGTGAGATCACATCTAGAGCAACTGCATGTAAGACTTGAAAACTTAGTAGTGCTACCATATACACATTCTGCACCCATCGTACATTCTTGCAGTCATTGTCATCACAAAGTCCGTCCTACTGTGTCTTTCTGGTCCCCTTTATCTCCTTTTTCTGTTCTTTCCCACTAGTTATTCTCCTTTCTCTTCCTCTTTTTACAGCACTCTGACTTAGAATGCAAATCTCAAACTGCAGCTGAACTTACTCATCTTCCACAAAACATATGGCTGTGGCTCAGGACTAATCTAGGTAAGAATACCATTGTCTTTGCAAGCTGTTATAGGATGACTTTTGGCATCTCTGCTATAGGATGCCAGCCCCTAGCATACAGAAGCGGTTCCAGGGTTAGTGTGGGTCACTCAAGCACTCTGGGGAAATGCTTGCCAACTGCTTTGATTGAAAGAAATAATCAGAGGTGCTTAACCAAAGCTCAGGAAGGCTACTGGCAGACTAATGAGAAAGAAAAATAAAGGATAGAAAAAAATTTACTAAATTAAATGAATGTAAAGAAGTGAGTAAGAAAGAAAAAGAGAGGGAGGAGGAGAGAAATATATATTTTCACCATCTATTCGTTTTAAGGTGCTTCTCACCGACTTCCAGCCCAAAGTTTTCTCCTTGGAGTTTACTGGTATTATTTCTATGTTCTTAATTTAAACTTTTCCAAATTATCTATGGTAATACACAGGGCATTAAATAACATTAAACAGATACAATGCTACATACAAGGGTACATCAAAAAGTTCACGTATTTTGGTTATTGTTTAATTCTATTTTTCCATGAACTTTTTGAAGTGCTCCAATATGTATCTTATATGCATGTGAAGGAGCCTTAAATTCGATTGAGGAGGCAATGCCTATATGTGAAATATTTTGAAAAAATAGAACATTTCCTTTGAAACAATGGTGTCTTTCAGGATGTCAATACAAATAAATAGTACGATGGTAACAAACAGCCTAAAAGATTTGGCCTCAATAAGTTGATGAAAGTGGAAGCAAGGAACCAGGGCTGTAAGCTGAGGCTGTGATTCCATCGCTGATTGCTCTGGGCCTCCGGGTGGGTCATTTAACCTTGCCTGTCTTCAGATTTCCTATCACTAAAAAGGAAATTAAAACTGGAATTCATTCTCCTGGGTAGCGGCCTAAGAGCCAGAGAGCATCTTATCATCTTATTTATAATTGTAGTCTCAGAATTTTAGAGTTGGACGGGTCTTTAGCCACCACTGAATTAATCCCCTCATTTTACAGATGTTGGCACTGGGACTCAGCAAGGTGAAGCAACTTGCTCAAGGTCAAGCCAGCTGGTACCTGACTTTTAGCCTGAGAGTCTATCATGATAGAACAGACCTATGCCCACCAAAGTACCCTTTTCTCTTTTCCTCTTTATTCCCATCAACATATCTATGCTCAGTTAAAACATATTTGAGAGTACTGGATCACTTTGAGACACATACCAGTTGTGTCCTAATGGTCAATTCACAAATACTATTGTCCTTAGTGTCAAGTTTGATATTTGCCTAAAGATGGAAGGTCACAGTTCTAACTGCATTCCTATTAACCTGATTTGCTGTGGAACAGGAGATGCCTTTGCTTAGCAAATTAAGTTTGAGGTCAGTGGATATTCCTTGGTTGCAGATTCATTTGCCTAGGACTATTCTACCAACTTAGAAGAATGTTTCTCTTAAGATAGCAGAAAAGGTTATAATAGTCCAAGCTTCAAACAACAAACAAAACAAACAAGAAACAGCCCATGTATCATCTTCACAAGTCCATGAGATCCACACAAATTATAACATGATAAATTGTAAAAAATTTTCATTGGATTCCTTTTGGTCATATCCTGACTTCTACTCAGCCCCACTTGATTTTTTCTGAGGATATGAATTTGAGCAGGTACAAATGGATGTGCTTCTATAGTGGAGATTTTTATTTATGTTTTGGAGAAACAGCAAAAGTCATTTGTCCTAAAATTTCAGAGATGCTTCCCTTCTACTTCCTGTAGAGGAAACACATCACCAACTCCATTTCAGCAATGGTTTAAAGGAGATGGAAATCAGAGCTCTCGTTTTGTGTATGGTGGCTGGCAAAGGCATTTTCTATAATGTATGGAATGAACTGTTTCAAGTTTTTTTTTTCCTTGCTGCTATAATTTTTATATCTCATTTTACCTCTGTAATTAAGACAGGTCTGGTAGGTATTTAAATTAGCCCAGCTTTCATCTCTATCACACATTCATTTCAAAACTTTTATGAATATTTAATAGAGGTTTTATAATTCATGGTGATATGATGAACAGCCTTTTGGCCGTTAAGTCAATTGACAGAAAAAAAAAAAATCTCTCTCTTCAGGCAGAAATAATAACGATTCTATTTCTGTTCCTAGATTGGTGATTACACAGTCACCTGTTTTCACATTAAACTTTGATGATAAATTACTCAGCAACCATGATAATATCAGAAGTTTTACTGGCCAGAACAAATTGCCAGTAATTGCTCGCAAGATAAAGAGAAAGCACTGCCTCTCTCTCCCTGCCCCCCCACCACATCCTTCCCCTAGGGGGTTATGGCTGAAGCCCCGCCATCCAACTGGCTCCAATTTTTCATTTGTTCTCTTCTTTATGTTATATTTTATTTTATTTTATTTTTTGTTTCTTTTTAAACGTCAATCGGTCCTCCTAGAAAGAATACATTAATATTCTATTAGCATGGCTGCAGATCGGGCATGCACACACACAGAACACAGGCTGCATGGAAACAGTTAGAACTGAGATGAATTGCAGTTCAAATAGGTTCATTTTCTACCCATCTCCCCACAGGACATACATGCACATTTAAAAAAAAAAATTTGGGGAAATGTCTCCATATTAAAGAATGCATCAAATAAGGCTGTTTCCAAAGCAACCTAGAGGTTTTATTTCATTTAAATATATCAGAGGCTTAAGAAAAGAGAGTCTAATGATAATACCTAAGTATGTATCAGAGAACAATAAAACCTAACCTTGTCATCAGATGCAGGTAGCTGGGGCATCTTGCCTTCAGTATTCATCTCAGCACCAAACTGGAACCATAAATGGTAAGATATGGAGTCACACTTCATCCTCCATCCCCTCCATGTCTCCAAAGGGCCCAGGAGGAGGCCCTCCCTGTAGCATATTGGGAAACTGGACCATCCAGCCAGGCTTTATGTCCCCTGTAATGGGGTCACAGACTCTACTGTCTCCCTGGGGAGGTAATTCTGCTGCCTAATATCTTCCACTCCAACAAACTTTTTTCCCTGACATGCAGGCAACTCCTCTCTGTTCATTTCCTCCTCAGTAATGCCCATTTTACTACCCTGAAAATTCCTCTTTGGGGGTTTTACAGCCCTGAGGCAGAGGCTGTGATACTGTAGCTCCTTAGCAGCAGCTTCGCAGAGCTACACACACTGTTCTTTTAATCTCACGTCGTGTGTTAGGACCTCCATCCCCTCAATCATTTTTGTGGCTCTTCTCTGTACTTTGTCCAATTTGGACAAATATATTACTTGTATGAATGATGAATTTGACTCCATAAACTGCAATGCATCAATGACTACTTGATAGTAAATACTCAGACACTCACTGTATCCACAGTGTGTACACGCACATGCACACTGGACTTTAATATATTTCATACTCAAGATCATAAATTCTAACGGCATTCAAGTGCCCTTGGTTTTACCCAAGGAGAAATGCAGAGAAACTTGAATTACCCATTCCTCCCCCAACTCCTTCCAAACTTTATTTCTCAGGAAGATTTTGGAAATCTGTCCTTGGATGAGGGAAAGTTAGCAAACTACATAACAGAACTGTATCTTATGATTGCCCAATGCAAATATGCTTCCATAAAAAGGCATTAAACATAAGCCTACTCAGGTTGAGTGGTATTCAGAGTCCTTTCCAGTAAAAAAAATCAGAGGATTCTGTGAATATTCCCCTACCCTGGACAGAGATCTCACTGCTAAACTTCACTGAGAAGGGTGGGAAGAGTAAAATATCATCTAAATCTCAGATAGGGTCATTTTGACAATTATATCCATTAGCACTGCTGAGGAGGGAGGGTGGTATTCACTATCAACATTTCCACACATTCCATTCCCTCTTCCTTCAAAAGAAACCTCAGAGCTGAGCTACCAAAGTGTCATAATGCAAACAGTAGCCCATAAGCATCAACTGTCTCTGTTGTATAGCTTTTGATATGTGAATAGTGTGCCATTGGGATGTTGGCAGAAGCCCAGCTCCCTCCTCTTTTATTGTGGGATGCAGGGTCTAATAGGCAGAAAATAACTGCCATGTGGGTCCACGTGCATTTTAGTGCTTTTAGATGCTGAATAATTTAAATAATTTTATTCCAGTGAAGTCGAATATTCTTAAGAAAGCAAATGTTTACAGGGTGGTTATTGTGAATAGATGGCCACTCTGGGTTCCCTCAACACATGCTTCTTTGCTGCGCACATTTACACACACAGACACACACACACACACGCACACACACACACACACACACAGCCTTACAGACAGAGACAGAGAACTAGAGAATTGGGTGAACAGAACCTTTTGTTTTTATTATATCTTTACCTTCAATACATGCACACTTTGCATTTTATAATTCAGCTGTTCTTTTTACTTGTAAATTATTTCCATATGTGAATAATAAACAAAAAAAACCCAACACATAAATATATATATAAACTAAAATGAAAACCTAATGATGGCTTTCTTTTTTTTTTTCCATTTTACTTTTTATAGTTATATGCATGGAAAAGGAGTTGGTGTTAACATTATTTTATCATAAGCAGATTCAAGGAATCTTCTGACCTAACAAGAAAGTCTTCTGCTATTGCTTGGCATTGTGATAATTGGTGGTTCTTGTTCCTGAATGAATGTGATTACTATACTTCTAATTTTGCTTTTGTGCTGGATCTTTCTGGTGGGATATTTATAGAATTGTGTTTATATATACCTCTAATAAAGAGGTAAACAGGTTCACAGATGTGCTATGTCACAGTCTATCTCTCTACCATGTGCAATCTAGACTGGAGATTGGCCAGAGAACATACTGCTCTTGCTACAGCCATGGATGTAGACCAGATAAACTTGGGGATCTGTGGCTGCTACTGAAGATTTGGAAAGATGCAGATGTGAATGCACTAGTAAATATGTGTAGTGTATTTTTTAAAAATACAGATATCTGAATAAGTGCCTTTCCTTTGGTCAGCCCCGAAATTGATCACTGTTGTATAAGATACAGATTACTAGAAAGGCTGTGACATATTGTAGTCATTATAAATTGCAGCAATCCATGAAAACTTTGTTTTACATCCTTCCCACCCCACCATGTATTGTTTCATGCTGGACAGGAGCTAGAATGAAACACAGACAAACCTCAGAGGTCTTAACTTACAAAGAAATAGAGTGGAAAGGATGATTAATAATTCTCTACATTCTGGGCACTGAGCAAGGCTGGAAGTGTACATATGCTTAGTTGATTCTTATGGCAACCCTATAAAATAGAGACTATACTTCCCACACTGCAGAAGAGAATACTGAGGCTCAGAGTAGTTTATTAATGGTCCCCCAGCAATCAGTACACCAAAATCCAGGTCTGAGTCCAGGTCTGATCACACAACCCCAGACACCATGTTCACATTATCTACCACGAGGGATTTAGCCTCAGAGTTTGCATTGGATTCTAAATTTGGACTCTGTGAGTCACCAACATTAACAGCTGGAGGGAAGAACTGATTCATTACTCAGATGTGTACTTGCTTTATATAGAGAGAGACTAGACTAGACTATGGCTCTATGGAAGCATTTAAAGGACTCCGGGGAGAACCTCTGCTGTTTCCTCGATGAGCTACATCACCTGCTTGCTAGTGCCTGTATTCTTTTACAGAGAACAACAACCTCCATTTCACAAACACAGAAAGGGCTTAAAATAGGATCTCCCAGAGAGTTGTACTACATATTTTGAAATACATACTTCAATTAGATGAGCTCCCTTTCTGATAACAAGTTTCATCAGAGAATAGAAAAAAATAGAAAAAGAAGGGCCAGTTGAAGTTCCACATTGAAGGGAAAGTCTAGAAATAAAAAAAAAAAATATATGGACTTATAATTTGGCTAGGCCAGGCATGTTCTGCTTATTGTATTAATTAAATATGGGTATCTAAGTGCTTTATGATATAGTCAAGTCATGTCCTTCCTTTTGCTCCAGGTTCCCCCCTAGAACATGGGGACAAACTTTTGTGTACCAAGAATATGTACTGACTTCACTGGAAATGCTCATGTTTACCTGAATAATGTGTTGCATAAATTATATTTATTTCTCTGAGAAAAAATTCAAAATTAAAAGAAGAAATTAAAACTTCAGAAAAATGGTGAAGATAAGTTGTTTCTCCCACCCCCCACACCTGGTATATAGCAGTAACTAGCCAAGGTATATTTAGAAAACATATGCAGGTACTAAGGAAATATCTAGCATGTTCTTTGGAGTTATGATAATGAAAGAAAATAACCATTTTCTCAGCACATCAAAACTGCATAAGATCACACTAATAAACCACTCCTTATGAAGAGCATAACTGCATTATGTAGAGCAAGAAGAAATCTGAGCAGATCCAGTAAACCCAAAAGAGCTTACATACGTTTGCAGGATCATGATCAGACATAATAAAGAATGTATTGCTAGTGTATAGAAATATTTTTGTAATGTGACTTTGTATTCTGTATCTTTACTGAATTCATTTATTAGTTCTAACAGTTTTTTAGGTGGAGTCTTTGAGGTTTTCTATATATAGGATCATGTCATCTGCAAACAGAGAAAATTTAACTTCTTCCTTTCCAATTTGTGTACTTTTAGTCCTTTTCCTTGCATAATTGCTTGGGCTAGAAATTCCAGCACTATGTTGAATAGAAAGGGTAATAGTGAACACCCTTGTCTTGTTTCTGATCTTAGAGAAAAAGCTTCCAGTTTTTCATGGTTGAGTATGATATTAACTGTATTCTTGCCATATATAGCCTTTATATACTAACAATGAACTATTGGGAAAAAATATATTAAGAAAACAATCCCATTTACAATAGCATCAAAAAGAATAAAACACTTATGAATAAATTTAACCAAAGAGGTGAGGAATCTGTACACTAAGTATTATAAGACATTAATGAAAGAAATTATAGAAGATAAAAATAAATGGAGAGATATGCCATGTTCATGGATTAGAAGAACTAAAATTGTTAAAATGTCTACACTACCTAAAACCATCTACAGTTTCAATGTAATCCCTATCAAAATTACAAAGACATTTTTCACTGAAATAGAAAAAAAGATCCTAAAATTCACATGGAACACAAAAGATCCCCAACAGCTAAAGTAATTTTGAGAAAAAAATTAACAAAACTGGCGGCATCACACTCTCTTATTTCAAACTATATTATAAAGATATAGTAATCAAGCCAGTATGAGACTGGCATAAAAATAGACACATAGACCAATGAAATAAAATAGAGAGCCTAGAAATAAACTCACACTTATATCATCAACTAATCTTTGACAAGAGTACCAAGAATACACAATGGAGGAAAGGAAAGTCTCTTCAATAAATGATGCTATGAAAGCTGGACATCCACACCCAAGTGAATGAAATTGAACCATATACAAATATTAACTTAAAATAATTAAAGACTTAAATGTAAGGTCTACCACCATAAAACTCCTAGAAGTAAACAGAGAAAAAGTCTCCCTGACATTGGTCTTGGCAATGATTTTTTGGATATTACACAAAAAGCACAAAAGTAACAGAAGCAGAAATAAACAAGTGGTACTACATCACACTAAAAGCCTTCCACACAGCAAAATAGATAATCAACAAAATAAAAGGGCCACCTATAAATGGGAGAAAATATTTGCAAACTGTACATCTGATAAGGGATTAATATCCAAAATATACAAGTGGACTCACACAACTCAGACAATAAAAGCCCAAATAACCCATTCAAAAAGGTTGGCAAAGGGCCCAAATAGACATTTTTTTCCCCCAAAGGCAATATAAATTGCCAACAGCTATATGAAAAGATGTTCAATATCACTAATCATCATAGAAATGCAAATCAAAAGCACAATGAGATATCATCTCACACCTGTTAAGATGGCTATTATCAAAAAGACAAGACACCAGTTAGGTAGGCAAAGGTGTGGAGAAAATGGATCCCTGGTACACTGTCCGAGGGAATGTAAATTGGTACAGACATCATGAAAAATAGTATGGAGGTTCCTCAAAAAATTTAAAGAAGAACTACCATAAAGTCCAGCAATCCCACTTCCAGGTATATATCCAAAGGAAATGAAATCAGTATCTCAAAGAGACATCTTCAGCACCTTGTTTACTGCAGCATTATTTACAATAGCCAAGATATGGAAACAATCTACATGTCCATCAATGAATAAATGGATAAAGAAAATATTCATATATGTACAATGCAGTATTATTCAAACTTAAAAAAGAGGGAAATCCTGCCATTTGCAACAACATGGATGAACCCGGAGGACAGTATGCTACGTTAAACAAACCAGCCACAAAAAGACAAATAAGTGTATGATCTCACTTAAAGTGGAATCTAAAATGTCAAACTGATTGAAGTAGAGAGTAGAATGGTGGTTACCAGGGGCTGGAGGTGGGGAAAATGTGGAGATTTTAATCAAAGGGTAAAAAGTTTAAGTTAAAGGTATAAGATGAACAAATTGTGGGGACCTAATGTACAGAATGGTGACTTATCGTTAATAACAATGCATAGTACATATGAAATTTGCTGCGAGCAGATCTTATGTGTTTTTATCACACACACACACACATACAGACACACAAAGGGTAACTATGTGAGGTGACAGATGTGTTAATTACTACACAATGTATATGTAGTTGAAATCAACACACTGTCGGTATTATATATATACAATATTTGTCAATTAAATATTTTAAAAGAAAAAATACATACAAAAGTTAAGCTCACCTGTAATTCCACCTAGAGTTAACCAAAGTTAACATTTTTATACCTTTTTCATATTTTTATTTGTCTCTGCATATGTATCTTCAGAAAAAGATATATAATACTTTTTATTGAGACATATGCACAGATATAACTAAATATAGGGTATTATTTATGTGCCTGTTAAGTGAGAAGTTAGAAATGTAAAACTATTGCTTTTTAAAAGTAACATCATATTGTGAACATTTTTTAAGTTAGTAAAATATTTTTCTTCTTGGCATAAAAAAAAAAGAACTAATTGACTAATAGGGATCAAATATTGACCCAGGGAGGTGAGAAAAAAGCTTTCAAATAAATTAATCATTTTGATTTAATTGTTTAACATATAATTAAAGTTCTTTTCCTAAATTGTACTAGAAAATTGTACTTTACAGCAATACTTACTAATATTTTCAACTTATCTGTTAGTGCCACAAATTTTTCATACATTAATGGTCATAACATGCAAAGTAACTATTGTCAGCCACATGGCTAATAAATGACATTATAGTATATTTAGCTAATTACAAAGTTCAGCAACTTCCACAACACTAAGTTACTTAGAAATATCAAGACTTAAACTTTCAATTTGTGTTTTCTTGAAAGGAATATAAAGTACTGAAGGGTGGATACTATGTCTTTATCACATCTGAACTCCTTTCCTATCTCATCATCCATCCAATCATTTTGATTCTTCTTCTTAACATGTACTGAATTTAACATCTTCTTCCAACTCTCAACTTTACTACCTTTATAAAGGCCACATTGCATTGTCTCTCACATAAAGCACTAAAAATTGAACTAATTTTGCCTTTCTCCCTGTAGTCTTGCTCTCCTCCAATACATTTCTTATGGAAGCCAGACAGCATTCCAAAATGCAAATGAGATCAGATGGCACTCTTCCCTAAGACTCTCCAGTGGTTTGAATTATCCTCAGAATGCCCTCTGACCTCAGTACACCTCTCTCTGGTCCCCGTCTCCGCCGTTTCCTCTGCCCCGGCATGACATTGTACATTGTCTTCCCTCACACTATGGAGGCCCATATAGGCCTGTGCAGGATCCAGCTTAGACAATCCCCTTGGCAAGTCCTTCCTTTGTTTCCCAAGCCATTTCCTAAGGGAATATGCTTTTCCTCTTCAGAGGACCTAAAAATAGTGTCATGGATTAACTGTTTAATCATCTTTTGCCTGACAAGACTGAGTTATTCAAAGGCAATGACTTTGGGTTACTTATAAATGAATCTTCACCCATTTCTTAAGTTCTCCATAAATATGTATTGAGTAATGAATCCATAATAAAAGTGTGGGCTTCATATTAGAGGTTAATAAATGCTTACTAGCTGAATGAATCTGTTTGTTAAACTTTGTAAGACCTTGATTATCTTAATCAGACTTAGACAAAAAGGGTTTCCTCTTTTCCAGGCACTAAACTTCATGTCAAACATCAAAGCAGGAGCACTAATTCAATAACCAGAAAAGAGAATAAGGATTGCTATTCTCTGCACAAGAGAGAGGAATGTTCAATGTCCACCAGTTAATTCTCCTCTGTTGTTTTTCTCAAGGGTGTACATATAAAGCTGCTTTTCTTGTAACAATACAGATTTCTGGCTAGGCACCATTAATAAATGTGTTAAGTCCCTGTGACAACTGATTAATTTTAGTTTAAGGTTATGAATACAAAACAATGAGTGTTGATATGTAATGTGCATTTTAATGATGTGACAGCAAAAGTAAAGGATGAGAAAGATAATTTAATTTGCTTTCTCTGAAAGGTCAGTTCTCCTGAGATAAAAATTGTCCCTTAGGGTACCAATGCCTTTCTCAGCATATTTCCTCTTTTGCTGCCTTTCTCTGGTTCCTCTGCTCCTCAGGGATGAGAGCATTTATATTTAAAGACAATCAGACTAGGCTGTTTGGATTGAAAGTGGGTTCGTAGAGGAGAGCAGAGGACACCTGGTGATTTTAAAATGAAAAAAAAAAATTGTATGCTTTTACCCTTGATTTCATCATTATTCCAGCATACTTTGTTACTTTAAAGTATACATTTAAGAAAAGAAAAGAAATAGAAATAGATATGGCCATTTAAATGGTACATTTGCCAGTCTTTGAACATCCAAAGACTTCATAGAGAGGTGGAAGCTTATGTGAGAAAAATTGTACATCATTTGGTCTAAGATTGTCCTAAGAGTTTAGGAGTCAGATCTTGTCTTTGGGCAGGATTGAAACTTTCATAATAGCAGAGCCTAGCAGAGAGGTTTTCACAAACTTGGAGCTTAATATATATTTGTGGAATTAATGGATTAATATCTGACTCTAGATATATTGACAAACACTAAGTGCACAGCCCTCATGACACATCCAGTAGGACTCAGTAGGTTTTATAAACCAGAAAATAAATATTCAGGACATAGTTGTTTATAGGTTGAGCAGAATTTCTGTAAAAACACATATTTAGCTTTAAGTTTCACAGAATAATACAAAAGGGGAATCTAAGTGAGTTATAATCAATCAAGGTATCAAAAAGTACTTAATACAAATTGTAATTGTCTATTTAGAGAAGAAAAAATATAATTCTTCACATTAGAGATATCACAAATCTGTGCATTAAATAGCAAATAATGAATAAAGATAAATGGAATTTCAAAGAAGGTACAGGATACAATAACCTGATTTCATTAAAGTCAATTTCTCACGGGAGAAGTGATTTTGTTAATGAGGGATATGAGTGTTTGAATAGACCAGAATTCTAATAGATGAACTTAAAATATGAACATATTTATACGAGTACTTCAAAAAGATCATGGAAAGATTTGCATATCTTTCAATTCTGTTTTTCCACTAACTTTCTGAAGCTAGATTTAAGACAAAGCTAGATTTGAAGAAGTTGAGCACAGGCTAAGTAAGAATGCTGGCCAAGTCCATATTGTCTGGAGAATGTCTGGGGAGATGCTTGTATTCATATATCCGTTGTGTGGAGACATTCACATTCATGATCACACTGCTCTTCCTCCGGCCCCACGCCATCATTTCATATTCAGTTTTCACTAAGATGGGAAGGGATTGGTTACTCTAAGGTCTTCCAAACATGAGTGTCCATGTGTGAGTGGAAAAGACTCGTCACTGTCTTCAGTGCCTCAGACTAAGTCAGATTAAGGGGAGGGCACCAGGGAGGTGATGAGATAGAGATTGCAGGGGAGTCAGCAGCCATGGCTTTGGGTTACTAACTAGCTGTCTGAAGAGGAGCAAGTTACTTAAGCTTGTAGAGCTTGACTTTCTTCATCTGAAAGGTAGAGATAATGAATTAACACTGAGGACTTACGATAACAGTGAGAAACTACTCTTTTAACCAGCAGGTTCTGTCCAAATACAAACCATCCCAAGTCTCCTTGAAGAATCGTCTGCAAAGTCTGGTGAGGGGAGGCTTATTGGTAGAGGTGAGATTTAAGCTAGACCTAAAACATTATGATGCCAAGTTCATGCTGCTGAATATCTGAAAGTAATATTACTTATATTACTGAATCAACAACTGCTTTCGGAGAATTGTAGCTCTTAGGGATAAACTGTAAAAACCTAGAACAGCAAAGCTAACTCATCCCTCAACATTTGAGCCCAGATCTAGGCAAATAGTACTTCTTATAATAACATTTGTAAAAAGGAAAACATATGTACCTTAAAAAATGATAAACTATAATTTATGCATAGTTAAATCGAGTCTTTTGGATGCACAGCTCTAGCAAGCTTACCTGTTTTAGATGTAAAGGTAAGGTAAGACATATGTGCTCATACATCTATCCTTGTTTGCCCATCCCACTCAGTGACAACAGTCACATGATTTGTGATTAGGATGGACGGGAATGAGCAGTCTATGATATTCATACAGAGAGAAGTAACTGACCTACCTCTGAAATGTTGGCCCCCACCGAGGAATGACAGTAGTTTTGATGACAAAAATGTTTCTATCTTTGTAAGGTCTTGCTTTAATGTCTTCAGTTAAGGCAGGCCATAAGTGTACAGTCGATAAACCAAGGACCAAATCTAGGGAAACCACCACAGATGGGGGTGAAAGAAGAAAGGGAATATAGGTAGAAAATTGAACTTTCTAGACAGAATCATTAGTTTGATGAAAATTGTTTGTAATATAAATTTCTGAAAATCTTACCGTATTGTCTCCCAGTTTCTAGACTAAGCTGCTGATTCTGTATCTCATCCTGTGTTTATTTGACCTTCAGTTCCACCAAGCTATTACAGTCACAGAAAAAATGTACAAATCTATTCAAAATGGCATGTAATGGAAAGTAATATTTTTGTAAGCTATTATTACCAATAATCAATCAACGTCTCAAAAGATTAATTCAAGCTAGTTCTTTTCCCATTTGACATAATAAAGTGTGTAGTAAAGAACAGAAATGTGGCTCAAGGGAACAGAACACTCCTTAAAATCCCATGGCCTCTAGCAGTTCTAGTTCTCAGTAGACCACAGAGAAAGGGAATTGACACTTGATGTGTTTCTATAGGCTGCTGCTTAGTCCTGTGTGGAAACTAAAAGATTTTATACATTAGCAGGATTACCTTAGAGCCAAGGAATAGAAGAGATCTGAAAATGGTGGAGAAAATAATAATTTAAAATACATGCAAATAAACAAGTAGGAGAATGTAACAACAATTAAATAATATAAAAACACATGAAATAAATTTAGTGCTTGGAGATTAAACTTATTTGTTAAAATACATGACCAAGGAGTTCTGAAGATGTTATTAGTTCTTCAAGTAATACAAATTAAACCCACTCACTTTTTTTGAAATTATGTGGGGAATGTTATTCTCCAGAGATATCTTTTTGTAGATAAAAATAAAAGCCACCACTGTTGTTGCTTCCCAAAGCTGCAATCTAGCTTAAAAAACAATATGGCTAAGGCTGCTCCCGACAAATAACCAACCAGCAACAATCAGAGATGTGAAGTGTAGTAGCTGTTTTAGTCTGTTTCTGTTGCTTATAACAAAATACACTGACCTGGGCAATTTATAAAGAAAAGAAAATTTATTGCTTTCAATTTCAGAGGCTAGGAAGTTCAAAATCCAAGGAGCACATCTGGTGAAGGCTTTCTTTGGTGATGACTACAGTGATGAAGGATGTCACATCGTGAAATGGTAGATCAGAGAGAGTAGAGAACAACCTCCTCAATTCATTCTCTTTATAAACCCCTCCAAACCACATCCATGATCACCATTTTTAATCCATTCTCTATGGCATGGTCCTACAATCTAATCACCTCTTCAAGGCCCCACCTTTCAATTACCATAATAGGATTTCCTACTTTCTTAACAGTCACAGTGGGGGTCAAGTTTGGGGGATACACTTGATCCAAGGCAGTGGCACAGGCAGAAATCATCAGATAGCATTCAGCCACCTCCGGACCTCTGGAAGACAGAAAACATTTAAGGCAGAAAGGGATCCTCGTGTAGGAAATCTCAGCCTTTTCAATAAAGGCTCAATTTAGAATATGTACTGGCATATACAAAGAACAAAAGTAAGCACATTTTCCAAAGTTTGCATTTTAGGAATCACCTGCTCATTAAGCATAATTTATGCAATTCCTGAATCAGCCTTCAATTTGACGTCATCGTCATCATAATATGTGCCATCAGTTCTTAGCAACTGATGAAACTGATAGTAATGAGAGTCATGCAAATCAAGGAAAATGAAGCACTTCCATTCTCTTCAAAGCATTTTTTTTTCTGGAAGTTAAAAATGGTTTCTTTATACCCAAGGGCAACTCTGTGGGAAGAAGAATAAGGTGTCTATGTATAGACTGTGGACAATCCCCTCAAAGTAACCCCTTGTCTGTTTGCCACATGCTTGAATTTCTACACGTAAGAGTCAATTTTTCCAAACCTGTGTCAGAGAGACAGACACAGAAAGAATGTACTTCCATGGGAAGATGAAAGCAGCTCTCTTCCAAATCAAAAAGATTTATAGTAAACTACTTTTCACATTTGTTGGATGTAGAAGAAAGAAAAAACCAAAAATAGTGACCCATATGAACTTGATTATAACACAACTTGGATTATATGCAAGCTAAAAGAAAATTCCAAAAATTTTTTTTCTAGCATTATTACTAGAATTAGGGTCTTTTATTAAACAACTCTAGAAGATGTTATTCTCATTGAAGTCTACGTGAATGTTGCAGCAAACATGTATAGTGCATGGCCTGTGGAGCTGTACATGGCATCCCCAGCCAGATATCTCTGGGTATGAAAAATGCTAACCTACATACCTTAGCAATTTTAAAAAGGAATTATTTTAACCATACAGATGGTTAGATAAGTTGGGTGGTTAAATAGCCAGTGAATATGGGACATATCATCAGGCCCTCTCCAAAGTTTCAGGATTTTAACCTCATTTTTAATAACAATGGAAGTTTTTAAATCAGCCTTTCAAGAACAGATTTAGCACTACATCTATGAGGACTAGGTATTCATTACCACTAACTTCCCTCTCTGCAAATATTCTTGATCAATTTCTAATCTTGAATCCTAATGACCAGCAAAGCAATGACTAGAAAGGCTTTAATCACATATGTCTCGTGTAATTTTTGCAATGTTTCAAATCATTTCAATACCCATTTTATCATTTAATCCTCCTTATAAGGTGAGTGTTGCTCACAGGACAGATGATGGGACTGAGAATTCAGAAGATTAAGAAACTTGGTTCTGTTCAATAGTGAACAGTACCAGAGCTATAATGATACCCCACATTTTTCCTGTCTTAATCTGAATTCCCACTTATCAACACCATCTGCTGGACCTGAGAAGTCCATGAGCTTCGTTCATCATTCCAGTAGAAATAGGTATATAATCATTTATTGTTTTGTTTGATTTTTTTGTTCATTTTTGGACAAATATTAAACCAAATACCAAACAAATTTACCTTTTCAGGAAGAAAGGATAAGATCTACATTTTGCTCTGATCTTAGACTGGGTCACTTCATAAAACTTAAGCAGTATCTAAAGTTTGTAATGACACAATTCAGATACCTACCTCACCATCAAGTCAACTCTAAGAACCCAGGTTTATGCTGCTCAGCCTGCATGGGTGGCTCCCCCTGCTCACAAGACCCCTTGTGACCATGGCTACCTGTCCCACGAACAAACTGTCTGCAGCCTTCCAATGAGGCATATCCCTCTAGCCAGCTAATCAGCACCCTGTTCCCCTGCTGCAGCCTGGCTAGACTAAGTAGACAGCCTCACTACTGAGCCCCTGAGAATCAGATGTCATGTCAGTTTCAGAAGAGTGGTTATAAGAGGGACAGAAGCCTCCCTGCCTGGTGACACTGTGATGGCTGGCCCTGTGGACAAGCAGCCTGGAATCTCATTAGCCTCTTTCTTGCCTGTAGTATTACATGTTATGCATCTGTCTCCTTTAATTGGAGTTCTCAGCCTGGGGTCATTGGGGAGTATGCCTCTAATCTAAGGGCTTTGTCACTACTTTAATTTTCAATGTGGCTGCAGGGAGGGCATTTTTAAACTCTTTTTGTCTCTCTGACCAGCTCTGATATCACCAATCACCATCTCCTCATCTACATCCAAGTTTTATCACTGTCCAGTAAAATTTCCTATGTGTTTGTGTTCTTTTAACAGATCACTGAGGGTACAAGGTGATGATCTTTTCTCTGGTTTATTTCATGATGCTCAAAGCATCTGCTTCCTGGCTGGGGGTTTCATTTAAACTGAGGTTTTGGGGTTCATATGATCTTGCTTCCCACTGACTGGATTCTCATAAGGCCAACTTATCTGAATGGTCGGTTTGTCATTTAAGCAAGCCAAGTATCTTATGCATATCAACATTCTATAGTTGAATCATCTGGTATAATTACGTGCTGTCACTGGACCTACTGGTTGCTGGTTAATAATTTTAATCACAATCTGATAAGTATGTACATCTTCTCAACCTATAAACTCTATCACCAACATAAGCACTAAAGCAAAGGAATAAATCCATTCCTGCTCTCCTCTATTTACTCCATTTATCTAGGTCTTCGAAGAGAAGAGAACCTAAAATACTTTTGTACAACATTCAAATACGTTCTTAATGGTTATTTGAGCTGACTTCATTCCCTTTTACTTCAAAACTTATTGCATTCCACAAATACATGGAAGCACTTACTGTATTTCAGGCACTAGCTGGAGTTTTAAGACAATAAGACCCTGTTCCCAGCCCTGAAGAGACTTTAGTCTGTGAGGAAAAGGCTCCACTTGACCTTGGCACTACGCACAGTCTTGCTGAGGTAGAAGCACAGGGATCAGCTGTTCTAAAAAGAGAGTGACAGAGAGTTCAAGATGGCGGTGGCTGCGGCAGCTGGCGCGGAGTAGCTGAGGTGGAAAAGGCGGCCACTGGGCCTCAGGCAGCCGGGAAACTTGTGGACCTTCCTCTCGCCATCTCTTAAGGGAGGACCGCTGCTGCTGGCAGGTCGTGGGGGGTGACCGCCACTTTGCCCCCGGCAGGAGAGGCTGCCTCACTTACAGGCAACAGCTTTGAAGTGTGGAGCAGGAAAAGAACTGTTTCTTAGCTGCAAAAGCGAATCTCGAAACAGGGAACACGGCGCCAGGGCTGCTGTGGATGCAGCCAGGATCCCAAAGGCTGGGGCCGCGCTGAAGGCGGCCAGCTGCCCTATTCAGGATTCGAGGTTTCAGGCCGGCATTAAAGAAGATTCCTGGGAGCGCCCGAGCTGTGCCGCGACTGAACAGCCCAAGGCGGCAGCAGCCGAGAACGGGGAAGGCACAAACCAGAGACAGAGAGAGAGCACCCGACCTGGCACAACCCTGTGAGTGACCCCCTGGTCCAGCTCTGTTCGGGGGGGCGGATGCCCACCTGGCTCCCGCCTGCACCACCAGGCCACTCACCGCCCCGGGGCTGCCTCCATTTTCCCAGGTCCGGGCAGCTCCGCCCAGCTCGGCCATCACTGAGCCCTCCCACTTGCTTGGCCTGGCGCGGGGCTTTCCAGAGCCTGCGGGCCGGCCTCCCATCCCACTCCCTCCGCGGTTCTCTGGTGTGGCTGGTGGCGGGGAGTGTCCCCGGCCAGTGTCGGGAGGGCAAGGAAGTACGGGCGGGCCAACTGTCACTCCACCACACCCTGGACTCCGGCCCCGGTAAACTTCCTGTTACTGGGAGGCAGATACCATCTCTGTGGCCACCAGTTTGGAAAAAAGCCTAACGAATTTCTGGTTGGGATTAGTGTGGTAGGAGAGTTCCCAGGTCCGCTTGAACCTGCCGGAGAGCAGGCTGCAGGTGGGCGCTAGACTCGGTTTATACCGGGGGGATACAAAGGTGAACAAGACCCGAGAAAGATCTACATAGTGCTACAAAGGCACCCAGAGACACCAGTCGTCCGTGCCTAGCAGAAACCTGGTAGACTTCCTGGGCGAGGTGGTGCCAAGCAGGGTCTTGAAGGCCCAGCTGATAGACGAGGGTTGCAGAAGACACGCCCCAGCCCAGCACAGTGCGCACAGAGTGGGGAGACGTGCAGCCAGGGAGGCGGAGACTCGACAGAAACCACACACCCGGTGGGGTCGCCACTGCACAATCTAACAGCCTGGGCCAGAGCACATGGAACGGGGAGAAGTCCTGCACAGGCAGTGAAAGCTCAACAGAGATCACACACCCTGTGGTACATGATCCACCAGCCCAGCAGAGTCCAAGCTGACCAGAAAGGTGGCTCCCCAGAGAAGCCCAAGACCCGAGGCAACCACACACACAAGGCACTAGAGGCCAACTGAGCAGTCACGGAGGGAGCCATACGAAATTGGCAACCACAGCAACATCCTAGTTAGTCATTAGTCGCAAACTGGTGGACTGTGAAACCCCCTGCCACAATGAATAAACACCAAAAAAAAGATACCAGAAATACAAAAAATCAAGAAAGTACACCACCAAAAGTTAATAAATCTCAAACTCTAGATCCTATAGAACAAGAAGCCCTTGAAATGACTGACAAGGAATTTCGAGTGATAATTCTAAGGAAACTGAATGAGATACAAGAAAACTCAGCTAGACATCATGATGAAATGAGGAAAAGTATACAGGATCTGAAAGAGGAAATGTACAAGGAAATCAATGTCCTGAAAAAAAATGTAGCAGAACTTGCTGAACTGAAGAAGTTATTCAGCGAAATAAAAAACACAACGGAGAGTTTAACCAGCAGGCTTGTCGAAGTTGAAGAGACAACCTCTGAACTTGAAGATGGGCTGTTTGAAATAACACAAGCAGACAAAAAGAAAGAAAAAAGAATCAAGGACATTGAAGAAAATCTGAGAGAGATATCAGACAACCTTAAGCGATCAAATATCCGAGTCATGGGTATTCCAGAAGGGGAGGAAAATGGAGATTCCATTGAAAACATATTCAACAAAATAGTGGCAGAAAACTTCCCAGGTATAGGAAAAATCACAGATCTTCAGATCCAGGAAGCACAACGATCTCCAAATGTATTCAACCCAAAAAGACCTTCTCCAAGACATGTCATAGTCAAATTGGCAAAACTCAGAGACAAAGAGAGAATCTTAAAAGCTGCAAGAGAGAAGCGTCAAATCACCTATAAGGGAGCCCCAATCAGGTTAACATCAGACTTTTCATCACAAACCCTAAAAGCTAGAAAGGAATGGGATGATATTTTCAAAATACTAAAAGACAAAGATTGCCAGCCAAGAATACTCTACCCTGCAAGGCTATCCTTCCGAAATGAGGGGAAAATAGTATATTTCTCAGACAAACAAAAACTGTGGGAGTTCACTACCACACGACCACCCTTACAAGAAATCCTCAAGGGAGTACTGGGTTTGGTTCCTGAAAAATAACTACCATTGCCATAAAAACCCAAGAAAAATCTAAACCCGATAGTATAATAAAAATGGCAGTCATGAAGAGAAAATAAGCTAACAAAAACACTATCTACAACCTAAGGAACCAACAAACAAAGAAACCAAACAGTAAATCAGAAAGCAAGGAACAAAAGACACCTAAGACAACCAAACAACCAATAAAATGCTAGGAATAAATCAACACCTTTCAATAACAACTCTTAATGTTAAAGGCTTAAATTCCCCAATTAAAAGACACAGACTGGCTGACTGGATCAAAAAGCAGGACCCAACTATATGCTGCCTACAAGAGACCCACCTCACCCATAAAGATTCACACAGACTAAGAGTGAAAGGATGGAAAAAGATTTACCATGCAAACAGAAAAGAAAAACAAGCTGGAGTAGCTATTCTTATATCTGACAAAATAGACTTTAAACTAAAAACCATAAAAAGAGACAATGAGGGACACTACTTAATGATAAAAGGACTGATCCATCAAGAAGACATAACAATCATAAATATGTACGCACCCAATGTTGGAGCAGCCAGATTTATAAAACAAACTCTATTAGACCTAAAGAAGGAAATAGATACTAATACCATAATAGCAGGGGACCTGAACACCCCACTGTCAATATTAGACAGATCATGTAGGCAAAGAATCAGTAGAGAAACACAAGATCTCAACAAGACTCTAGACCAATTGGAATTGGCAGATATCTACAGAACATTCCACCCAACAACCTCAGAATATTCATTCTTCTCATCAGCACATGGATCATTCTCCAGGATAGATCATATATTAGGTCACAAATCAAGTCTCAATAAATTCAAAAAAATTGGAATTATCCCATGTATTTTCTCAGACCACAATGGATTAAAACTAGAAATTAATAGCAAACGAAACTCTGGAAACTATACAAACACATGGAAATTAAACAGCATTCTACTTAATGACATATGGGTCCAAGAAGAAATCAAGCAGGAAATCAAAAAATTTATTGAAACTAATGAAAATAATGATACATCATACCAAAACCTGTGGGATACTGCAAAAGCAGTATTGAGGGGAAAATTTATTGCATTAAACGCTCACTTCAAAAGAATGGAAAGATGGCAAGTGAACAACCTAACACTTCACCTTAAAGAACTAGAAAAACAAGAACAATCCAAACCTAAAGTTAGCAGGCGGAAAGAAATCATTAAGATCAGAGCAGAACTGAATGAAATTAAAAACCAAAAAACAATTCAAAAGATCAATGAATCAAAAAGTTGGTTTTTTGAAAAGATAAATAAAATTGACAAACCATTAGCATGGCTAACAAAAAAAAGAAGAGAGAAGACTCAAATAACAAAAATTAGAAATGAAAAAGGCGATATTACAACTGATTCATCAGAAATACAAGGAATCATTCGAGACTACTATAAACAACTATACGCCAACAAATTTGAAAATCTGGAGGAAATGGATAAATTTCTGGACACACACAAGCTCCCAAAACTGAACCGTGAAGACGTAGAAAATTTGAACAGACCAATAACAATAAAGGAGATTGAAGCTGTTAGCAGAAGGCTCCCAACAAAGAAAAGCCCAGGACCAGATGGATTCACAGCAGAATTTTACCAAACATTCAAAGAGGAATTGACACCGATTCTTTACAAACTATTCCAAAAGATTGAAATGGACGCAAATCTCCCAAACTCATTCTATGAAGCAAACATCATCCTGATACCAAAACCAGGTAAAGATATAACCAAAAATGAAAACTACAGACCGATATCCTTGTTGAATATAGATGCAAAAATCCTCACAAAAATACTAGCAAACAGAATACAGCAACACATACGTAAAATTATTCACCACGATCAAGTGGGATTCATCCCAGGGATGCAAGGTTGGTTCAACATACACAAATCAATAAATGTGATACACCATATTAATAAACTCAAACACAAGGACCATATGATCATCTCTATAGATGCTGAAAAAGCATTTGATAAAGTTCAGCACTCATTCATGACAAAGACCCTCTATAAGTTAGGTATAGAGGGAAAGTATCTCAACATAATTAAAGCCATATATGCCAAACCCACTGCCAATATCATCCTGAATGGGGAAAAGCTGAAAGCTTTTCCTTTAAGAACAGGAACTAGACAAGGATGCCCACTCTCACCACTCCTATTCAACATAGTGTTGGAAGTACTAGCCAGAGCAATCAGAGAAGAGAAGGAAACAAAGGGCATCCAGATTGGAAAAGATGAAGTCAAACTGTCCCTATTTGCAGATGACATGATCCTATATATCGAACAGCCTAAAACCTCTACAAAAAAACTGTTGGAATTGATAAATGATTTCAGCACAGTAGCAGGATACAAAATCAACACACAAAAATCAGTAGCATTTCTTTTCTCCAATAGTGAACATGCAGAAAGAGAAATCAAGAAAGCCTGCCCATTTACAATAGTCACCAAAAAAATAAAATACTTAGGAATTGAGTTAACCAAGGAGGTGAAAATCTCTATAATGAGAACTACAAACCACTGCTGAGAGAAATTAGAGAGGATACGAGAAGATGGAAAGATATCCCATGCTCTTGGATTGGAAGAATCAACATAGTGAAAATGTCCATACCACCCAAAGTGATATACAAATTCAATGCAATCCCCATCAAAATTCCAAAGACATTTTTCTCAGAAATGGAAAAAACTATTCAGACATTTATATGGAACAATAAAAGACCACGCATAGCCAAAGCAACGCTGAGCAAAAAAAATAAAGCTGGAGGCATAACACTACCTGACTTTAAGCTATACTACAAATCTATAATAACCAAAACAGTATGGTACTGGCATAAAAACAGACACACTGACCAATGGAATAGAATAGAGAATCCAGAAATCAACCCACACACTTACTGCCATCTGATCTTTGACAAAGGCACCAAGCCTATTCACTGGTGAAGGGACTGCCTCTTCAGCAAATGGTGCTGGGATAACTGGATATCCATATGCAGGATATTGAAACTAGATCCATACCTCTCACCGTATACTAAAATCAACTCAAAATGGATTAAGGATTTAAATATAACACCCTGAAACAATAAAACTTCTTAAAGAAAACATAGGAGAAACACTTCAGGAAATAGGACTGGGCACAGACTTCATGAATATGACCCCAAAAGCATGGGCAACCAAAGGAAAAATAAACAAATGGGATTATATCAAACTAAAAAGCTTCTGCACAGCAAAAGAAACAATTAAAAGAGTTAAAAGACAACCAACAGAGGGGGAGAAAATATTTGCAAAATATACATCTGACAAAGGATTAATATCCAGAATATATAAGGAACTCAAACAACTTTACAAGAAGAAAACAAGCAACCCAATTAAAAAATGGGCAAAAGAGCTAAGTAGGCATTTCTCTAAGGAAGATATACAAATGGCCAACAGACATATGAAAAAATGCTCAACATCACTCAGCATCCGGGAAATGCAAATCAAAACCACATTGAGATACCATCTAACCCCAGTTAGGATGGCTAAAATCCAAAAGACTATGAACGATAAAAGCTGGCGAGGTTGCGGAGAAAAAGGAACTCTCTTACATTGTTGGTGGGACTGCAAAATGGTGCAGCCTCTATGGAAAATGGTATGGAGGTTCCTCAAACAATTGCAGATAGATCTACCATACAACCCAGCTATCCCACTGTTGGGAATATACCCAGAGGAATGGAAATCATCAAGTCGAAGGTATACCTGTTCCCCAATGTTCATCGCAGCACTCTTTACAATAGCCAAGAGTTGGAACCAGCCCAAATGCCCATCATCAGATGAGTGGATACGGAAAATGTGGTACATCTACACAATGGAATACTACTCAGCTATAAAAACGAATGAAATACTGCCATTTGCAACAACATGGATGGACCTTGAGAGAATTATATTAAGTGAAACAAGTCAGGCACAGAAAGAGAAATACCACATGTTCTCACTTATTGGTGGGAGCTAAATATTAATATATAAATTCACACACACACACACACACAAAAAAAAAAAAAAAAAAAAAAAAAACCGGGGGGGGGGGAAGAAGATATAACAACCACAATTATTTGAAGTTCATACGACAAGCAAACGGAAAGGACATTGTTGGGGGGGAGGGGAGGAGGGAGAAGGGAGGGAGGTTTTGGTGATGGGGAGCAATAATCAGCTACAATGTATATTGACAAAATAAAAAAATAAATAAATATAAAAAAAAAATAAAAAAATAAAAATAAAATAAAAAATAATAAAAAAAATTTTTTAAAAAAGAGAGTGAGCACTATTAAGGCTGTTTTATATGTCAGGGTTCGTGGGGTGGGGTTTATGAGCATAGAAAATACAGAACAACAAAAGGAGAGCCCTTGGTCTGAAAGAGTTTAGATGACAATTGAGATGACATAACAGAAGTCATAATTTCATTTTTGAAAGGAGAGACCGTGACTGAAATGCAAATGGTTTTGAATGTCAGAATCTGTTTGGTAGATGATGATAATCAACATGTCAAGCACAGTGGCTCACCTATAGTGCTTAATTAATTAAAATATATACCTTTTATGGCTGATTGTTCTATTAATGATCTAGGTCAAGAACAGCAATGCTAACAGAGAAAGAATCTACTCTTTAAATGCTGATAGACTTTGGGGGTCTATTTGTAAGCTTCCCATTAAATACATTTCTTTTTAAGATGAAACAATTAGACTTATAATGGTGGCAAATTCTTTATAACTGACCATGCCAGGCACTATGTTAGGCATACTCCATCCATGATTTCTGAGTCACAATTGCACCGTGGAGCAGCCCTTTCCATCACCCTTTTATCAAAGTAGGCTCTGAAGCTCAGGAAAGTTCAGCAGCTTGTGCCATGTGGAACGCATGGTAAAAGATGCAGCTGGGATTGGCCTTCATGGTTCACGTGCCAGTCTCTACCTGCTCCGCACCATGAACCTACCTAAGCTTGACTCTGCTCTTGACCTTTGGCCTAATTCAAGAGGAGAATGGATTCTGGGCCCTGGGATGGGGAAGAGGAGGTTTAGATTAAAACTTCCTATGTGTCCCTTGAAGGAGCTTCTAGGAGCCTGTGGCTTAGCTCCTTCTCTGCAGAACTGAGCAGATGGCTCATGCTGCATTACTGTCAGGTTAGTGTGTGCCACTCTCACCTGGTGCAGGTAACAGTCCGTAATATCAGGACCATGCCTCATTCACCTTATGTGCTCATCTCCTGGCATCTCCTGGCAGTAACCTAGTGATGTTCATCAAATTTTACTGAATCAGCCCAGGCATGTGCTGAGGGTAAATGTGATATAGTAGACAGTTCATGAACTTGGAATCAGGTTCCAGGCCCCAGACTGCCAAATACTGATTGTGTGATTTGGGGCTCCTTTCTCTCTTTGAGCCTTAGTTTCCTCTTCTGTATCTCCCTACCTCATACTGCTGTTATAAAGATCAAACGAGATAGGAAGATGAATGACACACTCAGCATAATGTCAGGCACACGCTGGACACAAAACCAAATCTGGATCCCTTTTTCTCTCCCTTTCCCCTTTGATGATAATTTTAAAGGTGACTTTGGGAGATGAGAATCCTTTGACACCCAGACATTCCATAAATACAGAACCTACTTATGTTTCAACTATTTTCAGATGGATGCTAAGTGGCCTAAAGCCATTAATGATTCACTCATTGGTCTTAACAAGCTAATATGCCCTCAAAGGTGCTTTTGAAACACAGGCAAAGGGAAGCAAAGGGTTGAACCATTTATTCTGTGAGTTTGATTGATGTCGACAGGCAATCTGGACAGCTGAGGCCCAAATGCACATTTTTTTCCTTCTCCTTCATGGCAGGATTGATTTTGGCCTGAATCATCTAAATAATTGCCTTTGCTCTCCTAAGACGTGTCTTTCTCTTTGGGGGGTGTAGACAGCGATAGAAAACAAGTATTATTTTAACCTCCTCAAAACATGGAAACTCTCAAACACAGAGAGGTTAATTGATTTGACAAATGTCACACAGCTCCTCACTCATGAAGCTGAGAGACAGCCTCCAGGTCTCCAAGCTACTTCTCCTCTCAACACATTAAAGAAAACTGTTACAGCTGCTTCAATTCATCTGTGCTTTAAATAGAAATAATAACCTTTAAAATCACACATTTCTTCCCTTTTGGGTATAGAAAACCTTAGTTTGAAGCTGGTATAATAATGAGGTAATCACATGTAAAGAATTTTTATGATGCCCATTACCTAAATGTCACATATTCTCCTATTGTAAACTTATATTTTGTACTTAGGTAAAGCAAACAATAGAGGGTTGGAAAACAAACCAAAAAGTTAAAGTCCTTATTTTTCTTTATCAAGTGATAAATGATGAAATTTGGAGTTATAAATTCATGTATTTAATCCACTGTTTTTGAAGGTCCTCATAAGAGCAGGGCATTGTGCAGGAGAAAGAGAAAGTACATGTCATAGGCTCCTATTATAGTGCACATACCGTGAGAACGAGTGAGGTGCAGCCTTTGGAAGAGATCAATGCCTGTGGCATGAAGGACTAGGGCTCCTCTCTTGGATCTGTCCTGTCAGTTGATGCAGATCCAGGAGAGGAACTAGACAGACCTGCACCAGCTGACTTGCCAGATCACCACTGACCCTGAAAAATCGAAGCTATATGAGTGCTATCCAGCTGGACTAATCTAGTCAGTTTTATTTTGAACCTAGTGAGATAATCTAGAAGAAACAACTTGACAACAGTGAAGGACTATAGGAATGAATTACGATAGAGGAGGAAGACAGGACAACAGTCAGTACCAGGCAGTACATGAGCACCACCTCCACGGAGTGAATGTTCTGTACTCTGTGAATCTAGAGAAGGAAAAATTCATATCCACATTGGTAGTTGGGAAATACTTCTTATCGGGGCTGACTTTTGGGATGGAACGTTTATTTATACCATTTTTAACTTTGTGTTAACAAATATTATACCAGGAATTTTCACTGTATCCTCTTTATTTCATAGGCAATTAGGAAAAGTGTTATTAGCCCCATTTTATGTTTAGATAACTTGAGGTCTATGTAGGTAACTTTGTTGTCTTGCTCGAGATCACCTAGGAAGCTTCGCCATAGTAATAGGATTGAAACCATGGCCAGTGTGACTGAAATTGTTCTCTAGAGACACAAATGTAGGATGAGAGAGAAGACAAAGGAGTGTGTCTTATTAAGCCACTTGCCTCCATTTTGTGGAGGAGGATTCTGAGCTAATGGAAGTCTTTGAATTACCTGCAGATTTCATTTGCAGTGTATGTCTCCAGTGCCCTCACAAGTAATTGAAAGTTCTTACACACCATATTTTGTGCTACCCGAAGTACTGATTGCACTTCCTCTAGACTTGTTTCATGATACTGGAGCCCTTTGGAAGCTGGAGGGACTAGGCATACCACAGTGCCCAGGAGACCTCAAATCTACTCTTAGTTTGGGGACTAATTTGCTCTGTGACTTTGAGCAAGTCATCACATTTTCTTTAGCTCTACTATATTTAAAATAAGAATAATATTTCCTTCTTTCTCTGCCTATCTCATAAATGAAGAGATTATACTGAGAATGTACTATGATAATATATGTTAATATGAAGGTTAAAATGTCATACAAATGCAAGATATTTTCTTAAGACTGTTCCTCTGTTGGCTATTATAGGAAAGGATAGCATATATGAAAATTAGTCAGTCAAAATATCCTGAATACCTAATAGGTGCTATGGAGAGAGCAAAGAAATAAGGCAAGATCATAAGAATTTAAGGGGGTGCATCAAACTAAGTAGGTGTGATGACTATGCACATATAAGCTCACATTCAGGGAAAGCACTGCTTGCTGAAGATTGAATAGGTGGTCCACATCTTAGGAAATGGAGAATTTTACAGGAAAGAAATTTAGGTTTCACAGAGGAGGGGAGACTCTATCTTTTTCTTATAAACTGGTAGGACAGGGGAGGGCAAAAAGGAGGGATCATTCCTGTAGAGGTAGTATAACGTCCATGAGGCCAGGGCTGCCAGCTACCTTATTTAGATGTCAGAAACATATGTGAATGAATCAATGAGGGACAGTATGAGCAAGGCACACGTGTGGAATGAACCAGTATGCCAGAGGAAACTCGACTATCTTCCTGACAGGAGAAGGTTCAAGAAGGAGTGTAGAGGAAGATAAGTTTGAAGTATAAGTTGCAGCCACAGCTGAGAATGATACAGAATGAAGCAACAGAGGCCTCCTAAGAGCTGGAGTTACAAAGTGTCCTAGCAAAGTGAAATTTCTTAATCTGGGTTTGACAGACTCTCAGGCAGGGGATGGTTTATAAGTATATTCTGGGGAATCTCAGATACCCTCCTTTAACATAGTTTTCACAATTGTGTTTGTGTGTGCTTTTCTCATGTTTGAACTTAGCTTTCTGTCTAATTCCTTAAAGTAGTGTATTAGACAGTCTAAGAGTTTCTAACTGAGGTCCTGAAAGGCCTTTATATGTAGCAGCTTTGTTGCATGAATAATCATTTTATCACATTATTATTGTATATGGGGAAAATTCATATTTAAATAATTGCATCTAACTTTGTATCATATCTTTCAAGTGTGTGTGTGTGTGTGTGTGTGTGTGTGTGTGTGTGTGGCCTAGTCCCAGTCAGTTTGTAAACACCAAGAGTGACTTGTGAATGTAAATATGTCTGAATTCACCAAATAATATACCCAGATGATATAGTTTTTTTCCTAATTGTTATGAAAACACAACACTTATTTTTTCATAGAGATATTCTCTATCTCTTCTACTATATGGTTGAATATCTCTGGTATTCAAATATATCTACAAATGCCTTTGAGATGTTGCCTGTATTGAATTCCGTTTCAGTAAGTCTTTCTTAAGGATTTCCCAAAATAGTTGAAGCTATTAAGATGGCAGTGCTAGAATAATCTCCATACCTGCCTTTTTGTCTAGGCAGTAAAATAAGGATCCTAATCTGAACATTTGAATCAGGCATCCCTTCTCTACAACTAGAAGTTATAAAAATAAAATGTTCAATAGGAATTTTTCAGGTAAGAAGGCATACATTTCCATTAAAATTAAAAGAAGCAATGGAAATATAGATTGGCAGGGTCTTCTGAAAACTTTAGGTGGTAGTCCCCCATTGAGGAAGGAAAGAAGTCCATTAGCCACAGTGGAAACATGGTCACACACACCTCTATCTATAAAAATTAACATAGAAATAAAGGCTGGAAACTAGTTCTGAAATTCAATCAGTTTTAATTCTAGCAATTACAAAAATGACTTTAGATAAATACCTCTCAGCAAGATGCAAGCAGCAATATTAGAGATGTCTGATGAACCTTTAACTCCTCTGAGAGATGGGGTGTATCCTGTCCCCAGCAATTTTACCAGCAGAATTTACTAATAGTTGTCTCAATGAATGGAAATGCGCATGGGACTTCTCTTCACACCAAAACTTAGGTAGTCCCAATATCCTGGCTGTGGTCAACTTGTGCTAGAGATCAAATGTTTCCTCCAAAAGTTCATGAATTGGGGCCGACCCCGTGGCGCACTCTGGAGAGTGCGGCGCTGGGAGCGCAGCGACGCTCCCGCTGTGGGTTCGGATCCTATATAGGAATGGCCGGTGCACTCACTGGCTGAGTGCCGGTCACGAAAAAGACACACACACAAAAAAAGTTCATGAATTGAAAACTTGATCTCCAGTGTAATCCTGTTAAGAGGGTGAGAAATCCAATTAGAATATTTGAAAGGTGAGGCCTTTGAGAGATGATTAGATGGTGAGGACTGTGCCCTCATGAATGGGCTGATTTATTCATCGATTAATAGGCATGGTTCTAATGGCTTTATAAGGGGAGCAAGTGAGAAGCTTAAGCAAAAGAAGCTCTCTTTTACTCAGCCCATTCTCAACATGTGATACTCTTGTGTCCACTGTAGAGAGTCCCACTCTGACAAAGGTCCTCACCAGATGTATTTGTGGACCATGGACTTCCTAGCCTCAGAAACTGTAAGAAATAAATATTCTTCATAAATCACCCAGTTCCAGGTATTCCGTTATAAGCAACATAAACGAACTAATACACCTTGTTTTGTTGTAGGAATGAGACTCTCAACGGCATCACAATCAAACGAATGGTGCCAATTACAGTGGTGGGAAAAAACACAAGAGAAAACATGAAACTTCTGACATTTTGCACTTACTAGTTAAGGCTGCAGTGGGACAGAGAGAACTGCACTTTGGGGGAAGTAAATTCAGCATCTCCACATCTTGGTACATTATTTGGGGATCCTGAGAAATAAAAAGCTAGAATCTCACACAGGAAAATGATCATGTAGTGGTTGAGACTTCTGGCAAGGCCAGGAGTGTAGCTTTGGGCCTCACTTTTAAATGGGGGAGCAGGGTATTTTGACCTTAAAGTTTAAAAAGGCATATATTAGGCCAGATGGGATATAGAGTGGTAAAATTGGCTTTTAATTGCTTTGGTCATGGTGTAAGGCTTTACATTAGCCATGAGATATTTTGATCTTGGTTGTAGTATATGACTTTTGGCACCTTTGACCATGGATGAATGGCTGTTGCTGTAGTGGCAGGACTGTACAGGAGGGCAGCTTGAAGAAAACTGCTCTCAGTCTTCTCTGGCCTTAAGTAGAGCCTCTTAGGTCTAGAGGGCCTTTAGTACACCAGTGGGCCACAGACTCCTGCAAAAACACTCAAAACTGAGGCAAAATTTCCATTAAGAGGAAAAGAGACCCTTTATGAGTAGAGGTCTTCTGGGTATCTGATTATTTTGTGGGTATTACTTCATCAGCATGGTTGGGGTTTCACTAAGAATAGTGAACCTAGTCAATGCTTGGTTACTTATCCAAATATTAATTGTTTGTTCTGTAAATTATATGCACTAGATTAAAGAAGGGATGGGTGAGATCTATACTGGAATATTTATCTCTAGGTTATCTGTTTGATTTTTTATCGCGGACCAACCTGTGTCTCCTCCTGGGTACATTGCCAAACGGCCTCATCTCCATCACTCAGGAGAAACATCCTCCCCATTACAAGTCAAAGCTGCTTTAAGGACAATGATATGATGATGTGGGATGGTCAGTGTTATTTCTCCTTTTCAGGTGCAAATAATGGCATGTGCCAATAGTGGGTAGACAAAGACATAAGAAGACTGAGCATTCTTAGGAGTGACAAGGTCTTAAATAGGAGAATAACTCTAGTTAAAGAGTTGGGAGCTGCATCATCTCTTGTCTACTTGCAAGCCTCTGAGGTCTTCTGTGTATGATCAAAACATATTAATCTAGACATAAAAATCCTCAAAGTAAATGCCATAATCATTACAATTATACTGTATATTTGATTTCACTGGGTAAAGTGCCTTATAATTCCCAGGCTACTATAAGTCTAAGATAAGACTGGACTCAAACTATCCCTGGCACTCATCTCAGTGTCTCCTGCCCCTGCCCTGTGACCCTGTGAACATTGACTTCTGTCCTTTGTGACCTCTTTCCTACTCTTCTGATTGTTCCTCTTAACATTGAGCTCTTATTGATTGGTCTTAGAGTACCCACTCAATATAGTCACTAACTTTTACATTCTAAATCCTTCTAGAATATGTCTAGTATATTCCAGCCCTTCATCTTTCTCACCTGTAAGAGCTATCATAGCATTCTCCAGCTAAACTTTCTGTCTCCATCTTTGACCTATCCAAATCCTGGCAATAAATGAGGTTCTAGATTCAAGGGGTTTCACTAAAGAGAGTATAATAAAGGTGCCATTCTCAGAGGTTAGTGGAGGGCTAAAGAAGTCAACATGGCATGGTGAAGGAAGTCATCATCAGCCCTGGATCTGGTGATAGCTGGTGCTAGAGAATAGGGCTTCATGTTGGATGTCGTGACCAGGGAGAAATAACCACTGGCAAAAGCATTAGAGGCATAGAGAGACTGGAGGTCTCAACTACCCCTCACTCTGAGGATCCACAATGGTTTGTCAGTGCCTTCCATTGTCAAGACCCAAGCAGAGGTGAGATGGTAAGGGGCCTGGATGTAGGAGGCCATGGAGGTCACCCTGTGTATGACAGCAGAACCAGCGTGATTCATCCAACATGCTGTGCTTGACCCAGTCACTCTGTCTATTAAAACTCTCTCTTTCTCCCCATAACTTACAGCATAAAGCCCAAGCCTGACATACAAGGCCCTCCTCTCCTTGTCTCTGTCCCACTGACGTCTCTTGCATCACCCCGAGATACTCTTTGCCTACTCAAATAATTTTAAACAATAATACTGGATATTTTGTAATTCTTCTCACATACCATGTAACTTCTTTCCTTTAGAAATTTGTTTATGGAATTTCCTCTGGGATATCTTTTTTCTCTCTTTCTTTGCCAATGGCAAAGAAATGGTATCTCCTTTAGGAAGCCTTGGCTAAAAGCTACATAATTCTATACATATTTATTTTTTAGAATTTACCACCAAAGTAGATTGGATTGTATGAAATTTATGTTATTCTGCTGTTTTTGACCAAAAATGGAATTCTTATGTAGAATTCTGTCTTGCCCACATGAAAGTCTCCTGAAGATGGGGTAATGTCCTATTTGGGTTCATTCCTCAGCAGTTAGTGCATTAGCCACAAATGATGGGTGATTTACACCTGCTTATGGAACAGAATTGAAGAAAGGTCCGTATTTTATTTTTCTAGGCCACAAAGAGTAGGGGACCTATCAATCTCGATTTCTCAGTAAATATTTTTTGTTTGGAAGATTAAACATATCTCAAAGCCCTGTTTGTCAGTTTTCATAAGCAAGGGAAATGGGTGAAAATTATTGTTTTTATGTTTGTTCTGTACTCAAAATATCTCAGCTTTCAAAAGACTCAGTTTGCAAAGGCATTAAAAAAACCAAAACATCAGAAACAAACAAACAAACCCTATGGTTTTAAGAAATCTGAAAGTTAACTTAAAATGAGCTAGTCAATGTAATTAATCATATGCTCTCGATAGTAAAACACCAGGGGTAAGACGGTACATTTTATACAAAGCATATTACTACATATGAATGAACCAGTTAGAGGCTGAGGTACCATGAAGTTTCCTAAAAATCCTTTCTGGCCACAAACTGCATCTGATTATGTTTGATGTCGTTCAAAGTACAAGGGCCTAGGAAGCAGTAGGACAAAATGGAGATGACAAGCAGTCATGGCATTTGAGCCTTTTAGATTTATAGCCTGTTTCCAAGTTGCTTTTCCTGCTTTACTCACAAAAAAGAAAAGAGAAATGCCACCTGACCAAAAATGACCAATGAGTGCTCATAAATCTGTCTCAAGTCCTACCTAAACTAATGTTTCCGTGGTAATTTTCCTATAAAAAGAAATGTACAATTTATTCCAACATGGGAAGTGGGAGGGGGCAGCTTGGCTGATTTGGAAACCCAGGGCTTTTGAGCAAAATTAGCTCACACTTCCTCTGGAAGGAGTCACAGTCTGGTCCCTCATTTCATGAGAAAACCATTTGTTGTGAAATAGAAGGATGCAGCCTGTGGGTGCGTGCATGTGCGTAAATCTCCCACCCTGCACCCTGACTACACAGTCATGTGGGTCCCCATCCCTTCATGCCTCGTTAGGGCCAGGCCAAGCCAGCTGGGCAAGCTGTTCCTGTCCTTGGGCCTGGGAACCATTGTCCCCCAGCTCACCCAGCCCGCATCCCTTTGAAGCCACTCCAAAGAAACTTTATCCCTCTGCTCCAGCTGGCATTTCATTAAGCCCTGTCTTCACAGGATTTTCCACTCCCATTGACACATCAGAGCAAAGATGTAGCCATTAAAATAATGAAGAAAAAGGGAGTGAGCAGAGAAAAAACGGTTCCGAGGGGAAATTGAAAAGGAGTACAAGGTTATTTAAAAAATAAAGACCAATTGCAGAAAAATAAAATGTAACCATTTTCTCTTCATTCCCTCTTTCTCTTTTTTTCCTCTCCTACATGTGTGTGTCCGAAGCTGTCCAAATTTTTCACAAAGCCTCATAAGGAGCAACTTCAGAGAGGCACCAGCTCTGTGAAAAAGCCGACAGTCACAGGTCTAAATGAGAAGCAGCCGATAAGAATCCCGAAGTCATTCTGAGTATACATGAAGGCCAGGAAATTCTGTGCATTGAAGATGTAGTGAATCTTTTTTTTTTTTTTTTTTTTTTTTTTACCTTTTTATTTTTATTTTTATTTTTTTAATTTTATTTTGTCGATATACATTGTGGCTGATTATTGCTCCCCATCACCAAAACCTCCCTCCCCTCTCCCTCCCCCCCTCCCCCCCAACAATGTCCTTTCTGTTTGCTTGTCATATCAACTTCAAGTAATTGTGGTTGTTATATCTTCTCCCCCCCCCCCCGGTTTTGTGTGTGTGTGTGTGTGTGTGTGTGTGTGAATTTATATATTAATTTTTAGCTCCCACCAATAAGTGAGAACATGTGGTATTTCTCTTTCTGTGCCTGACTTGTTTCACTTAATATAATTCTCTCAAGGTCCATCCATGTTGTTGCAGATGGCAGTATTTCATTCGTTTTTATAGCTGAGTAGTATTCCATTGTGTAGTGAATCTTAAACCTAACCATCTCTCACTCTGGGGAAAAAAACAAACAAACAAACAAACAAAAACCTCACATCATTTCTCCTGCTGGTTACAAATCAAGCCCACCTAAGTTGTTAACCGCCCCATATGGGACGTCCTTACTCTTACCTCCGTTGCCCAGCCTGTAGTGCCTGCTCCAGATCATTTCTTTCAATCCTTCAAAGGAACTTTGGCTCCATACTTATCCGATCATAAGATCTTTTTTGATGCTCACCTACTCCATGGGCAATGTATCTGTGATTTGCTGTTGTCTCCAAAATTACATTATGACTTTAACAATCAAAGTAACTGTGTTCCTTTGTTGCTATCTCTAAATGAAGACCTTGCTCAAGACTTTATACAGAATTTATATTTGCTATAATATCTGTTCAAGGTATCAGTAGACTTCAGTCACCTCAACCAAAGATATAGCCAAGGAAGATGTCACAAAAGGCCTTTAAGCTTCTAAACCAGCCGTGACAGAGCCCATGCACTAAAATTACACATTTTACTCCCCTGGGCTCTGGTTCAGGCATTGCAATTTCATTAACACACACTTGTTTTTCTAGCATTTTTTCCCACAGGAATTAGAAGCAATGACCTAGAAGTGGGTTTTTAGATATATGCCTGATGACAGAAGGGTAAGTGACAGCTGACATGTAATTTGAAGGAAGAAACAAACAGAGAGTGAAAACAATAAACAACCATATTGCTTCACAGTACAAAATTTGATGTCTATAAAAACAAATTTTGGAAGATATTCAATAACTGTTCTTAAAATGCCACAAAATAAAATTTTTTTAAAAAAAGACTTGCACTGAAATAAATAAATAAATTAAATAAAATAAAAAAAATGCAAAATGCATTTATTATTTTTTTCTTTGAGGATGCAAATGCATTTATTTATTGACACATTTGTGGGGTACAGAGTTAGCTATCAATATGTGTGTACAATATGTGATGATCAAATGAGGATTATTAGCATATTCTTGCATATATTCTTAAAAGATTTGATACAAAATGGTTAAATTTTGTTTCAAGAGGCAGAGAATATCAGGTTTTTAAAATACGTATAGGCATTCTCTTATTTGAAGTATTTCAGATAGAATTCGTTGTCATACACACAAGTGTTCAGTTTATAGCATCATAAAATGAATTCTTCTTCATGCCTTACTTTTAAAGGCCATGGAAAGAAATGCTTGCTTACTTAACTAAGCAACTGTAGTAATACTAAAAAAGTTTGCGAGGCTCAAGAAAAACCTGGTAGAGTAGTGATCCAGTAGAAATACATACTGAGAGGAAATGGGTCCACAAAGGAGAGATTTTTGCTCTATAGAAGAACAAACTCACATTCAAATCTTAATCCTTCCTTCCCTGTGGTGGCATTGAGTGACTCTATCATGTTTCCCAATATCTCTGAATGGTAGTAGGCAACACTTTCGGAGAACTAAGTGAGATTGTATATGTTCCAGAGTCTATATCAGGCTCATATGCAGAAAACCTGTCTTTCAGGACTTTGTAGTTCAGGGAGGCATTCGATAAGGCATTTTACAAGCATCTGAAGTTGGGGTGAGTAGAATCTTTAGAAAAAAATATAATCAATCTATAGATCAACATAGGTGAGTTAAGTTCTTAATTCTGAAGGAAATGCCAATGAAGGGCAGTAACATATTCTTTCCTTTAAAAAATATAAGTTTTGTGTGGGGAAGATGTCTTAGTTCATTTGGGCTACTATAAGAAAATACCATAGACTGAGTGGCTTTTTAACAACAAAAATTTATTTCTTAGGCTCTGGATATTGAGAAGTCCAAGATCAAGGCACCAGCAGATTCAGTGTCTGGTGAGGCCTTCCTTCCTGGTCCATAGATAGTTGTCTTCTGCTATATATATCCGAACATGGCAGAAGGGGCAAGCAAGCTCACTGAGGTCTCTTATATAAGGAGACTAATTTCATTTATGAGGGCTCTGCCCCCATGACCTAATCACCTTCCCAAAGTCCCCAACTATTAACACCATTGCATTAGAAATTAGGGTTCAATAAGTGAATATTGGGAGAATGCAAACATTTAGTCCATAGCAGAACATGCACACATGAAACAACACTTCCAGAATAATCTAAGGAGATGATCAAGTGTTGACTGGAAGCCTGTAATTGCTATAGTTAATAGAACTGAGTCACTGAAGGTTGGACATGTCATTGGGGCTAGGTAGGGGGCCGTTTGTGGTGATAATGGGACTGGACTATTTAGGGAAGACTAAAGGGGGGCATTGCAGGTAGGAGGAATGAAGGAGAATGCATGGGTGTGGGGAGGAGCAGAGTCAGCAGTGGCTGGATTGACTGGGAAATCAGAAGCCATGAGCTCAGTTCCTACCTGGCACCAAAGAAGAGTTCTTCAGCTTGCCCACATTGTGGAGTCACACAGTGGATTTGGAATCCTACCTCTGCCACTTACAATGTCTGGGACATTGAGCAACTGATATAAGATTGCAGTGCCTAGGTTTCCTCAGCTGTAAAATGAAGTTAATACCTGCCTTAAAGAGTTGGGAAGAGGATTAAATGTGAAAATGCATGACAACCATCTGGCACAGTGTCAAGATAAACCAGCCCACACATAATCATTTAAATTAGTTCCATTATTATCTATTTATGTATTCCTTCTATCCTCTTTTCTGTCACATTGCCTTCCACATTCATGTTCCTTTTCTCTTACATATTTTTTGCTACTGCATTGCTTCTATTCTTTATGTAACTGTACCACTGAAGTCATTCTCTACCCTTAACTCTCCATTTCTATTGCCCAAATTATATCCATCAATTTGCTATCTTCCATCTCATCTTTCAAGGTCTAGGTCAAATCACTCCTCCTTTGCAATCCATTCCAAGATGCCCGGGCCCATTTTTTCTGCACTTTTTAACCTTTGTTATAGCCCTTGCCATAAACTGCATTGTATTATAATTTCTAGTGCAGGTGACAATTTCTCACTGATTTGTGAACCTTTATGAGGCAAGAATACTTTTTGTTAAATTTAATTTTCTCCAGGGTCACTCCATATAAGCTTGATGAGACAGGCCCAAAGCATCTGATTCTCTTTGTTTTCTTTCTGAGGATGGAGGCCAGGTTACTACTTCTGCTTTTAGGACCCCCTTATATTTTTCATTGCATGAGGAGTCTTAAAGGAAAATAGTTTAGGAATCAAAATAAATAATCTAACAATTAACCCTAAACCCACAGAGCATCTTGAACAATGTTCTTTTTTATTTTTTTTCTGACGACCTAACCCCAACTTAGAAAAGGTACTGATAACATAACAGTAATTTATGATCTTGAATTATACATGCTGTGGGGTGTGTATGTATGTGTGTATTCAAATGCCTTGGGACTCTGTATTGTCTGGTTTCATGCATGTTTTTCAAGGTTTCAGAATCCATTAACTAGAGCTTATTTAGCCCTGGCTGATACGATAGCTTTTATTGTGTGAGTATGTGTGGGGATTTTTTTTTTTTTAACAGAAGCCAAGTGTGCCCTTTGGATGAATTGATTTCCTCAATCTCGTGGTGAAATATTGCATTTCAGTTGTCACTTTTGATTTATTGTTTCTTTAAACATTAAATCTTCCTTTGCATTTTTATTGGTTTCATTAAAAATGTTCTGCTCATCTTTTTCATGGACACCTCTGTAAAGGCGAGAAAGGCCTCAGTCAGGAAGCCTTGGGGGACTGCAGAGTCCCCTCCACTCATCTGAGTCCTCCTGGATGCTGCCATTCTATTGGCTGCATATTCCAAAGGACTGCAAACAAATCAACAAAAACCTGCCTGCTTTTGTTATGGAGTTTATAAAAACATGTATTAAATCTAATAACTTTGGTGTGTAATGAGGCACAGAACATATGTCAGAAGTATGGTGTTCAAACAGCAATGGGCTTGAATGGTTTATCTTGCTGGCAAATGTGTTACATGAGATTTGACCCTTAAATTGAGCACTGGGAGAGATAAATAGGGTAATCAAAAGGACTCCCGTACAGTCACAGGAACCTGGAGCCATCTGGTCAAGACAAAAATAAATCAGTAATGCAACTGGAAATGGTCTCCAGAGATCTTTGGGGATTGGTTTAGCATCACTGTCTCTCAAATTGTGGAGCACAGGAAACTGACAGCAAAGATCATGAAACCAACTCTAATTAACACACACGCAGCAAAGGACTCAGAAGTCCTTTCAGACTGAAATGCCTCCCACCTGAGGGACTAAAACCTAGACAATAATTTGAAAGTCTCCCAGCTTGGTAAAGACAAAAATAAAAGCAAGTATTGATTGTAGGATAAGCTTGTGAAGCCCTGATACAGAAAAACAAACACAACTAAACAAAAACAGAAATCCCATTTAATCAGAATTTAACAAACCCAAACTTTCAGCTATGCAGCTTTGTTTTGCTGCCTTCAGTTAAGAAAGCCCGTATCTGATTCATCTCCTTAAGAAATCTGTCTTTCTTAACTTTTTATGTATATATGGCAAAATGAAAAATTACAAAATTATATGAAATGTTTGAATAAAACCATTTTTTATTCAGTACAGTATTTTCTTTCTCTCTCGAAACTTAGCCAAAGGTATCTTATTTGTTTTACCTTTCGTGAAAAACCCTTCTAAGTTACACTGATCCAAATCCCCAAATAAACCATCAGTAATACAAATTAACACAAAAGATATCTATAAATGCTCTTGTAATTTAATTGTGCAAAAAGTTTTAAAATTTTCCCAAATATGTTTTCACCTATATCACATAAAACATTTTGAACAGCACACTTATATTTTTGAAGTTATTTAGGATCATTTAACAGCAAATGGCATATGAAGCCACGTCTACCCCCATCTCCCATGGCTCTGTCAGTCTATGCCAGGGATTGCACAGCACATTTCCTCAGCCATCACAGCCTTCTCCTTTGTTCAGCTCTTACCTAAGTGCTAAGTGATCACTCTGTGCAAGGTACTCTGCTTAGAAATGTGTGAGTTAAACAGATATGTGAGACAATATGCCTGTCCCCAGAGTATAGATTCTGGAGGGGGTCAGAGCCAGATATAAATGAGAACACTCTGGACCATGTCACCAGTGAAGTTCAGGTCTGGGTGGGCATGCAGGAGTTTTGGTACCGTCTTATTTGGCCTTGTCTCATTGAACCTCAGTGTACCTCAATTCTCTCACCTATAAGATGAAAATCATAATAATACTCAACGTGTAATTCCCTTTTGAAGTTTAAATAACTTCAGGCATGTGACACTTAGAACAGGACCCGGCACAATTTTAGTACCAAGGAAACAACCAGTTATTACATTTCACATTATTATTGCAAGTATCTTGTTCATTGTGATTACTATTTGATCCTGTTATGTGTTGAATGTAGTCTGACTGTGGGTTGTTTTGATTTTTCCCTCAGACCTAGCTGTTAGTGACATAAAGGTTTGCTCACTGCCTTGTTTTTTACTGGCACTTCAGCCTACTGTTGTGGAATATATAGAGAAACAGAGGATGCTGCTTCTTTCTGGAGGAACTACTCATTCAAGTGGGAAGACATGAGATCTGCACACATACACACACCCACAATGTTGTAATATGTAATGACAGAACACAGTACAGACAAAATGATTGGATAGAGTGTTTCCAATCCTACATGGCACAATGATAGAAATCCTGATGGCCACACTCTGATACCAGTGTGTGGAGAGAAGGGGGCTATTTGAGACTAAGGAGTTGTAGTGGTTATCAGCAACTTGACAGTGGTAATGAAGGAATATCATCAGCATGTATGCCAAGAGTGACCTTTCTTGAATCCTGTTCCAAATCTCTAGCGTGCATCTGAAATGTCTACCCAGGTTAATGGCGTGGGGGAAGAGAACTGGACAGGGACATAAAAGAAGCAACCAAGAAAATCTGGCTTTTATCCCTGCTCGGCCACTACCTTAAGCAAAGCACATAACTTAATAGGGGTCCATTTCCTATAAACTCAGGAGATTATACAAGAGGACATGTAACTTCTTTTTTTTCCTCTAAAAATATTATGATACTATCTGGGGTCACAATTTCCCACTCTGCCTATCGATACACATGGTGCTCACACACACACACACCCCTTTTCCCACCACGCCCTTCACAACTTTACATGCTTCCCTTCCACTATTCTGTCAATCTGGGGGTCAAATCAACATGTGCTGTAACATTGTAGTGGACTATTGAAATATTGCTCACAGTTGACTTCCCTTCACCATCATCTGCAAACCCCGTCACCTCTTCCTCTGTTGGTTTCACATCCTGGATCTCATGCCTCCATCTTTCCTATTTAAATGGAAAATCTTATTTAGCACTTTCTGAAAAAAATGCATGGGAGATACATTTTTTGAAACTTAGCATGTCTTTATTTATTATATATATAATATATTATATATTATATATATATAATATATAATAAATATTATATAATATTTATTATATATTATATAATCTAGAAACATATAATTTAGATCTGAGAAGTTTTCTTGCATTATTTGTTTGATAATAACATCAATAACATCAATTCTGTTTTGTCTGTTCTTTTCTCTATATTGCCTTTGTGTGGCTTTTTATCTTTTCTCTTTTACTTTCTCTTTTTCCTATTCTGCTTTTTACACTTTTTTTATCTTCTTGGGTTGAAGTTTTTAATTTGTGCTTTTTTTTTTAATACTTTTCATTAGCCCTTTCTTTTTTTTCTTTGCCTCTTTTGTGAGGCAAATAATTTTTACTTTACAGGTGCAGTATCGTCACTTCATTGTATGTATGATTTCTTAAATCATAGTACATGAGATCAAACCTAAGGTTTTTAGATAAATACACATTGTTACAATTAAATATTTATTTGCATGGAGATTGTGAAACCCAATATTTATTAACTTATTTCAAGAGTCATTGCAAAGCCGGTAGTAGCCATGATGTTTGCTTCCTAGCCTCTGGAGTGGAATCTTCATTAAAAAAGGGATTTATTTACCAGCATCCTCTGATGCTTTATTTTTCTGAATAAGATTACAACCTTGGGATTAATTATACCAAGTACAACTGGAAACCCTGATGAAAAACATGGTCTCCAGAGACATCTGAAAAATATTTACTCTGACAAATCCATTTCACCGTAAATACCTACCATGTTAACATTAGCTATTTTTTAAAGTATCAGTACGAATGTGTATGTGCTTGGGGACGTGAACGGATTTTACAGAGGCTACAGGGCTGGTGATGTGTGGATAATTTCCAACCTAAAGGATCCATCATGAAGAACTCCTACGTCAGTGTTAGATACGTTGCTTGAAAGAATCTTTCTTTGAACCTATCACATGTCATCCCCATACCCCTGTGCTTGGTGCTCTTTCATTTTGTACATGTAAGTCTGGCTCTATTTGGCAGGTTTCTTGGACCTCTTCATCTTTTTGTAAATGGAGATGCTACTGCTGCTGCTGCTGCTGCTGCTGCTGCTGATGATGATGATGATGATGATGCTATGGATAGAGTTGAGGATGACCTTATGGAAACCTTGCCCAACTTATAGATGTTTGAGCCAGCTACCAGATTCCAAAGCCTTTATTGCTTTGGAAAAAATAATGATGTGAAGTGATTAGAAGTCTCAGTCTACAACTCAAATATGCAAGATGAATCAGTTTCTTCTTCTATAATTAAACTTAATTTTGATTTTAAATTCTTAGTCTTCAGAATTTTAATCTTAGTCAAATCAGTTTCCTGTGCTTTTTTCTCCCAAGGATTTGATCTCAGTTCAAGATGCCAAAGTGTTTGAGGTAAGGGTACATCTGATTTTTGATCCTTTGTCCAGATTGGTCACCACTGAGATGACTCTTTCCTTCATCACCCTGTCTCATGATTCTGTTGCATACACAACACTCATAGGCAATATGTCATACTTTTGGGCCATAAAACATTTTTTCTTGGTTTCTTTGTCATAGTGAAGCTGACTGTGGCTATTCCTCTCAACTTTCCCTGAGAGTCTACCAGGGAAATGAGGCATGGATCTTTTCCTATATCCCACAAACTTGCCTGGCATTTTTCGAACATCCAGGTTTCTCCCCAGGGTGCAGATTCCATGTTCCTCTGTCTGTAACTACGATGTCTCTACCATCGCCATTTCTCTCTGTCTCTTGGAGGCCAATATTATTGCTCCATTTTGTGGTACTGCCCCCTCTAAATTCTGTCTATGCTCCATGTCTTCTCTTTTCCCCTAAATACACAGACCTTAAAAATACAAACACTAGTAGCTCTTTAACACACAAATAAATATTGCATCAAGGTGTGGGGGTGGCAAGCATCAAAGGTGACACTAGAGTACCTTCCAAAAAACTATATAACATATGAAAATATTCCTGAGTTCACATGGTGGAAATGTATATAAAGTTTTGAAGATTTTCATGTCAAATATTTTCACCTACTCACACTATTATACAGTCTTACATATTCTTATTCTTTTTTATGTCCAGTTTTCATTGTTTATGATTCAGATATTCACTCATTTATTCAACCCACAACTGTTAAATTTCTACAGTCTAAAAAATATTTTTAAAAAGATTTTTGGGTTACTTCTCTGCACTCAAGCTGTGTCTCTATACACAAGTTCACTTAAAGGGTTGAAAACCACTCAAGACCATATCAATTATTGACTAGAGGCAAGTAGAATAGTGGAAAGTAGACATGACTATACAGTTTGTTATTTTGTTTTCCCCATTGGGTACCTGTCAAGCAGGACATTGCTGGAGAAGAGGAAGGAGAACCTAGGGATGAACATCGAAGGTGCTGGGTGGGTAGTACCTTCCAAGTGATGGCTTAAAGAGTGGTTTCATCTTTTTAATTAAATATTTTTTAGAATTCCAGAAATCTAGCACATATCAAACAAACTAACTGAAACACAAATAATATGGGAGGGGGTGGTAGACGTGAGGGAATTATCTGTCTTTGAATATGAGTAAAGTGTGATACAGGTAAAACACATCAAATCAGTTGTTTCCTTGCATTTCCATTCAGTTAAGAATTGCATTCAGCTAAGAATTGCATTCAGCTGCTAGCAATCAATAATGGAAATAACAGTGGCCTAAACAAGATAAAGGTTTATTTCTGTCATTTGAAAGAAATGAAGAAGTGGAGAGACCACGTCCAGGAGGTAGTTAAGTGGTATTTTGAGCACCCTAGATTTTCTTAGTACTTCCGCTTTCTGCATTATTGCCAGTAAGCTTGAGCCAGTAGGAATCAGGATGGAGAGGGTGGAGCAAAGGGAGGTGCCCAATTTAAGAAGCTCAGAATATTCATCACTGAAAAATGATAAGCAATTAGGATGGATGAGGAGAAGGCAAGTGACATGAAGCCATGAAGTAACCCATAGGAGTCAGGAAGACTTTTTCAGCCTCTTGACAACAGGAAGACAAGGTAGTGATATAACCAGCATTTTAAAACAATCAGTCTGACACTGTTTTGAAGAATGATTTTAAAAGAGATACAACAGGAGTGAAAATAACTTAAGGAACATGGAAATAGCCACAAGGGAGGAGTGGCACTTGGAATAGAAAAAGATAAGTGCAGCTTAGAGGAATTTGTGATTTCACTGCACCTTAAATATAATCATGATCCATGAGCACCATGAAGGGATAAGTTGGGAAATTAACCAGGGAAGTAAGTACAACAATTTAATTATTTTTCATATTATTCCAGCCACTGAATTTGTTGCATCTCTGCCCACATCTTGTAACCTGCTCATGTCCCATACTGAGGCAGGAAGAATAAGCAGTCACCACAAAATGCAATGAGAGAGGACCCAGGATCAGTCTGCCAGCCCCATCAGAAAACAAAAGTTGACTCTCTAAGCTCTCTGATGCCTTGAAATTCTACTTTATACTGGTTTTTTTTTTTTTTTTTCTCTCCTAGAGGCTTTTTGATCTTCAAGAGTCTGCTCTTAAATGCAAAATGCACCTGTGAAGAAAAATACTTTAAGCAATAATTTTCCCACTTCGTCTAATAATTTTCAGGTAATTTCAAGGCTTGGCAGATCACTGAGATCCAGGCCAGTAGTATAGGTGCTTTGAAGAAGGAGGAAGCTGAACAGGTGCTCAGAAGGAGAAGCAAATATACAACTGCAAACTTCTTCTAAGACGTGGGAGAAATTTAATGCATTCATTCACACATCGTAGCCAGTCCTGGCTCTGTGTCTCTTCCAGGGCCCGGTGGGAAGTCAGAATCTGACTGCAGTTCACTGTTTTGCTATCACTGGTTCTGTATGAAACTTGCGTGTAACTCTTGGAAAACCACTGGACTCTCTGTACCTAGCTTTCTCTTATAAAGAAGAAGAGTCATGGGTTAAATGGACTATGAAGGAATAAAGAGAGTGGGTGATTAGAGCAGCCTGAGATTCTGTGAGATTTAGGGTCTTAGCTATTTGACAGAATGGCATCCGAATTGGAGAACAGGATAATCGTGAATGCTATTTGTAAAGCGGGCTGTCCATATTCCTCAGTACTCCACAGGATGTTTCTGTCAGTCTGAATTCTGTTCCTGGGAAATGAGGCTTTAGGAGTCTCTGGGAGGACATTCCTTGCTGCAGATGATACAAAACAGCAAACTTGAGAGTGAGCATGTCATTTCTCTGTGGGGTGCACTGGAAATACTCAGCACTGGTGTAGATTTGCTCCCTCCAAGGGGGAATTATTTTGTTCCTCACAATACCTTGCCATTCATTCACAGACAGAGAAAGCATTGTTACAACTGAATGCTGAAGTTGGGAAAAATGTCAGCCTAATTGTTGACACGCTCAGCCATCCTTTCGGCTAGAGTCTAAAACTACAACTCACCAAGCAGGCACATCCGTGTGGGTGGGGAGCCCAGTGAAGGGAATGCTAGGAGAGAGAGGTGCTTTATGAATAGGAAGGACATTCTGGGGAGCAATATTTCTTACAGTCTAATTGCTCTGTGTTTTATAGAACCTGATCATTAGGGGATCCTGGGCATGATTCCTCAGAGATGTTCCTGTGAAATAAAGCAAGAGGCTATTAAACAGAAAGTTTAAATATAGCTACAGGGAGACATACTTCCTGACAACTTGACAGATGTCTTGGAGTGACGACTCCTTCCTTCATCACTAATTACAAAATCATTTGTCTTAAGGAAAGGACAAAAGAGAAGTAATTATGAAAAACATGATTCTTAAGGGATAAAAAGATAACATCAGTTTAAAACACGGAAGCAATCATAACCACTTAGAATCATTATTAGTTTGGTGGAACCAATGACAGGTTGCTTTTTAGAAACCAGAGGGAACGGGCTCCTGAAGCAGAGGGGAAGAAAACATTCAGTTTCTTGTTATGCTAAACTTATCCCCAGACTCCCGAGACTTCTTTGATGAACAGTTCATTAAAATTTCCGACTGCAGATGAATTTGAGCTAAAATACACAAATGTTTTAATTATACATTCCTTTTTAATTACACTAATGACTTGTAATGTGTTTATGTTGGTTTAGAGTTTAATTTCTTCCCTTAGATTAGGTGGTTGACTTAAGGACTGTGCTTTTTAGTAAAATAGCATGATTCATCAATGTTTGATTGTAATTTAATGCCCAAATGTGGAAGAGCTGCTGCCCTTGGAGGGATGGTTCTTCCCATGAACAATTGCCTTTCCTTTGGGGTCTGGGGACAGAGAAGATCTTGTCATCTTCCAGGCCTAACAGATGGGTGTTCTGAAGAAAAAGCTGTGACTAGCTCCCAGGATGAGATGATGCTAAGCAAGGGTTAGGGGAGTGGATGAATGGGGAAGGAAAGACCCTCACTTGTGAGATAGGTCCATTTGCCAAGCGTCCATTTACATGTTGATATGCGAAGCTTCAGAGGCAGCCCAGGATGAGGCTGTGAGCAGCTAGGTGCGCCTGTTATGCTTTTGACCATCCCTTTATGCCCTCTTTGGGACATCCCATTTTGAGGTACTCTTTCTTCCCCAAAGTAACCTATTGCCTCAGCCAATCCCAGCATAAAGAATGAGATTTTGATAAACACTTTCATACCGATATGTGACTAAACGTAAATATTTATCTCTACTGAAGCTTCAAGTTTTCTATTTTAAAAGAGAATTCTTACCCAAGCAATGCTTAAGTCACAGTGCCCTTCTTACAAGGGTTGAGAACTAGGAAATATGCCCATTTGTCTGCCTGTCCTGTTCAATGGATATTGGTGGTTGGTTTCCTTTTACAGCACCTCTTTGCCCTACTCTGGCAAGAAATTTCCTTTTGTCCTGCAGAGAAACCATTCCATGTGGTATGAGTGTAGCTAAAGCCATTGTCCCTTGTCATTTGGCTTGGCTTCATGTAGTACAGGCTAACCAATCAGAGTATACAGTCCCTGCAGGCACAGAGATTGGTAGAAGGTAAGCACGGTACAGAAGCCAGATGAATCAAAGTCCTCTCTAAGACTTTTTTTGCCAAATCTGTCATGGTGAGCAGAATAATGGCCTCCCATATATATCTACACCCTAGTCACTGGAACCTGTGAACATGCTACTTTTTGTGCCTCCAAAAAAACTTTGCAGATATGATTTAGTCGAACATCTTGAGATGGGAAGTTCTTCTTGAGATGGGAAGATTATCCTGGATTATACGAGTGGGTCCAATGTAGTCACAAGGATTTTTGTAAGTTAGTGAGGCAGGCAAGAGAGTTAGAGAGAGAGAGGTAACAACAAAAGCGTGGTCCCAGTGATGCAATTGCTTTGAAGGTGGAGGGAGGAAGCACAGGCCAACAAATGCGGGCAGTCCCTAGAAGCAGCAAAAGGCAAGGAAATTAATTCTCCTCTAGAGTCTGCAGAAAGGAATGCAGCCCTGGTGACACCTGGATTTTAGTTCCATGAGACCCATTTCAGACTTCTGACCTCCACAACTGTAAGATAGTAAAGTCATGTTGCTTTAAGTCACCATGTTCATAATAATTTGTTACAGCACCAATAGGAAACTAATATACCTGTCAAGGAAGATTCTGTCACTCAGCTGGGAGCTTGAGGTTCTGAAAACTATCACTCCCGTTTTTTATAAAGAAGCTGAACAAGAAACGGAGAAACAGACATGGATCCTTGATGATGGTATTTTAATCACTTGATCATCTGGGCCTAAAATCCACACCCGACTCTCATTCTCAGTTATATGAAGCTATACATCCTTTATGAAAGCTTCAGTTTATGCTAGCTTGAGTTGGATTTCTATCACTAGAAACTAAAGGCATTCTTGTTAGTGTACTCCTTTAATATTTTTGTAGCAAGTGAAATATGCAAGATAAACAGGGATTTTCTATTAAATTAGCTAAAAGTGTTGTAAAATTTGGTTGTCATATGCAGGTGATACTGTTGGATTAAATTGGCAAATTGTATTTGCATTTATTTCAACTTTTGAATTGTTGCTATCTTCTCTCCAAAACTGCTCTTAGTACTTAAGATGGAGACTGGGTACCAAGCTCAAGTGAATGCAATGATAGCACAATTACATCAATATAGAAAGATATATTAGGGTATAGACAATTCAGGTGCTTGAAACTGTACCTATATGGCATCTGCCCACTCTGAGTGGGTATGTGACCACCTCCACCAATGACATTCATTTTGTCTAAGCTGCATGCAGTAGGCATGTAATTGTAAAAGCCAAGTAGAAAAGCATGAACAAAGGACATGGAAACTGTCCCGAGTGCTAAAGGAAAGGAACTTAACATAGATACAGTTCAACACAGCAGAGTGAAGATATTCAACTGTGGAAGGATTTTCATGTAAAAGAGTAAGTGTTTTTGTTGTTGTTGATTTTGTTTTGTTTTCTTTTGTAGACAGGGAGGCCTGGTAATTAGTACACTGGACACAGAGTTTCGTGACACCCCAGGAGGGTGGTAGAACAGGGCTTTCTTCACAATCTGAAAAAATTGGGATTATCTACCAGGTATTACACAGGGGCTCTTCTAAGGCCCTTTTCTTGCCATATCCCAAGGTAAGACAGTGAGTTCAGTTAAAGACAGTGGTACTTGAAAAAGCTAAAGCCTAGAGGCTCAACCTTCGGATGGAGTCAAGGGGTTCCAAATACTGCAAAAGAGGGAAGTACTCAATTGGAAACCAGCTACATAGACCACTGTTGCCCTTCTAAATACTCCCCCCTCTACTATGTGTGTTGCCATTAAATTTGGACTTATTTTGCAATAAACTATTCCATATCTATCTCTTATGAGGGAAATTCCTCTTAGCATATGGGTAACCATTTACTCTTTAGCATGCATTTAGTTACAGATTTTTCTCCCAAGTGGAAGCTTTGATGAAGTTTGCGAGATCATTCATTCAAGCAACATTTACTGAGTGGTTGTTGTGAGCCAGGCTCTCTCCTACCTGCTTGGAACACAAACAGAAATCAAAGCAAATACCCTTCCTTCCAGAAGGATCTTGTGATCTAATATGAGGGTGGCAGGGAGCTATGATGTGCAATATTAAGTTAAAAAGGTTAAAGACAATTTTTTTTTTATTTCCCAATTTTACCAAACACAATTCGACTGTATCTCATCTGTTCATAAAAATTCCACAGCCAATCTTTCTCGCCCTTTTCCAAAACTCTCCATACTTTCCACATAGCATCAGCACTTCATAGTTCACGCATACATTTAGAAATATAAATGTTAAATGATCTTTATATTCATTCTCCTTTGTTTTATTGACATTCCAGAAAGATAAAGCAGAGATAGCTGTAAAAGAAATTTGAACCGTTGAGTTCCCTAACTCTCAGATCAAAGTCCTTTCACTACATCACACTGTGCAAAACAAAAATACATTCACCTAATAATAGAGCATATAGACTTCAAAAAACACTGGCTTTTCTACAACATCTACTGAATACAGTTCATACACCTTGCCCTGACACTCCAGGTCTTCCGCAAACTTGGCTTAGCTCATTCTCTAAGTTAAATCCATCACTCACCTACTAAAAGTATAATGGCAGTTCAAAAAGTTCACAAAAAGATTTGCAGTCTTGCAATTCTATTGTTCCAGAAACTTTTCAAATTACCCTTGTATATGGCCATAATTTCCAGATGAACCTCTGTGCTCTCCTACTTCCATGCATGTACTGCTCATGCCTTGCTCTCAACCACATGCCCTGCCAGTTCTGCCTTTATGTAGTGACTTCCTAATTCTTTAATGCTTTTTCAAGTCTTTCCCAATCTCACCAGCCAGAAATTTTCTTTAGCTACTCTATTGAACTTTGCTTGCACTACTCAAATGGCTCTTGTCACATTCCACCTTCTATCACAGCTATTTTGTCACTGTCTTATCTCTTCTAATAGAAGGCAGAGATGCTAACATATATCTGGGATCCAGCAGTTTCCAGCACATTGAATGCTGAGCACCATAAATATCTGATCAATGACTGAATGAATTGAATTGAATTCAGGTCATTGAGAGAACAGGGAGACCACATCAAAGCAATGTAATTGCAAAACTTAGCCTATCAGGGGTAAGCTGGCTAGGGCAGAGTGGAGAGTCTAAAATGAGCCTACAGGGGAACCAGTTAAGGGACTTGCACAGTTATCCTGGTGTAAGGAGATAAAAGTGCACTCTCTCTGGTAGAACTGGGGCAGGAAAGGAATGAGCAAATTGGAAAGGCATTTCTAGCTAAGACCTGGTGCATGCAGGAGATAAAGAATAAGGTTTTCACTTGGGAGGCTGAACATGGTGGCAACATAGACAAAATGTGCAGACAGCAACTGTCAACCTGTTAGGTGCCTCCTGCCTTGGTGATATAAGACCTAAGCATTTTTGATAATTACACATTTTGTTATTTTGGGGAAACTTTGGAGGATTCTCCAGGGCACATACATGCATATATCTAAGCTGTGTTTCCAAGAGCTTTCATCATCCGTGCAGTTGCATCAGGGCTATCTGGGATGGTGGAGAGAAAGCAAAGTAGGCAGACAAAGCTCTGGGACCTCCAATAGCTGCACAGCCATGCCAAAGCCATTGGATCGACTTTGATTATTGCAGATTAGCATAAGATCTCTATTGAGTAGAAGTTTTTTGCTATTTAAAAGTACATTAAAACCTTTGCTCTAGAGCTGGGTTAAGTAAACGATGGCACAGGAGCTAAGAATGACTTTTACCTGCTAATGGGTTATTTAGAAAGCATCTGAAAGAAAAATAAAAGGAGAAGTATATGCAATTGACAGATCTGCCATTGCCAGATCTGTCCCACAAACCCTACAATATTTACAATCTTGTCTTTTAAAGAATAAGTTTTCCCATTATAAGTATTTAAAAAATAGAGATAGGTGCTGGCCAATTAGCCCAGTTGGTTAGAGTGTGGTGCCAATAACACCAAGGTCCAGAGTTCTATCCCTATGCTGGCCAGTTGCCAAAAATAAATAAATAAATAAAGATAAATTTTCCTAATACTCTGACCAGCATATGTTACTGCTGTTGACATTTGGTGGCATTGTCCCCCTGTACAGCCTAGGCTGGCACATGCCTCTCATTTCTAGCCTTCTTTTCCTACATTAACAATTAAAATCCTTGAACCCTGTGTTGCAGCAGTGTCCAACTCCTCCTTGCTCACAACATTTATAACCCACTTCAGGATTCCATTCAGAGCTCTTGGAAATATTTAAGAAATAAACAACTAATTTTTCAAGATAGTTATGGTTATACATATTGGACAGGGGATATTCTAAAATTCTATATAAAGTACCTTATTTTAGTTATATGGGATGACTTTCCAATCACAGCAGTCACCTTTTCACAGAGGTACATCAAGATAAATAGAGCAATATCCATATTTTACAGTCTATAAAATTCAAATCTTTCCTTAAAAAAAGAGAGTTTACATGTAATGCATACACCAGCTAGCAAGTTTATTTATCAACATATATTTATGCAATATGTGCATTGTAAAGTTAGGACTTCAGTTTTAGGGTCTGGGCAAATATTTACAGGCAAGATCCAAGCAGGGGTGAGTGGCTATCAAAATATTTTGTGACAGGCAGTTATAGTTCATGGAGAAAAGTGCTACAAAGGGCCAGCTCTCCACCACATTGGGAAAGTGGCATATTTCATCTTCAGAGGCTAAGCCTTCATTTCCTGCTTCAGAGGTGTTTTTATTTACCCTAACTGTAGCCTGAGTGTTGGGAACCTTGTTCTCTTACCCTACACCAACTTTCATAGTATACTTTTTAAAAAGATATAAAATTTTTATTCACATAGAGGTGTACATGTTTGATAATGTATGAAGTTTACCTTTTCTAAGGCTGTGTGTATTTAAAAGTAATGGGAACGTTCAGGCAAGGCCAGGGAAACATGAAAGCAGACATTTAAGAATACGGTGGGTAAAAAGAGTTTGATATTTTGAGATGGAGTTCTATAGTTTCCTTAACATTATCCAAACATCCTGCTTGAGAGCTAGTCTGGGCTTAGATTCAGAGAGGATGGCTGGATGTGGGACCTATGGCCAGAGAGTATAGCACTGAGAGCAACCTGTATGACAGCAGGTGGGGGTGATAATGATGTCTAAAGCCTATCAAGAAGTCCAGAAGAAAGGTCAAGTCAAGAGGTGAGGCAAAGTGGCAGAATCTGTGTATGAACAACCTGGACAGATATTGCGGATGTCATAGGAGAGCAAGAGAGTTTGGAATCCTGAGAAATGAAAGTGGACTTGAGCACAAAGAATGTAGCCACAAGTGCTCATCTAAGACACGTCTGGTCTTGTTGGTGGGGAAGTTGTTATTAGAGGCAAGAATTCTGGACTCTGCCCTCTGGGATCTCATCTGGAAGAGAGATACCAGGGTTTCCCACATTTGCCTAACCATCTGCAGCACCTTCTAAACAGGAAGGTAGGTTCTAGACACATTACGACTATACTCTCACCTTTGCTGCTATACAGTAGACTTTCACTGGGACCAATTTTGAGAAGTCTCTGGACTTGGTCTTTTCCCAGACATAAGAACAGTGATTGAGGCCTAAGTATAGACACATGGGATTAGGATTCTAGGTAAGAATGTGGTTTTTGGAACATGACACAGGTCTATGAGGTCCAAATGCATTCCAATTTTTATTTTTTTGTTTTTGCAGCTGTTGTGCTGTTTTGTTCTGAAGACACTTATTAAGACAATTAGAGTGAAATATTAGTTTGATAATAATAGTATTACAGTAATCAGGGATCAACACCTCAAATTATAAGATAATTTGATAGATAAGGAGGTTCCCATTCTAGAACTGCTCACACCATATTCAGCATTATGTGGACCCCAGTGACAGAAATTATCTGAGTCAGGAACTCCATCCCAAGGCTTTTAAACATATATTTCCCAGAGTTAACAAAGAGATGCCAATGTTGCAGCAGGAGGTTTAAGACATCGCAGTCTAGGGGACAGTAGCGTCGGCTCCAGGGATAACACCGAAATACCACGTAGATTAGGACTACTTTGTCCAGCTATCAAAGTGCTGAATGATGGTATCACCAGTTATTTATAGTGCCCAAGAGCGCCTGGGAGGCTGCCTCTCACTCTTTGCCGCCACAGGGATGGATAAGAATCTGGGTTCTTATAATCAAATTTCATGAATGTCCCACCAATTTGAGTCATTATGTTTGGGACTGCAGAAACAGTTAGAAACAGGTGGGATCACTGATTGTGACAGTACTGAGTACACAGAAGTTACAGCAAATGTAGAAATCTGTACCATACTACAAAGAGTTATAATGGAAAGTAGAGATTTTGAAAGTCCCCTTTTTCTGGTGTGGTTTGCATTTTTTGGAGGGCTTATCCAGGGACTCCAGGTGGGGTTATCTGGGATCCAGGCACAGGTTTATCCAGCAGACTCTCATAGATCGGTTTGGGAGTAATAGCTACTCACCCTTGGTGTGGACAAATGTAGCTTATGAGGCATGTTGTCTTGAATCCCCCCACATGGAGAGAGACCACTCCAAGGATATGGAATAGGATGTCCAAATTCTGTAAAACTCAAATTTCTCAGTCACTTCAGCCTATAGAGCTCTCAGAGACTTTCCTACAATGATTTCCAAAGGGCTGCATTTTTTCAATCTCAGTCACCAAAGAGCTAGAACCCAACAATGTAGCAGTTCGTAACAGAACCTATATAGGTAGTTTGTCTCCTTCCAGGCCAGGCAGGTATGCCCAATGCTCAGGCTGGAGCTCCTGGGCTGAGCCCAAGCTGGAGGCCTTCCAGCACTGCTGGCAAAGGGCTCAGGGAACAGCAGTGACCCAACAGCAGGGGATGTGGTATTCCTGGCACTTGGGTGTACAAAACAGTTGAGCCCATAGAGGATGACTTTATTTTAAATGAATACTTTATAATTTAGGCTAATGTACATTTCACTACATCCACTGATATTTATTTCACTTAATCTTCATAGTCATCAATGAGTTAGAAAGTATTAATACCATTTTTAAATGGAGAAATTGAAGCTTGGAATTATTAAATATTTTGTCCTTGATCCCACAGTTGAAAGTAAAGCACAAATCATTAAGAAAACACATGTAGATACCTCTACATTGATAATGGCCCAAAATGCAGATCTATACTTGGTCCTCATTGTCATGATAATAAAATGACAATAGTTACATTCACTGGGTGCTTATTATCTGTCAGGTATGTGCTATGGCTTTTCTTCTGATTGAGAAAAGTATCTGATTATCTCATTCACCATGAAGTAGACATTGAAAGTAGCTTAATGAAGTCTTATGCTTAGAGCATTTTCCTCTTCAGAAAAGATATACGGGGAAAGAAATGTGTAACCTAAAGGAATAAATGACTAATTGTGGAATGTTAGGCCTTGTAACAAGTAGTCGACAAAACTTTATGGGTCAAAGATGTTCTTAAAAATTGTTCTTTCTTTCACTTTCTACCAAATCATGCCATAGTTGGTTCCCTGACCCCAATTTTAGCTAACATGACCCTAAAGCAAAGGCAGATCTAAAGAAGAGGTTTGGTATAAATATAAGTTCTTGAAAAGGCACAGTATGCACACAGTCAAACCATCCCAATACAGTTATCATGGTGTCTAAAATTTCATTATTACAAATTAATTTCTTGGACTCTCCCATTAATTTTATCTTAAAATCTAAATATTCTGAAAGGTCATACATTTTTTAGATATTATCAGTTTTACTCTTTATCAGTTCTGAAAGTTAGTTGCAAAGTCTTATCACTGAGATTTAGAAAACAGAAAAAGTAGTCGGTTGGGATCTTTAAACAGAGACATAAGAGGTTTGGGTTTATAGGACTGCAGTGACCTTTATGATAGTTCAGGAAGTAATGACAATTCTGGAAGTGATGATAGGGTGGGAAGTGTTGGAAATTAAGGAAGTTCTGGATGGTCAGGCCTAAGCCAGGGGCTACAGGCAGGTAGGTGTAAGGAAGGACAGGACACAGAGTCAACTGCCACCAAGCCTAGGTTTAAGTTCCAGCTCTGCTGTATCTTCCTGTCTGGACCACTTTCTTGATCTTTAAATGTTTCCTCAACTCTAAAGTGAAAAAAAAAAAAAGTAATGATTTGGAGGAGTTATTGTTTGGATGAAATCAGATGCTGTGTGTGGAAGTCATTGGAGGTGTTTAAAATACTATACAGGTGTTAGTACAAATTGTGGTGTAATGAGAACCAGCAAAAGGGTCCAGATGGTGGCAGAGTTGAGAGAATAAGAAGGTCCTCATCTTGGTGAGACATGTAGCACTTCCCTGAACTGATAACTCTAAGAAATCTGGTGCTGGATAGTTTGTGGATTCATTTTACCACTTTTTTCACTTTTTTGTGTAAACTTCCATAAATCACAGGTCAGTAGCAAGCAGGAAACCATCTCAGTCAATGCAAGCATGACTTCCAACATCTGGAGGCTTTGTAGCATCCATGGTCTGTGTGTTAGGTCTTTATAAAAAGAACCTTAATCTCTAAGGTGACTTCACTAAACCCTAGCATAAAGTGACTGCTGTTTAAAATAAATGACTTGGGAACAATAATTAGAGAATAAGTCACCTCAGAAGAATTCTTTCCACTAAAACAAAGGGTTAATTAGCTGGATTAGATGAGGAGGCAAGGAAACCTAGTATAGATAGTCCATATGCTGATTTTGAGTTAAGGCCTCTGTCAGTGCTGGGATTCATGCCCACAGATAAAAGAGATTCAACTGAAAACCAACTCTTTATGATTGTGAGTTACAGAATCCTGTCCATGAAATGGACTCACAACCAACCTCTTGTATGATTAATAATGGACATTAATTCATGCTGTTTGAATGTCTGTTTCAGAATTAAAGCCAGCAGTCCCTTACATCTTTTTGTTATATACTCTCCTCTATTTCCTGATGGCAGAGTCTTCTGCAGTAGGTTTGCAGGTAGCCTCCTGTGGTCAGCGGGGTGAGCTCACCTCTTGATTGTTCTCCCTGCTTCATGAGGGCATCCTGTCTGAGGAGGACATGCCATTAATGCTGGATTGATCTGCGACCACTGTTGTCTTCCAGTAAACACCCAGGACTCATAAATCTGAGATTTGCATCCTCCATTCAAATTCCAATGCCATTTACTACAAGTGCAGCCTGGAGAGGTAGGGGATTTTAGGTTTAACTATGTCCAGATAAATATGCTGAGTGGCATATTCCAGTACATAAAGAATGATATTCAAGTGTCTGTGTTGCTCAAAAATGCAATTTAAATTAAATTCCTTTCCTCCCCATCCCCACCCCACCATCCCTGCACTTACATCTGTAGGCCAGAAAGCAGTAACACTTGAAATAGCAGCAAATAAGATAAGAGACACAATCAAAGCTTCAGATATTGAGAAGAGTCAGACTTACAGGACCAAGGACTGTGAAGTGTTCTAGGTGGCTTGCTAGATGGGATGCCAGGGACATACCCATACTGCCATCTGCATCAAAGCCTTGTATCTCCAACAAACTGATGCCTGAAATGTAACATTGAAAAGGCAGGATGTCTGTTTATTTGTTTTGCTTTTTTATTTCACAACAAAAGGCTAGGTGTAACATAAAGAAAACAGGATAGGAGCAGTGGTTAAAAATACTTCTGGAATTAAACAGAGCTGTGCTAATATCTTGGCTTGGCCCTACACAAATTCTCTGACCGTGTGTAAGTTGTAGATTGTCTAAATGTCCACCTCCCTACCTGCTGGACGGAGTTAAGAACATTCATCTCATAGTGTTGCTCAAGACGCTATCTGAGCCATAGTAGGGAATTCACTTTGTGTGTGCAGCACACTTAATTTACATCTTCAACAAATGGAAGCTATAACAAGAGCACGAGTGTAAGGAGATAATGACCCAAGAGGCACTCAACTTATTATTTTCAAAGTGCAGCCTTAAAATCAGATCCCCCGAATAGGCTAGAGCATATGGAAGAGAGGTGGTTACAACAGAGAGGCCCCACCCACAGGGAAAGCAATTTGCCTTCATGCTGAGTGGAAGTGGCTGATACTGGCCAACATCACTCACTGTCACAGATCTCCTGTTTGCACAATGCCAGCCTCCTTCTGTGTCTCTGTGCCCACTGCAGATATGAAGACATGGCTGCATTGAGGCTGATATTCTCCCATGGCTCTGTGGGACAGTTGCAGCCTGGCAGGTGTGGTTCCTGAGAACAGGTTCAAGCCAGGGGAAATGACGTCAAGGCCAAGGAGAATTTTTTTTTTTTTTTTATCTTCTACCTACCCTGCATCAGGTTCTCTCTCCTTTTCCAGCAGATTCCCTTTCCCTCATCAGTACCCAGTGCACAGATCGCTGCCTGTCAAGTGTTTGGGCAGCCCCTTCATGTTTTCCCTCTAGGGCCTCTTTTTCCTTCACCTCATCCTAACTGATCAGTCCTCTGGCCCATTCCTTCAAGAAAAATCATTAAAACTAAGTAGAACTATGGGGTCATCCCTGACAAAGGTCTTTCTTCTTACCACCAACACATTTTTTCTCTAATTCTTTATTTTTATTTTTATTTTATTTTATTTTTATTTCTATTTATTTGTTTGTTTGTTCATTTATTTATTTATTTATCTATTTATCTATCTATCTATCTATCTATCTATCTATTTATTTATTTATATATTACAAATATTCATGAGATACAAAGCTGATTGTCCCCCGTCCTGTCCATGATGTGGGGGCCAGATTCATACTGGGGACATAGCCATTACCAGAAATTACTTTTGTACCCTTTGTCCCCTCCCATTACCCCCCAACCTCCCTCCCCTTCCCTCTCTCCCCTCAATTCCAATTTGTAGCTCTAGGAATAGTCCCTCCCTCTGTTGGATCACAGCACTACTGTGGTCTTTCTTTCCTGCCTTCCTTTCTCTCTTAGCTCCCACATATGAGTGAGCCCATGAGGTATTTATCCCTTTGTGCTCTATTTATTTCACTCAACATAAGTTTCTCCAGGTTCATCCATGTTGTTGCAAATGGTAGTATTTCATTCTTTTTTTTATGGCAGAGTAGTATTCTATCGTGTATATATACCACAGTTTCCTTATCCAATCATCTATTAATGGACATTTAGGTTGGTTCCATATCTTGGCTATTGTAAACAGAGCTGCAATAAACATGGGAGTGCAGCTGGCGAGGGTGTGTAGAGGAGGGAACACTACTACACTGTTGATGGGACTGTAAACTAGTACAACCACTTTGGAAAACAATTTGGAGGTTTCTCAAACAACTACAGACAGATCTTGCATATGATCCAGCAATCCCTCTTCTGAGTATATATCCAGAGGAATGGAAATCATCATGTCGAAGAGATATCTTCCTTAATTCTGACCTTTAAAAAAATGTGAATACAAATATTCGAAATTTAAGACTTTGACCAGGTTCTGTAGAGAAGTTTTTGAGCCGATGGAACATTTTACAACTTTCTGATCACTCTCTGTATGCTCTTCCCTAATCAAGATAGGTGGTTCTGATCATAAGTGAAAATAACTAGTTAGGTAAGTGGAGAAAAACTATTAGAGTTTAAATGTGTATATTGCCTCCACTCCTTAAGACTACAGTATGGGGCAGGATGGACAGTAGATGCATGGAGAACATTTTGCATAACATAAAACTTGAGAGGCATTAAAGTATAGGACTTACGATCTTGGCCATTGAACCAATGATAAGGGATGTAATCCCAGCGCCGCCACTCCTAGCTGCATGACCTTAGGCAAGTTGCTTGATCTCTCTTGTCTTCTGTTTCTTTGTATATAAAATGAGAAATAATCGCATGTCAGTGTTGTTGTAAGTGTTAAACGAGTTGTACTTGCACAGCGCTCAGAAAAATCACTTGGCTCATCATAAATGCTCAGCTGGACTTAAAGCTTTTATTATTTGTGAAGGGTTGAGTTCAACAACTTTTGCCATTGATAGACAAAGGTTCAAGTCTTCGCTCCTTCATCTATGGGACCATGAACAAGTTATGAACTTTCCTATGCTTCAGTTTATCACCTGTATTAAAGCAGGAATAATGACATCCACCACTCCCATAGGAGCATTGTAAAGATAAAATAATTACTCTACACTGCTTAGTACACTACCTAGTACAGAATATATGCACAGCAAGAGGGACTGCTAATTATTAATGGACTAAACTGATGTGGTTATTCTTATTAAGACCTATAGCAATGTCACATTTCAAAATCTGTCTGAAATTCATTCTTCACTGTAGCCTACCTGACCAACAAGCGTGGCCTCCCATAATCCTGGTATTGAATGTTCCACATTGACTTTGGGTGTACTTGTTTGCATATAATTTATCTTTGCTGGATTGAAGAAACCATCGCATATACATCTTATATGCATCTCTTTTTACCCCACAGTTTGGCAGAATACCCTTCAGCAAAGTGGATAGATAATGGCCCTTAAATTCTCCTTAGGATCCATCAATTTTGTTCCTCCAGAGATGTTTATTCTGCTACTGTTTCAGTGGCATGCTTTAAACATGATTAACAGTCCTTATCTTTTAGTTATCAGCACAGTAACTTCTTGGTAGTACATGGAAAAGGCACATGAGAAAGGTAGACTCCTCCAGCACAGAATTTGATTTTTAAAATGAGGTACCAGATAGAACAATTTTTTTTTTTTTTTTTTTTTTTTTTACTTTAACCAAAGAGCTTGAACTAGGAGTTCTAAAGCTGGCAGCCAGGCTCAGCTGTCCCTCTCACATTAAACAAATAACCTGATAGTCCATAAGTTGGTTCAAGGATTGGAAGGTTTATTCAGATAACCAGCATCTGGGGGGATGAGCAGGCTAAAATCATCCTGCCTTCTGATGCCTGTTCTGGCGTTTATAAACAGGAAGAAGAAGAAATATGAGATAGGGATTTTGTCCTACATTAAAAAGGGGGAGATTGGTCACAGGATCAGTAGAAGGTCTGAGTCAGATGTCAGGGTCCCATGATAGACTGGGTGCTTTGGCATCATGGAGTCTGCAATTGGTGGACTGGGCAGCTTCAAGCCCTTGTATTCTTTCAGTGTTGATGTTCTTATCTCCTAGGGTGAGCTCAAAGACAATAACCTCAGTCAAGCATCATTGCAACATAAAAATACCTGACTTGTACCTCTAACTAATGTGGATGCAATTTCCTTTTAAGCAAGAAGGTGAGTTAGTAATAAGCTACAGCATTTTGCCTTTCTTTTGTATTTACTCTGTTTGCAGTTGATTAGGGAGGTAAGAGAAAAAAGAAAACTCAGTTTCAATCCTTAATTGTAGGTGCACAACATCTAAAGTAAATCAACATAGGAGGGCATAATGGGAGATAAACAGAAATAAACCTTTGGGAAGGATACTTTTAGGGCATGATTTCATCTCCTGGCAGTTTCAGCCATATGGTCAGTTTCTCAATGCTTCTGCTAAACTCAAGGAATTGATGATTATCAGTTCCCAAGTTAATGGCTAACTGAAATTTTCTGCTTGGTCCTGGTTACTCCAAACGTGGCCATTCTATGGCTAAAGTCCCTTTCAGCTTTAGTCCCAGAACAGAGCCCACTCCCCAGGGTTTGTGCTCATACCAACAAAGTTCTGCATACTTCAATCTGATCAGTCTCGACATTGGTCTCTTTTTCCTGGACCCAAATGACTGATTTTTTCAGGAAATGGATATCTGCACAAATTAGAGCAAAATATCTAATATCCATTTAAAATATTGCTAAGGGAATTTTTTTACTTGCTCAGTTGATCAAAATCACTTAAAGCTGGTTCTTGCCTGAAACATTTATTGCTATACCATGTTTTTTGTTTGTTTTCTTTCAGGTTTCGAATTTTGCCTTCATTATAATCTGAAGTTCTTTGTAATTTGTCCTAGTTGCTGGAGTTCAACAACAATGATGAGTTTTGTTGGATCAACTCAAACTACTTGACAATACAAGTACAATAGACCTGGGCACTCATGGCAAAAATGTCCTCCTGTCATTAGTCTAGGAAGACAGTTCTACCTGAGGAAGAGTTGGAGTTTGCATCTTTCCATGTCTCATATGATGGTTACCAAACAAAGCCCTCATATAATCTGTGGCCCCATGCAGTCCTGCCTTAGCAGCCATTGGATTTAGTGAAGCACACTCCGCAATCAAGAGTAGTTAACATGCAATTCCTGTCTTTAACTACATTTATCAAAGACTGTAAAGAGGCTTTTCATAATAACTCATAGCAATATTTTATAAAATTCATTTTCCTCCACTTTCAGTACAAACAAGACTGGCATAGATGAATGTAAGTAACAGAACATATTGATGTGCTATGAAGAGCAGGGTAAATGGACAGAGAGGGAAAGGGTACTGTTTTACACAGCGTGTCAGGGTAGTCCTCTCTAAAGAGGTGACATCTGAGCAAAGACCAGAATGAAGAGAGAAGTGAGATTGGAGGCAGGATGAATGGTTCTGGGGAGGCACCGACAAGCCAGTATTATTTTTTAATACTTTCATTCCATTTGTGATTGGAATGCTTTTCTGCTCTTTTTCTTTCCTTCTTTTATTTATTTATTTTTTTTTTCCTTAAGAAATCCCGTGCTTCTTGAAATGTGAAATAGGTGAAGGAAAATACAGTTTGGGACCATTAATTGTGCTTTCTTATTGAGTATATAAATTTGATGTCAAATGGGCCTGGCTGAATGGTATATATTTATTTCAAAAATATCATTTCTGTGAGGCATTGCTGCATCATCCTATTGATTTAGGGATTGGTGTGATTGTGCTTGATGCTTTTATGAAAGGCAGGCTATTAACAAACTAAATTGAAAAACTAGTGAGTCTGCCTTTCTGGGCCCAATCCAGCATGCTGCCCATGTGAGGCTTAAATGGGAAAATACTGTAAAAAGACTTATTTTAATGCGACAGACCCCTCATTGCAATCCATAAACCTTATTTGCTGTGAAGAAAAAAAAAATCCTAGAAGATAGAATTCTCATGCTCGGGCAGCAACCTCCCTCTGGTTTCTCTCCCATCCATGGCAACATTAATCTTTTCATTTCAGAAGCTGGCTCTCTTTGACCTTGTTGGACATTGGGATTAAAATCTCATGTAAGACAAGGTAGCTTTAAAAAGAGTCAGAGGAACTATGGGTGCTAATGCAAAAAGCCTTTGGAAATATTCAAGGATCGACATTTCTACTGATTCTTGGTGTGGAGCTGTAAGATTAAACATGGGGTGTGAATGCTAGAAGTTAGTTGATTTTACCTAGTTTAAACTCCTTGTTTTACAGATAGAAAGTAAGACACAGATAAGGGGTGACAGTCTGACACTTGTCCCCTATCACACAGCCAGACTGATGGCAGAACTTAGATCTCAGAGCTGTTCCCAATCAGTCTCACAAACTCCTTTATATTCTGCCTTCTTGTGACCTGTGCCCCATGATGTAGAAGAGTGTTTGGAAATAATTGGAATCTTTAAAACACAAAAATGGCAATGTGAACTCCCAGGAAACTTACCTGGGTTTCTGATCAAGAGGGAAGGTGTCCTGGTAGTGGCAGCTCCTGCCTGCCATATGAGTCCATCTCCTAGCTCTGTTTCTCTGTTTCCAAATGAATTTAATATTATCCATGGCCTTGATACACCCAATAGGTGGGTGTCAGCATGAGAAGACCCAATGCTGCTCACCACGTCAATCATGACAAAGATTATGCAATAGGACACTTCTTTTGATGATAGATCTAAAACTTAGATATTGCATGCAGTTCTGCTTCTTAAAAATCTGTTATTAGAGGAAATGATTAATCCATAGATGTGCATTAAAAACTTCATGTGTTCTCAAGTCTGCATCATGTTGCACAGGAAGTGTACAAGAGAAAGAGATAATGTAGCCTTTCTTTCTGATGTAAGGATCCCATACTCAGCTGGAGGAAGAGAAGGACCCCAATGATTGAGGAACAGACAAGCCCTGCTGTTTGCCTCACAGACTGGAAGCTGGGAGAACAGAGAGAAAGAAACGATAAACAGAGTCTGCAGAGTCTCTCTCATGGGTGAGTTTACATAACTCCCTCTGTAGGCCCCTGCCTAGGGATGATCTGGAGAGGAGGTAAGAGTCTAAATAAAATTTCCAGAAGTAAAATCATCGCTATGTCTGGCATATGGCTCGTGATCAGTTAAGCTAATGTCTTTTCTCCCTCCCCCCCCTCCTACTTTTCCTTCTTTCCTTCTTTCTTTCCCTTCTTCTCTTCCTCAATTTCTTTCTTCTTTCCCTTCTCCTCCCCCCCCCCTTTTTTTTTCTTTCCGCTTACTTGATAACTGTCTGCAAAGCCATTCCTGGAAATAGACGCCTTCATGAGAGAAAGGTATTTCAAAGGCAGCACGGAAGCCTTTTGCATTACATTAGGAGAATTAAGTCATTTCTGCAAAGATGGGAAGGAGCATAGTTAGTGGCAACTCTTCCCTAAGGAAACACTCTGGAGATGTACCTGTGCTCAGTTTCTTATTCTTCAGCAGTTGGGTGACCTTGGGCTTCCCTGCTGCATGAGACCTTGGACCCCTGGATAATTTTTGGTGTTCTGCATTGAGAAGTGTGTGCTGATCTGTTACCCCGCACTTTGTTTAAATTATACTTCATTAAAGCCGAAAATTCTCTGAATTTCTCTCATTTTCCTTCACAGAGTCTGTGTTTTAACTACTCCAACTCATCCTCCCTTTCTCCTTCGAGTCTTCCTCCTCCTCCCCGCCCTCCTGTAACACTGACTCTCAATTCTACTGGTTGGAATTTCAAATGATTGTGCCAACTAGACAAAAAGAAATCCTGTTTCTACGTGCAGACAGCCTTCAGACTGATGGCCCCATTACATTAGCATACAATAAAAGCCAGCAGGGGGTGCATTGCCATGGCTGTTATCCTGGGTCTCTTGTGCCCCAGGGGGCTGAGAAGGCTCCCAGTGTGCATGCAGCTCCTCTCTCTGGTAATGAGGCAATTGTACACTTTGCTGACAGCTCCTTGGCTGCGATGGAAGCTGCACACTTAGTGGAAGGAAAGGAGAGAGAAGGTCGGCATCATGCATTCTGCCATCTGATGTGGGCTTCCTGATTTCACTAGCCTCTAATCTCTCTTCCAGTGGCCTACGGTTTGCCTTATATTCCTAAGTTTTATGTCTGTAATGAGTTAGTTTTTATTGTGGGGAGCATTATTTCTAGACCTTCCCCATTAAAATATAAAGGGAAGTTAATCAGAGTTTTACAGTGCCCCATCCATTTGCCAATCCTATATGAGAAAATGTGGTGACAGGGGATATAGGAGAAGAAAGGTAGGGTTTCTCTTCTTCATCATGAAATGGATATATGTTCTGAGAAATGTGTCGTTAGGTGATTTCATTGTTGTGCGAACAACATACTCACACAAACCTAGATGGTATAGCCTATTGCGCACCTAGGCAATGTGGTATAGCCTTTATAAACTTATGGACCACCATCATATAGAGGGTCCATTACTGACCAAAGGTCATTATAGGGTGCATGACTGTACTGTAATATTTTGCTTGCTGGCATTGTGTGCTGAAGCCAGGACTTTAACACCTGGATTTCAGGTCCCCCGAACCCCCCCCCCCCCCGCAGGGACACGAACATTAATTCTGTCTCTGCCATGGAATCAGGTGAGCCCCTTTTACCAACACCAGGACCTTTTGGCTGTGTCACTGCTACCATCTGTATAAGTTGTCTTGGATTCTTCACTCCAGCCTTCCCTGGCATGGAGTTCCACAGCCACCATGCTTGGCAAACAGTGGTTAGCTAGTTCTTTGTTTAAACCTGTGAGAAGGGGATGTGTGGAGGGGCTGAGCTGAGTCCTTGTTTCTCCATTGCCAGAACCTAGAAAAAACAGAGCAGAGGTGTGTACAAGCTTTAGTTTCTTTCTCTATGGCATTGCCCTTGTTTTCTCTCCAGAGAAAGAATGGCCAGAAATAAGCAGATTAGCAGCTCATGAAAAGGAAATGGGCTGTAAACCTCAGACAGAATTAGGACAATTGATATGCCAGCACATTTCTGATAAAATGGCATATAGTTCTGTCCTACCCCAAGATCCATGCTTACAGTTGACCTTCCTTACCATAGTCAATTCAGACCTGAATCTATCTTCCCCAGATATGTGCAAATTCCTCGAGGCCATGTAGTATTATACAGCCTTTTCTTCCTGAGAAGTCACTGACTGTTGGATTACAAATCGCTGTTTAATATGATATTAAAGCTCCCCAACTGATCAACTTTTAAAGAGAGGAAAATAATGTATAAATAAAATCAGGAAAGGTTATAGTTAGATAAGGTGAGGTATCCCTGACCACAGGTAGGGATCAGATCCTAAGGATGACAGCTGTGGGAGGGCACATGTGCCTGCACTCAGACACACTCAGAAGGAAAACCAGTCATCATGTATTCATCCTGGTTTGTTCACTTAAAGAGAACAAGGTGGTATATTCTACAAGGTGGTATATTCTACAAGGTGGTATATATAGCTATCTCTGCCCCCTCCCAAGAAATTTTAAATTTCCAGCTATGGATGGAGAGTTTCTAAACAAAGGGGTCTGACCGCTGGACTCATGAAGCAAAAGGATTTTCATGAAAAACCCAAGCATTCAATTTCAAACTCATGATGGCTTTATGTATCTGGGTTATGTCACAGGCAGCTTTGTGGTGGGCAGGCAGGTAGACAGCTTTGGGAGCTTTGATGCGAGCAGGGGAACTTGAAGCTCTCTCCTGTCCCTGACATTCACTGTTCTGTGACCTTGGGAAAGTCACTTATCCTTGTGAGGATTAATGAGTTAATCTCAGGGAAAGTACTTTGAGATCATTGGCTGACAGGTGCTGTATAAGTACAAAGTATTATTATTAAAATGTCACTGTGCTGGCTGCATTTGCTCTTGAGGGCACAGAGGCAGGAATGACAGCCCTGGGTGAGTGGATAAGGGTTACATAATTCAAATAGAGAGTTCTGTCACAAAAAGTTCTGTCTGACAACAGTGCTTCTCTCCACCATCAACCCCATCCAGCAGTCTCCTCACTTGTCTCTAGATGGAGGCAAGCTTTATTTTCCTAAATCAAACTGTGCTAAACAGTTTTAGCCAGAGGCTCTATATCCATAGATTGTCCTGATCCTTCACATAGCCTTGGAAGTAGAGATGAGAAAAACTTATTTTGATATCTCCAAAATCCTCTCCTTTCCCCTAGCATACCCAGAAACTTCCCTGTAGCTTTTCTACACGTGAACAGAAATAAAAATCCAGAGAGAATTGGTAAGCCTGGGGTCTCAGACCATAGCGGTAGAAACTCAAATTCCCTTTTAGGAAAATCTTAAATCTTCTCTATGTGTCTAATTTTTAGTTGAATTTATCTTTGTTCCCAAATGAGTGAACTTGTGAGGAAATAAGCTATTGTTTATAATTTCTAACTCATAGTAGATACTCCAAAAAAAAAAAAAAAAAAGGAATGAGTGATTTGTATCTAAGCCTGGGTATCAAAATTCCAAGGCATATCAAAATATCAAAAAATCAACAAATAGCTATTGAGTTCTAGGTCCTTTGAAAGAAAACCAACATGCGAAGGACCCAGTTGCTACCCTCGATAACATCTTGTGTTTTCGGAAAGACATGATTCACAAAGAAGATGGAAGCATCAAGGACATTTGCAAAGGGAGGGGCACGTTTATTTTAGGAGACAGCTGGATGGCAAAAAGATGGCGACAGGGACAGCAGGAAATATGTAGATGAAGAAATATGAAAAAAAATTCAAGGGACAAGATTCAAGGGAAAAAAAAATTCAAAGGACAAAAATTCAAGGCTCTACACAGGGGGCAGAAACCCCCAGAAGAGTCACTGCACAGCACTGCATATTCCTCTCTTCAGGTCTTCTGGAAAGTGGTTCTTACCTGAAAAGCAAGTCCAGTTCCAAGGAGGAGGATGAAACTCTCTCTTTTGTCTCTGTATTTCAAAGCAGGCTCACCTTGTAAGCACAAAACTTTACAGGACAGAGGGAGAGGGCAGGCTCTTCATCCCTGAAGAGCAATGAGGCTGTCCAAATTTTTATATGCAGGACCAAAATTACCAGTGCAAGCTCTAGGTAGGATGGAGAAATCGTTCTCTATTAAGAGCTGTGTGCAGTCAATTGCTCTTACTTTACTTTTTAAAATTATCACCTTAACACCATTGCTATTCTCTGTATAACTTTCCTTGGGAACACTTTGAGGGTTTCTCACAGAGACAACTACACGAATGAATGGAAAGGCATGGAGAAAACCCGCATACTGTGAAATGATTCTCTTCATCTCCTTTTTGAAGCACCTTAAACTCTCCTTCTACTCTATTAACCAGGTGAACTTCACTGTCAACCTGGGTCCCCACAAATCCTCAAACATTTGCCCCCTTCAAACAATCTTCCTCTCCAAGAGGAACTCTTTCCTTATTGCCCATCTGTGCCTCAACACTGCACCACGCGACTAACTTAATCAGCTATTCTTCGCTAGGGTAGTAACAGCCATTAATATTTCACCTTCCTCATAGCAATTTTATTTTAACCATCATATTTAATGTGTTTTTCTAAAGAGGAATACAGTATGAGAATATGAGAAGCCCATGGATTAACGACCAGTTTAGAAGATATTTGGGGAAAGAAACAGCCCCTAATCGTGGCTTCTGAGCAACTACTATTGACACAGAAAGACAATGCTGGTGGGTACATGCACTGATGACTTTCCTGACCAGCTCCCTTAATTCACAGATGGTACACTGAATGCAATATTAAATGACACTTAGAGGGTACACAGACGATTCATAGCAGAACCAGAACTCAAGCCCAGGTTCTGAATTTCAGATTGGAGCAGTATCCACAACATCAGGGTGTTTGTAAACCTGACTCTGCACCTGACTGTGTGACCTTGTACAGAAAACTCTAAATCTCTGGGTTTCTGTTTCACAACCTGTAACATCGAAGTTAGATTAATGGGTCTATGAAAGGAAACAAAGAGTCTTTCAGCTTTTCAAGAATTCTGATTCTGTGTATGTGGAATCACACATATGCATTTTACATTCATCTACATATATAGAACATCGAGAATTTGACTTTATCATTTCAAGTTTCCCTATGCTGTGAAGCTTCACTCCTGGTGTAATAGTCTTTAGCATGTCAATGATTCTAATACAAGGCCATTTTCTTAGGCCTTCATTGTTTCAGAGTGAAATTGAAAGAGGGAATCCAGCTGTTTATATGCAATATACAGCAATTATGAAGTTCATTTCCAGAAGCCACTGTAACCATGGCAACCTGTAATTCTGGAATAATAGAGACAGGCTGTAGACTGACTTCCAGTGAGGCCAACTTTTAACCAGAGATGGTTCAGAAAATGCTGATGAGGAGCCTGCGCTGTTTACTTTAAGTTAGAAGCAGTTTTTGAAACTCAGACTCCCTTAATCCATAACTTCAGTCCTTCCTTAAAGTTCAGTAACCAGCGTTACTCATATTTCTAGATTTGCCGGAGTCTGCCCTAGAGGGATAAATAGTTCAAATGAAACAGGAGCCAGTATTGTATTGATGTTTATTTCATAGCACCTTAAATGCCAAACTCAAAGTCATAACATCAAACTGACTGAACCTTAAGTTAGTGATGCAGGAACCTCAGAAAGTTCAAATGAGGACCAGAGAACCCAGTCTCTTGATATACAGTGTTTCTGAGGGCACACCAACTTCTTTGATATTTCAAGGAAAAAAAATGGATAAGACTCATGTTAGAATGGACGATGTTATGGTATTTTGACCCAATCAGGCCAGAACAAAAGCAAGAATTGCTAAAGGGGCAAGGGAGGGCGAAGGGCAGCAAAAAGACAGAGATATGGAAGTTTTGAGTAAGAGATTATTTAAAATAATTTGGCGAGGTTACTGAGTTGATCGTCTTCTTATCACCCATCATGTGTCCCCTTTGACTAACAGTGTCAATTTCTGGATACTCTGAACGATGATGGGCAGCTAAGGGTCAAAACTTAAATGCACACAACTCCTGTATGCACCCTAGGAAATTCATGGAGATGAAATGCTAAATGATTGCAAGCTGCAAAGGCATTGGAATTGGATTTTTGCTATTTCTGCCTCTTTTGACTCTGTCTTTGATCCCTGCTGGCAGCATACTGGGCGTGTGTGAATATCACAGCTCACAGATACTGTACCTATCAGGAAAGTGAAAGAAAACCTGGACCTACAGCCATAATATCTCTGAAATTCCCAGGGAAGCTAAAATCAGGGGTGCACTCCAAATAGGTTGAGATGTACCCCTTTAAGATGGGGGCTTTATTTGTGCCCGTTTGCCTGAATGGTGAGCAGTCTTGCCCACAGCTGAAGTCTTAAACAGGTGTGAATATTCCCAGGATGAGTTTACTATAACTCTCAGCAGCAACTAGGCCTGGAGAGCAACTGTATAGGGAACATCCAGAAAGGCACTGGGGATTTGTTTGTGTCAAGACTTAGGCATAAAGGGAGGTTACATCTAGGAGATAAATACGTACAAGATAAATACATACAAGGATTCTCGAATGAGCCCTGAGCTGATTGCAGAAGACACCGCCTGTAGGGCAAAATGAAGACCTCCTATAATGATTCCCAGGCTCCTGGCTCCTACCCTTACCCTGTGTAGACTCTTTCCAGCTGTGACTCTGTCTGCCAAGAGTCCTGTGATTCTTTTCCTCACATATGGCTCTTTCTTGCATGCTAGCCTGCTGTCATATGCTGTTCTAAGTCCTGACTCTGAGGCTGAAGCTAGTTCTGCCCTGTAGAGGGTCATTGAAGGGAACACAGGTTTTGGAAGCTGAGAGTCCTGGCTTTGTCATTGTCTTAGTCACTTTGGGCTCCTATAACAAAATACCATAGACTGGATGGCTTATAAACAGCAGAAATTTGTTTTGCATAGTTCTGGAAGCCAGAAGTTTTAGATCAGGGCACCAGCTTGGTCAGGTTCTGGTGAGGGCCCTCTTCCAGATTGCAGACTGCTGACTTCTTGTATACTTACAGGATACATAAGGAAAGCTAGGTAGCACTCTGTCCTCCTTTCATAAGAACACTAAACCCATTCATGAGGCTTTCTTCTTGGTCCTCATAATTACCTCCTACCAGCCCCACTTTCAATACCGTCGCATTGGGATTAGGTTTCAACATATGAATTTTAGGGTGACACAGGTGTTCAGTCCATTGCAACCTGCCACCTGGCCCAGAGCAATGCATCTAACCTTTCTACATAATCTGTGAAGGGCCAGTCATGAAACATTGCTTGCATGAATATTGTATATAATATCTGAACATGTTGCCTAGCAGGGGGCAGGCTCTCACTAATAGCAATGGCATGTTTCTAAGCACTGTCTAGATTAGAATTCATAGGACCTGCCTCCACTACACAGCTGAGGCAAAGAAAGGCCAGGAGCCCAAGAAATTAGATAGAAAGTGAGGTCTAGAGATGAGTTAATACCAGCCTCAGAGAGACAGCACAGCAGATGGCATTCTTTCTCATCCAAAAGAATAAAACATAGCAAACATTGTTTAATGAAAAGAACGTAGCACTTGGGCTCAGAAAGTTGGATTTAAATCTGAGTTGGAAGATAGAGGCTAACCATTCTGCCCACCACTCTCTGGTGCATCCTGGGGCAAGACCATTAAGCCAAGTGGTCAACGGAATGTGCTGTGCCCAGGGGTGCTGGCAGGATACTCAGGATAACGTTCAATTAATGGTCACTGTGAACTCTGATCTATCGCTACCATAGAAAAGATATAAAAAAGCAGGGCAGAGTGAATAGGAAACTCTTCTCAAGGCAAGCGAAATTTGAAAGAATCCTTAAAAGAATAGCTGAAAAGAAGGGAGGACAATTATCTGGGCAAGGGTGGGGGTTAATGACAGGGTGGGGGCTGGAGGGAATCCAAGGTGAGTAGAGAAATCAGTGCAAAGATCAATTTAGTTGGGATGGAAAATACTATACAAAGCCAGAAAAATAGGACTGAGATCAGCTAGTAGGGACTAAATATTTATTATTTTATAGGCAAAGAGTGACCATGACAAGTTATAGCAGCATATACAAAGCTAATGTTTCGCATCTGCCCTTGTCCCTGCCAATTCACATGGGACCTCCATCTCTTTCCACCCAAGGTAACTCCTGTTAACAAGTTTGTAAGATGTAGTCTTCTGTGTTTTTCATGTTCATAAAAATGTGCATGCACACACGTGTGTGTGTATACAAATTTATTCATTATATAGATACAAATACATAAATGATTTGGGTCACTATTAAAAAATGGGAATGTATATACACATGTTTCTGCATCTTTTCTCACTCATGGAAATCCCTCTTAACTCCTAAACTGCTAAAGCACTAATTAATTCTTCTGATGGCTGTGTAATATTCTGTGGTGATTATTTGCCCATTTTCTTATTTCTTGGAACTCATTTTTTCCTCAAGGATTTTTTTGTTTGTTTCCTGTTTTGTTTTTCTATTTCAAAGCCCTCTGGAGCAAATACCCATGTGCATATGCATTTAAGTACCAGCAAATTTCTTTTTATGAGTTAGATTCCTAGGAATAGTATTGCTCCCATGTGTCAAACACTTGTGCATTTTAAATTTTGATAGATTATGCTAGATTGCTTTCAAAGACTATCAGTTCACATTTCTACGTGCTGTGTATATAAGACAGTACCCTTTTTCCTACATCCTTCTCAGCATTAGTCATTATTGTTCTTTTCATTTCTTCTTCAGGGTCTTGGACATAAACTGATGTCTCATTATTAGTTTCATTTGCATTTCTCTGGACCATTAGTGAATCTGAACATCTTTTCATATGCTTCTCAGTCATTTGTAATTTCTCTACTGCCAATTACTTGTTCATAAATGTTGTTCATTTTTCTGTTTGGCTATTTGTCTTTCTCTTGTCAGAAAATCTTGTATTTTATAGACATTAACCTGGGCATATGCTTGGCAGAATTGCCTGGAGGAGGGAGAGATGGAGCCATCAGGAAACAATCACATTGGTCTGAAAATGAGGTGATGTGAGCCTCCTCTAGACTCAGGTCCTTGGCTATGTAAAAGATGGGCTGGGGAAATGTTTTGAAAAAGAGAACGACAGGGCCAAGCAATTGATTGGATGTGGCTGCAGGGAGGAGGGGTGGGGAGAGATTTCAGTCACTTTGTGGTTTGGCAAGTCTGATGGTTAGGATATTGGTTATTGCATTTTAAAAATAAGGAATTTAGAGGAGAAAGGAATGAGAGTTGCAGAAAAGACGAGTTTGGTTTACAAATGAGATGAATTTGAGGTGACAGTGAGTGATCTGATGACTATTAAATTTGCAGGACTAGAATTTGGGAGAAGGATTGCAGATTTTTAAGTAAATGGAAGAGCAATGTGAGGAAGAGTGAGACAGGAGAAGAGTGCAGCAGAGACTGGGTTTTGCTCAGTCATGGGGAGAAGAGGGAGGCATGAAATCTACGAGAATTAGTTGTCCGATGTGTCTGAAAACATCCCAGACTATTCCAGATCATAAAGCGAAGCTGAACAGAATTGATATGTGGGACGGCAACTGGGTTCTGGAGTAGAGTTTCCAGATTTAGCAAATAAACGTACAGATGTCCAGTTAAATTTGAATTTCAAATAAACAATGAATAGTATCTTAGGATAAGTATGTCCTATTTAATATTTGAGACCTATTTACATTAAAAATATTCAATATTTTGGACACATCCTAAAATAATACTCAATATTTCATGTATATTTGTCCTATGAAATATTATTAAACTGAAATTTAATTTAACTGGGCATCTGTATTTTATCTGACAACGCTACTTTCCAAATTAACACATTAGGTGCGTATTTTTGCCCTGTCATGTCTTAGCTGTGTGATGCCAAGTAATCACTTCACGACCTACAGAAAAGATATTCTTTGGGATTGAAAACCTTTGCATGGTGATATTCTAGGCAGTAAAATGTATGACATTCTCTTTACTAGCACTTTATCCATCTTCAATAATATAATGATTATTGATGTCCATTCATATCTATCCATTCTACAAAGAAACATTTATTGAGCATATGTCATGGTTAAAATAAGGTGCTTGGTGAAAATGTTCATGGTAATGACCCTGAAGTAACTTAGGCATCATATAGTGACTGCAGAGCCATCAAAAGTTTAAATGGTGCTCAGGAGATTTTAATTGTCTAAATTTATTTTATTATATTTCATTTAAAAAAAACTGCTCTCCCATGCACTTGCAGAAAGTCTGTATTAAGCAGAATGTTAATCTCAACCTCAGTAAATAGTAATTAAAAAGGTACATTTTGGGGGCACTTCTGTCTAATAAATAATGTGCCGCTTATTATCCCCTAACCAGCTCATGTTTCTCAAGGATTATTCAAGTATCCTTTCTGCTGTTAGCACTGGGCAAGGTGGTCTTCCTTCTTCTTGAAATGCTTTTATTATTTACATTTATAGACCACCTGGAAGTGCCAGATATTTTTATTTAACTCTCACAACACACTTATGAGGAAGGTACTACCAGCACATCATTTTACAAATGAAGAAACAAAGGCACAGAGACCCTGAGTAACTAGCCAAATTCCCACAGAAGGAAATAGCCAAACAGAGTTCAATCCATGCTGGTGTGTCTCCAGGGCCCATGCTGGACCCTATAACCCATGTGAAGGAAGGAGTGCTAGGTGGAACAGGGTGGCATTCTGAAGAATCAGCCTTCAGCTAGTGTTCAGAGGAGGGTTCTAATTGTAGAGGAAGCCTGGGATATGAGATGGAGAAGCAGCAGAGTTGAGATTCCACTAGAACCCAGTCCTGATGAATTAACCATTGCACAGGTGACTTAAGGTGAGAGTTCATGGGAGCTGAGGCATGTGGAGCAGGCCTTCATTCAGGTCCTGGACCTGGCTGCCTATGAAGGGCTCTGAAGGGACAGAAATTACCTAGGAGCACTACCTGCCAGGGTGTACCCCAAGCTACTGAGGCTGGGGAGCCTGTCTGACTTTCATACCAAAGGACAGACCAGAGGCTTCTGTGCTCCTTCATGCTTCACCAAGACACACACAGCCCATGAGCATTACAGAAGCAGACAATACAAAGAGAGGCAAACCAGGTAAGGGCTGGCACATGATCAGGTGCTGAGAAAGATGCATGTGGTGTAGATGCAGATTATTATAAGCTATGTTCATCAATAGAAGTTTGACATTTAACTTACGATGGAAACACAAGGTTAAAGTGTCCCAAATCTCTTTAATAGAATCCAGTATGGTTCTGAAAAACAATACAAAAAGTTAAAATAGCAAGCCAAAAAACTGAATCAATTTTGTAAAGAATGAAGAACTTGTATTTGCCACTATCCCATATTCTTCTCCCAACAGTGCCTGTGCAGTAAAAAGAGGTTGGAGCTCTCAAATTTTGTTCATCTGATTGAGCTCCCAACACTTTACACAATTTTCCTGTTTTTCTGAATAGTCACTATGTTTCAAGAATATTTATCATAAAGTAATATAGAAGTAACCCTCATTCACTCCAACTTCCCCTAATGCCTTGCCAAAGTTAATTCCATTTCTTTTCTACTCCATGTCAGTTTGATGGTTTGTAACAGTCAACTATCCATCAACTTAATGTTTCCACAAGCTGCTAATCCATATTAAAGGGCACCTCAGCTAAGTAGACACCTCGTGATGGAAGAAATCTTTGCTATATCTTCGTTAAGAGACAAGACATAATTTAGCAAAGGGGGAGAAAAGCGCACAGCAGACCATCACACAGGAGGTGGGTGGGCAGGAAATGAGTGTTGGCAACTGGAAAACAGTGTACCATGGTTGAAGTGTTAGGGATGGTTTCATTAGGGAAGCTTCAGCCTGGCTGCTCTCAAGCTGAACAAGGAGTGAGTGTGGTTCCAGGAGAGCTGACTTGCCCCACTACTTACCTCTCTCTTCTTTCTCCTCTCTAAAATGAATTATATCCTTCACTCAGCAATGTTCATGAAACTCCTTCTAAGTACCAGGCACTGTTCTAGGGGCCAAGGACACAACAGCCAACAGAACACATAATAATGCCTGCCTTTGTGGAGTATCCATTACAATGTATGTGAAGATAAATTCATAACACCTCACAGTTCTCTCTAGAAACAATGGAATGTTTAAGCATCATTCATATATAAATGCTTTTCCTTAAAAACTGAGGTCGTTATTGCTATCATATTAGTGTTGTTACACTAATACTGCACTCAAGGTATTAGGCTCCTGCTGCCAAAGGACTTAACTCTGAATCTGCAGATATGTGAGCACCCAGAATGATCACTCACTGAAGAGAAAGCAATTTTTTAGGTTTATAGACACAAATAGAAGCCATAAAGGAAAGAAAACAATCAGGAAATTTTGTATATAAATATGTATATATATACATGTATGTGGATATACCGAGGTTCTTCAAAGAGTTCATGGGAAAACAGAATTAAAAGATAATACAAATCTTTCCATGAACTTTTTGAAGACAGCTAGTGTGAGTGTGTGTTTATATACATATACACATGCTACACACACACAGACACATTCTTTTGGCCTCAGCCTATATGTTTTTAGGTATACACCATTTATTTTTACAGATCTGAGTTAGGCAATGAGAAGCATTCGTGGTCTTTCCTTCTCTCTCTCTTTGAACAAGTAAGATATAATGGTGAATTTGCAGAGAAGGCATCAATGGGAAGATGTAAATGAGAGCTCATGGGTGACTTAAACTCTCATCCAACCCCCTCACCTCACAGAGAAGGAAACTGAGGCTAGGAGCTCTTGCCATAAATGATTTAACAGCCACTAAGCTAATTTGCAGCAGGTTTGGGAGCAAATCGACCTCCCCTGACCCTCAGTCCAGGGTCCTCACAATTACACCACATTCTCCCTTCTATTAAAAGGAGATCACCCATAAATCATGCTCACATTAGTAGGAATGTGTTTCAGAGACAAGGCAGGAGCAGTGAAAACTGCTAACTGCAGGAGATCATTAAGGAACCAGCCATCAGGCCGTTTGCCCCAGGTGCCTATAGAGAAGGGCCCTAAATCTGCAATATAAATGTAACCAATGGGGAAAATTATATTCACCAGGGAAGAGAATGAATGTGATTCCAAAATTTGATAAGAAACCTAAGAGTGTATAGACGAAGGGCAGACCCTTGCAGAGCATACTCCCGTACTTACAGGTGGCTAGACCGCCTCCTAGAGTGGGTGGCTCTGGCTGACTTCAGGAGCTTATTCTGATGATAAAGTTCTTCACCTGGGGTCTGGGTCAGAGTCACCTCTTCTGCCTTGCCTTGTGCGCCACTCAACTTCTTCTCCAAATAAAAGGTAAAGAAATATGTGGAGAGTAACTCTTTTAAAAAGTCCAATTTTTTGGCTTGTCTGGGCAAGCACATGGTGGGTAACTGTCTTTTTTGAGAAACTACCTACCAGGGGAAAAAAACTGAAGATCCAGGGACAATTGCTTGTGATGAATGTCCTCCCTCTGAAGCTGAACCAATTGTGTGTTGCTATTTAGAAGGCCCTCAACATACTTTTTTCTGGTTCTCAGGTACCTGAGAAGGCAGGTAGGTTTCAGTTCCCAAGGCAGAATAATAAGACCTGTTTTGATATACTGGAAACAAGAACCACACAATCTAACTGGCAAGGGAGGAAGAGAGAATCATTGTGCTGTTATCAGTTCATACTGTAAATAAACAGATGAATTGAGGACTCAGGAAGGTTGTGTGTTTGGCTCAGTTTTGCATAGGCATGAAGTTTGAACAGGCCTGCTCATTCTATGCCATTCCACTCTACATTCTCTGAGGTGGTCATTCTTTTATTTTATTTTATTTTATTTTTTTCTTAAACTGTAAAGAAACTACATTTGGGTTTAAAAGACATGTCCTGAAAATTCACATTTTGATAAGTTGTAAAATTGCTCTCCTATTCTTTTCTTTCACCTGTGTGCCTCCCTACTTGCCTATTGTGTCTTTATTTTGAAAAAAATAAAAAATAAAAATAAGATAATAAATATTGAAACATTTTATTGGTAGAGGTATTTATACGAATTAAACAAATACTTATCAACAGCATATCTCTAGGGAAAATCCCAAATGTTTTTAAGTTCTCGTCTGCCCTATCTCTTTTATATTGCCTATTGCCTCCCCAGCATCCACACCTTCCTTTTCTTCCGAAGAGGAATTTGACTGTGGTTGAAGTGGGTAGACTCCAGTCCCACACTCCAGGCATTTACCCTAATGACCTAAGCCAATCCCATGCCTCTTGCCATAGTGATTGTTTCAGGGGTGGACACTTGACCTATGATAATCCAATTGGAGAGAAGCACAAGATGGGTAAGGAAAATAGAAGTCCTTCTTCCCTTGATATGAACAAAAAAGAATGTGGCGTGGTATGTTAAAGAAAGATCTGATGCAACCGCAAGGAGACCCAGCCCTGAGCTGAGGCCAGTATTTTGAATCTCAGAGTAGAGAAACTGAAAAAAAAAAAAAAATGTTTCTTGGATAATTATCAATTAGCTACTAACCCAACTTTTTCTTGAAATCCGAAAAACTCTGCATGTCTTAATATGACACTCAATAAATCGTTGTGTTTTTTAAAAAATCAGTTTGAGGTTTTAACGTTCACATCAGTTGCAAGCAAAAGAATTTTAAAGAATATGTTGACCAACCAAGATCTATTCAATAAATATTCACTAGTTTACCAGTTGCAATATTTTCTAGATCCAAAGCACATGTTAATATACCTGCAGAATAAAAGCAAACTTGTCATTCTACCAAAGATACATGCTGCATCTGTGTCAGAATCTTCACTTAAGAGAGGACAATGATGGCATCTGCGATTTTCTGGGACCTGAGTTCTTAAATCTGTGTTGTTCCTTTTCCCTTCTTTCTGTATATACTTAAATTCAATTTTCAAAGTTTGTCTCTCAAACGTTAATAACATACATCGGAACATAACAAAATGTTCTTCTTTCCTCCAAACTGAGCAGTTAGCCCTGCTGAAATAGCCTCAATCTTATCTACATCAAATTGCCAAACTCTTGCCTCTTTTTATTTCCCTTTGGTAGTTGCATTCTTAGTGGCTTCTGCTCCCATGACACAGCAATGAGTTTGGGATCATTCACGGTGTTTAAACCTTTCAGGAACATTTTCCACTTGAAGAATCCTCTTAAAGTGAATATACATCATTGAGCATGATTATCCAAGCTTAGAGGAACAATACGCAGAACAATATGGCCTCTGTGGAATTTGTTGGAAATCCTGCCATGACTCCCTGTTGACATTTTCAATTCAATTTTAGATTTGTTGTTGATTGAATGCTTTGTTCTTCTACTTCAACTTTGGAATCAAAATCTCAAGGCTGAAAGAAACTTGAAGGGTAATCTAAACTAGTGATTTGCAACGTTTAGCATGCATCACGATCACCTAGAGAGGTGGTTGAAATGAAGATTCAGTGAGCCCCCACCCCCAGAGACCCTGGTTCAGTAAGTCTGGGGTGGGGATCAATAATTTGCATTCATAGCAAGATCTCAGGTAATGCTGATACTGCTGGTCTGGGATCACTTTGGAATCCACCAGTCTAAACCAATAGGAATTATGGGGAATGACCAGGGAAACATTAACTGCACATGCTTAGACCACTACACACCCCCCCCAAAAAAAGTGACGGTTTTAAAAAATTTCTATGTGACATAATGTGCATTCCAAGTTTAAAATCCCTGATGAATAAGTTTATAAAACATTTAGAGATTTTAATTAGCTTTGCAACTTCTATACCTACCTGTGTGTGGATACCTTCAGTAATAGGCAATTTGCTAACTTTTGAGACAATCCATCCCAGTTGTGGACAGTTGTTTTAGAAAAATTTGTCTTGAATTGAGCCTATAGAATATCTTCTGGTAACTGCTGATCATCAATTTTAATTTGACCCCTCAGGAATTACATGGAAGTCAATTTCACCTACGTGCCATTCTTTAAAATATATAAAGAGAGTTGTTATGTCCCCCTTGAGTTTTTTCTTCTCCAGGAGAAACAGCCCTATTTTATTCATCATTTACCAGCACGGTTTCAAACACCCAAGCCATCACTCCCCTTTACATCATCTAAACTTTTGATGTTTTTCACATAAGCCACCCTTGTTGTATGGCAGAGGAAAAAAAAAAAATAAGGAGGACTAACTGTTAAATTAGTTAGTCTTGTGTGTAATGAATGCTGCCTCCAACAATGTCCAATCCTTAGTTCCTGGAACATGTGAATGTTACTTTATTTGTAAAAAGGATCTTTGCAGATGTAATTAAGTTAAGGATCTTGAGATGAGGCGATTATTCTGGATTACCTCAGTAGGCAATAAATCCAATGACAAGTGTCCCTATGAGAGATGCATAGTAGAGGAGAAGTTCATGTGAAGATGAAGGCAACAAGCCAAGGATGATCTGGAGCCACCAGAAGCTGGAAAGTTAAGGAACAGATTCTTCCCTAAGACTTTTGAGAAAGCACGACTGCTGACACCTTGATTTTGAACTTCTGGTCTCAAGAACTGTGAGAGAATAAATTCTCGTCATTTTAAGCCACCAACTTTGTGATAATTTACAGCAGCTCTAGCAAGCTAATACATGCCTTAATATCTTAAGCTTTAAGGAACAGAAATCACTAGAAGATATTATTAAATAATCATTTTTGGTTTTCTCTAAGAAGTTTTGATGAAGAACCAAGAAAAGTTCCTGATATTTGGAGAACAAAGCTGATTTTTACCTGGTAATGATGTCAAATTTGTGCATCTTTATTTCTATTTGAATATAGATCATAGATAACTGTCTTCAAAGAGTGAAAAATCAAAAAGACTCTCTACACAGAGGAAAAAGAAATTCCTAGGAAGTAGAATATGTGCAAATAACAAACTCATAAGCTTTACTTCTTTTCTTGAGAAGATTACTAAGCATTCAGGTCAGGAGGATGCTATTGATAGGATATATCTCGATTTCAGGCAGGCATTTGGGAAAGTCACAACACTGTTTGGGAAAAATGCAGGAATGTAAATTGAATAATAGTAGCATTATGTGATTCACACACACATGCGCACGCATGCACAAAATTTAATAAATCAAAGACAAGCAAGAAAGGAAATTTCAAGGATGCCACTGTCCTATCCTTTACCCTTAGCCTTTTCCACTATATTTTGGTGATTAAAGGTACTTTCTTTCTGCTTATGAAGTTTATAAAGACTGGAAAAATTACCACCTCTACTGGAAACCATTTCAGGACCAAAATATATTACTAGAGTAGAAGAACATTGTTTTTTTCAGAACCCAACACCTGCAGATACACCTTCTCGGCTGCTATGGATTATATAGGATGAAGTTTGTTATAGCTACAGGGAGGTAGCTAGGAATTCTTCCCAGGCACACATAGAGCAGCTCTTTTTTTTTAAATTTCATATATTGAGTCCTGCATGGTATTTCTTCTATCAAAAATGCTCACTCTGCTAAAAAAATGTGTAGAAAAAAAAATCCCAGAACAATTGGCTCAAAGCAAATTTATGAAACTTAATATAAAGTTCTTGATTAGGCTATTTATTTAATGAATACTTAGAAAACAATAGTTGCCAGGTATTGTTCTAAGAACTTTACAAATATTAATATTTTTTAATCTCCAAGACAATCTTAGAAAGTAAGTATCATAATTACTCTCATTTGATTATTGAGGGAAATGACACAGGGAGGTCCTTTGTCTTTGATCACACTTGTCACTGATACAATGACTTGAGTAGTCAGGCTGTAGCATCCTGTGGTTAATCAGTACCCTTTGCTGATTCATCAACGTATTTTAGGAACACATAAAAGAGAAGACTTGACTTTTTAGCACCTGGTGAGCAGATCTGTGCTGATAATGATACCACCTCCACCCTGAAACATACTGTCAAGTTTGGGAAACTAAATTTTAGGGGAGATGTTCATACACTGAAGCTCTCTCAAGTGAAAACATCCTGGACAATGGCTAGTAGGTAAATGATGCTACATCCCGGTTCTTGAAAGTAACAGAAATATTGAGTCTGATGAAGAGAAGAAATGTGAGGGCAAAAATAACCACATGTGCAAATATCTGAGGAACTAAAGGTGGAAGAGTAATTAGACACACTCTGTGCTATAAGAAAACAGACATTAATCTGATGGTCAAAACTTTAAGGAGAATATGACCAGTAGAGCTTTCCCATAACTACTACAAGGCAGTGAATTCTGACTCACACATTTTGTGTTAATAAAAATATGTGACCTTCTGATGACATTGTGGTGAGAAAATGTTCTGCATTGTGTAGGAAGTTGGATTAGGTAATTTATAGGTTTCCTTCCAAATATTAGATTCTATATTTCTATGTTTATTTTTCTGCAGGCATGCTGAGAAATTGACATAGCAATCAATGTGAGTTTTTGCTTGAATAAATATTTCAAAGTCAAGCACATGTTTCTCAGGAATTCTATTGTATCTCCTTTCTCTACCACTTTGCAAATGCCTATTTCAAAATTGAAAGAAATTCACAAGAGCAATTTCTTTCTAATTGCATAATTACTGCATTTTGGTGTAGCAACAGTGGGGAAAAATGGCTTGACATACTGAGATTTCAGCAAAGAATTACTTAATAAAGAATCTAGACTCAAATAATTGTTTACTTAAAACTGGAATTTACTAAAAACCTCAAACACTGTTTCCCCCTTTCTACTGCCACATAATTAAATAATTTCACAATTAATTACTTTGATAAGAGATAATTTGTTTTCATTAAAATATGTAAATATGCATCCCTTGCTGTGCTTTTTTAAAAAAAAAAAAATTAATGTTGTTTTCTCACCCACTGTTGTGATGATGTTTCATGATAAAGGGTTCCACCACGGGCTCCAAATCACAGCTTACGTATTACTTTATCCCTCAGCCTGAGAAAGCATTTTCCTCACAATTTAGCCTCCTCTGCCTCAGCCAACCACAGTCATATTTCAGAGCAACCTCAAAGGTTAATAATTTACTCTCTCTTCCTGCCTCTGTGTCCCACAGCCTTGTGTTTTGAGGCCCCAGTTTTTCTTATGACATCATTAATAAAAGAAAACATTAGATTCCAGAAAAATCCAAAGAAGCAATCCAGTGGGAAACAAATAAACAAAAACAAAACTTGCATTTTAGAATATTTATGGCAGATTGGGAAAACAGGAAGGATCTAATGCAACCAAACCAATAGACATCGAGTGTCCTCTATGTGCAAGGCACCATGCGTGCATTCCTAAGAAATGGAACATACAACTAGAAAAAAAGTTCCTTTAAATGTATTTTTTTTACAGAACCAGATATGGAACCTGCTGGTTTTGCATTAGAGAGAGAATGTTCATGTAGGGAAAGGCAACAGAATGAAGCTGTTTCACTCTGTGTCTTAGCTTCATCCTAAATTTTCACTGCAGTCTGCAAAACCAAATTATGGAAGAAAAAGTAAAAAAGCAAAATTTCTCTTGGATAACTCTTGCCTAATGGGGCATTATGGCATTCAAAAAGACTACAGACTATGAAAGAATTCTATAAGAGAAATTAACATGGGGAGTTCAAGGATCTAAACCCAGAGATTCAAGTTGAGAAGTCAGATCTTGCCAGAGAGGGGTGACGCCCAACAGTTGTAAGATACTGTCCATTACACATACTGCCGAGGAAATGTCCATACCACGGCCTGAGAGTAAAGACGACTTGCCAGCCTTTCTTTTCATGACTGCTATCTGATCTAGATCTCAATTGATTGAAGAAGGGAGAGCAGTCCAAGGCATATGTGGTATTGTCACTAAAGACATATTCAGGTATATGTAGTAGCTATAGGCTATCTCTTCTGCTAGCTAACTATGCTTAACAGGAGGAGGATTGCTTTTTTATTCCCTAGGAAACTACCCTCCCACCCCATTTTTATTTTTATTATTTTATTATCTTATTTTATTTATTTATTTTTATGGTGGCTAGCCAGTACAGCGATCTGAACCCTTGACTCACTTTTAAGAAAAGAAACGGCTTATTGATGGGGCGGTTTCTTCCTCTTTAAACACACATGTACATGCACATTTATGAGAGAACCATTACTCTGGGACACAAAATAATCTGTTTTTGGGAGACTTGCTTCTTCCTTGATCAATTACACTCACTGGAGGAAGTTGCTTAGCTGTTAGCTATTCCACACTGTAATCATGTCTTTTTGTTCTTTTTTTTTTTTTTTTTTTTTTTTTTACCCATTGAAATAATTCTCTGAAATTGCAAGGGAAGGGCATGCTACAATGCAGGTGTAATTAAATATGATTTTGTCAAAAACAATATAAGAATATTTAAAGGAGTTAAATATCATTCATACAAAGGAGTTTATTATTATCAGGTATTGAAATGACTATGTGCTACCAAAATAGTTCTAAAGATGTTATTTTTAAGAACTGGCCATATTAGAAAGGGGTAAAATATAATATGAGAAAGAATGCTATACTTGTAAGTACAAACAAAGTAAAATTAGACCTTTAACTTTTCTTGCATTTTTTGCTTTACACAGAACTGTTTTCAAGAAGCCTAATCATTTGGTGGTTTCTAATTTGTTTTCCATGGCCCTTTTTCTGGGTTAAGCCCTCTATCCCCAGGCCTTTAAAATGAAACGCTAACAGACCATTAACTGCTGTGGCACTCGGAGGCCTCTCCATTAGAACCTCTGCTTTGTTAATTAAAGAGATGCCATCAAGGCAGCAAGGGTCTGAATCATGACCTACCTTTGGAGATCAGTTTGCAAATGTCTCTTGGCTACTTTAAGTGCAACTTAACTTTCAAATAAAACCCAAGAAAGAATGAAAATTCTTCTCTTTCCCAACATCTACAAGAATATACAGCATATCTGAAAATGGAGTAGAGAAGAGCCTCATTTATCTCATGTCATTAGGGAAGATAATGCTATAAGATAAATGGTTCTAGCAAGAGCTACTAGTCTTTTTCAGTTCATTATCTGAATTGGGATATCTCAATATATAACATACTACATGTTCTTGTCTTTTTATGTATTTATTTGTTATTGTGAATTAAAACATATATAGTATGCATAAAATGCTAATGTACAGTTCAATAAAATATAATAAACATATTCTCCTCTAACAAACACCTTCCCTTACCATGTCAGGACATAGAGCAGTGCCATGACACTCCTGAAAGTAATCACTACCTTGACTCTTACGGCAATCACTTTCTCGTTTTTTGTTGTTGTTAGTTTTTTAACCACCTACTTATGCACTTCAAAAAGAAAAAGAAAGAAAACATAGAAAACATGGTATAGTTTGCCAGGTTATTTTGCATTATATAAAAGTATTCAGAGACTAAGTATTTCTTTGTGTCTAGGTTCTTTCAGTCAATATTATGATTTTACAATTCATTCTCATAGTTGTGTATAACTGTGCTTCATTCTTTTTTATAGCTGTATAGTGCTCCATTATTTGAATATATCACAATTTATTTACCCATAATGCCACCAATGAAACTTTTGATTGTTTCCAAGTTCTGACTATTACATTGTTCTTATGAACATTCTTGTTTGTGTTTGTTTCATGCATGCATACGTGTTATTTTAGGATACATGCCTATTGGTGGAATTGCGGGCTCAAAGGCTTAGGTACTGGTAAATGGCTTTCCAAAGAGGTTATATAAAAGTTTTTACTCCCAACAACTGAATATGAGTTTCCCATTGCAACATATTCTAGTCAACATATGTTATTTTCACACTTTTTCATTTTAGCCAATCTGGAGGGTGGATGGTAACATCTCATTGTGATTTAAATCACAGTGCCCTGATTATTATTAAATTGGAACAATTTTTAATATATTTGTTTGTCATTTGGATCTTTTGTTGAATGTTCGAGTCTTTTGCCCATTTTTCTATTGTGTGAGCCCTTTTTTAAGTTACATGTTTTGTAAATATTCACTCTCTTAATAATGTCTTTTGGTAAGCTAAAGTTCTTAACTTTAATGTAGTCAAATTTATTAATAATTTCCTATATTTTAGTGCTTCTTGTATCTCCTTTAAGAAATTTTGCATCCTGAGGTCATGAAGACCCCTTATGTTGCTTTCTAAAAGATTACTTATGTTATTCCTTATGATATTTCTTTGATATTTTCTAAAAACTTCATTGTTTTATCTTGCATGGTTAGCCTACAATCCAGAAAGAAGTGATTTTTTAATGTGTGAAATAAAAATACAATGAGTTTTTTTATATATGAATATTCTCTTTTTCTAGCAACATTTATTAAAAATACTATTCTTTTCCTTGTTCTCCCACATCATTTTATCAAAAATCAGAAATCCATATACACTCATGGGTCTTTTGTAGGCATGTGGCATTGTCTGTTCTTCCACCAATACCAAACTATCTTAATTATTAACATCAAGCCTTTCAATATTTTTCTCCTAGAAAAACTTGACCTTTTGCATTTTTCATATAAATTTTAAAATTAATCTTTCAAGTGCCAAAAATAAAAAATTAGGTTGGTACTTTAATTGGGAATTGCATTGAATTTGAAGAAAACTAGCATCTAGGTAGCATTAGTCTTCCAATCCATGATCATATCATAGTTCTTCATTCATTTATGTTTTTATTAATGTCCCTCATTTAATAACAGTATTCTCCTTTAGTGGCTTGAACATATTTTGTTAAATTTATTCCTAGGTAATTAAAATTATTGGATTTACAAAAAAGGCATATGTATGTATAGATAGATAAATGATAGTTATTTGTTTTTTAAAAATATTTTTACTGATATATAGAGATGAGACTGATTTTTGCATTTTGAGTTTGCATCAGCAATTGTACCATATTCTTATATTAATCCCAATAATTTATCTATAGATCCTTTTGGATTTTCTATATGACATCATATCTTCTGTGAATATCATTTGCAAATGGCAATTTTTTTCTTTCCCTCAAAATGCAAATTTTATAACATCTGTCTATTTATTATCTATCTATCAATCTATTAATTTGTTGCCTAATGCATTGATGAGGGCCTCCCTAGCTTTGTGTTAAATAAAATTGGAAGAATTAGACACAATCTTCTTAACCTCAGTCTCAAGGGGAAATCTTTTCTCCATTTTACCAGGAATTATGGAGTTGACTTTTTCTCTTTAGATACCCTTATCAGATTAAGCTGGTTCCCATATTTTCCCTCCTATTCCTAGATTTCTAATCATCTTAAGCTGACTGAATGTTGAGTTTTACCAAAAAAATTTTTCTTCATCTTTTGAGGTAGCTATTTCGTTTTTCTACCATAACCTATTAATGTGGTAAATAACATTGATTGTTTATTTAACGTTAAACCACATTCACCTTGCTGGTTACACCCATCTTGGTGATGATATGAATCATATTTGTCTTGCTGCAGTTTGCTGAGTGCACCTAGAATTTTTGCAACTATGTTCAAATAATTTTCTTCTTTTTTACTGTTTCTTTCCAGTTTTGGTATCAAGGTTATACTAGACTCACATAATTGGCTGGAAAGTTTCCCCTCTTTTCTTATATTCTGAAGAATGTGTATAAGATTAGAATTATTTCTCTCTTAAAAGTCTGTTAGAAAACACTTGTGAAGTCATCTAGACAGTTTGTTTGGAAGAATTATTTAATTACTAAATTATTGCTTTATTGGCCATTGGACTATCTAAACAACTATTCTTTGTTCATATATTCTGTGTATTTTTCTAGATATTTCTCCATTAAACTGAATTTCTAAGAATTTTGGCACAAATATTTGCTCACAGTATCTTCTATTTATCTCTATAACAGTCAGCAGAATCTGTGATGACATACCTTCTATTTCTTTCCTTGAGGTTTGTCAATTATGTCTTATCAAAGAACCAAGTTTTGCTATATCAATCTTTTTATGATGACTTTTTATTTGTATATCTGCTATTAGTTTTATTATTTGCTTTGTTCAAATTTATTTAGACTGTTTTGCCCTTCTCTTTCTAACTTCTTGAGATCGATTTCTAGCTCACTAATGTACATTTTTTGTCTGTTTTATTAATGTATTTAAGGCTTTACTCATAGTGGCCAAAAACTATAAATAACTCAAATGCCCATAAACAGGAGACTGAATAAGCATATCCTAATGTAGTCACACAATGGACTATTAATCAGCATAAAATAAACAACTGATACCTGCAACAGTACAGATTAATCTCAAATAAATTGTTTAATGTAAGAAGGTAGACAAAACAGAATAGATACGAGTGATTGCATTCATATGAAGTTCAAGAACAGGCTAAACAATAATCCGTGGTGACAGGAATCAAAACAATGATTGCCCATGTTGGGAATGTTCTATTGTTTTGAGTGTGGTGGTGGTTACATGGATTTATACATTTGTCAAAACTTGTTGAAATGCACACTTAAAGTCAGTGCCTGACAGTATGGGTACAAATTTGTCTCAATACAAAATATTACTAAAGAAGAACATGAACTACATATTATGCTACGGTAAAGTGAGCACATAAGAGGTACCCAGATGTATAATGATGTTTGCTCTCACTTGTAACTTTTTGTTGATCTTCATTCACTGCCCTATATTTTAGTTTGTTGTTCTTGATCTGTGATGGAGTGAGAAAGAGGAAACAGCATGGGAATTTAGGTGAATGAGAGTCAGTCTCTGTGTCAGGCTCTCCTGTGCAGAATTCATGCATTTGGTAAATGAATGATTTTTGATATGTATTTAGTAAATTGAAGTTTGTACTTGCTAATATGTAGATACTTTATTGTGATCCAGAAAGCATGATTACTTAATAATATAAGCGAATGACTACACATTTACTAATGTGCACATATAAAACATATCTTATTTTTTTAAGAAAAGCAAAAAAAATGCATAAAGAAGACTGAGTATCATGCATTTAAGGTAGTCTGAGCATTTGCTAGGCTGAAAGATGTGGTTTTGTAATTCATTTGATACTTTCAACGTTTTCTTTTTTTTTTTCCAAAACGTAATTGATCGTACATATCTGTGGGGTACAGCATTGAATATCAATATCTGTGTGCAATATGTGATGCTCAAATCGGAATAATTAGTATATTCATCATTACACAATGTAATAATTTTTTGTGGCCCTTTACCAATTTCTCTCTAACCCCCCTCCCCTTCCTCCTTGATCACATCTGGTAACCTCAGTTGTGTTCCCTCCTTCTATAAGTTCAATGTATTATTGTGGTTGTTGTACCTTTCTTTTTTTTTTTTCTTTTTTCTTTTTTTAGCTCCCACTTATGAATGAGGACATGCAATTCTCTTTCTATGCCTGGCTTATTTCACTTAACATAATTTTCTCTAAGTTCATCCATATTGCTGCAAATGGCATAATTTCATTCTTTTTCATGGCAGAGAATTATGCCATTGAGTATATACAGCACATTTTCCTCATCCAGTCATTCATCAATGGACATTTAGGTTAGTTTCCCGGCTATTGTAAAAAGAGTTGGAATAAAAAAGGGAATGCAGGTATCCCTTCAACACGATGGTTTCCATTCCTTTGGGTATGTACCCAGTAGTGGGATGCTGGATTGCATGACAGTTCTACCTGTAGTTGTTTGAGAAAACTCCATTCTGTTTTCCATAATGGCTGCACTAAATTACAATCCCACGAACAGTGTAGAGGGTTCCCCTTTCTCCTTATCCTCCCCAGTATTTTTTATTCTTTTTCTTTTTGGTAATAGCCGGTCTAACTGGGGTGTGATGATATTACAATGTGGTTTTGATTTGTATTTCCTGAATGCTGAGTGATGTTGTCCATTTATGTGTCTGTTGTCCATTTATATATCTTCCTTTTAGAAATACCTATTCAGCTCCTTTGGTCATTTTTTAACTGGGCTACTTGGTTTATTTTGCTGTTAAGTTGTTTCAGTTCCTTGTATATTCTGGATATTAATCCACTGTTAGATGCATGGTTTGCCAATATTTTCTCCTATTCTGTAGGTTAACTTTTCACTTTGTTAATTGTTTCTTTTACTGTGCAGAAGCTTTTAAGTTTGATTTAATCCCATTTTGTAATTTTTTTTTCTTTGTTGCCTGTGCTTTTGGGATCTTAAGTTTTTGCCCAGTCCTACTTGAAGTGTTTCCCCTATGCTTTCTTTCAGGAATTTTATAGTTTCAGGTCTTATATTTAAGTTTTTAATCAATTTTTAGTTAATTGTGAAATATAATGAGGTGTACAAATCTAGTTTCATATTTTTATTTAAGGATGTCCAGTTTCCCAGCACCATTTATCACAGAAGTAGTTTTTTTCCCCAATGTAGTTTCAGTGTATTTATTGAAGATTGGTAGTTTTTTAAGTATGTAGGTTGATTTCTGGTTTCTATATTCTGTTACACTGGTCCATATGTCTGTTTTTATGCTAGTACCATGCTGTTTTGGTTACTATAGCTTTGTAATATAATTTGAGGTCAGATATTATAATGCCTTCAGCTTTATTTTTGATCAGGATTACTTTGGCTATTCTGGGTCTTCTGTTGTTCCATATTAATGTTAGGATTGTTTTTTTCTATTTCTGTGAAGAATGCCATTGGTATTTTGATGAGAATTGCATTGAACCTGTAGTTTGCTTTTGGTAGTATGGACACTTTCACAGTGTTAATTCTTCCAACCCAAGAGCATAGAATATCTTGCCATCTTTTGGTGTCCTCTTTAGTTTCTTTCAGCAGCAATTTGTAGTCATCATGATAGAGATCTTTCACCTCCTTGGTTAAATTGATTTCTAGGTATTTTATAAATTGGGTAACTATTGTAAATGGGCTTGCATTCTTGATTTATTTTTTTCTATTTCATTGTTAGAGTATAAAAATGCTTCTGATGTCTGCATGATGTTTGCTCCTGCAACTTTACTGAAATTGCTTATCAGCTCTAGGAGTTTTTAAGTAGAGTCTTGAGGTTTTTCTACATGTAGGATCATGTGATCTGTAAACAGTGATGGTTTGGCTTTGTTTTTTTCAAACTGGATGCCCTTTATTTTTCTCTCGCCTTGTTGCCCTGGCTAGTACTTCTAATACTATGTAATAGGAGTGATGAGAGTGGGCAACTTTGTCTTGTGACTGTTCTCAAGGGAAAGGCTTTCAGCATTTCCCCATTCAGGATGATATTGGCAGAGGGTTTGTCATATATGACTTTAATTGTGTTGAAATATTTTCTTTCTATACCTAATTTGCTGAGCGTCCTTATCATGAAAATATTGAATTTTGCCAAATGCTTTTTGTGTGTCTATTTAAATAATCATATGGGTTTGTTCTTGATATTGTTGATGTGGTGTATCACATTTATTGACTTGCATATGTTGATTCATCCTTGCACCCCTGGGATGAACCCAATTTTATCATGGTGTATAATTTTTTTGATGTGTTGTTGTATTCTCCTTGCAAATATTTTGTTGAGGATTTTTGTGTCTATGTTCATCAAAGATATTGGCCTGAAGTATTCGTTTTTGTTTTATCTTTGTCTGGTTTTGGTATCAGGGTGATGGTGGCCTCATAGAATGTATATGGGAAAATGGCCTCTGTTTCAATTTTTTGGAAAAGTTTGAAGAGAATTGATATTAGTTCCCCCTTAAAGGTGTGGTAGAATTCACCATAAAGCCATCTGACCCTGGGTTTTTCTTTGTTGGGAGACTGCTGACTACTTCCTCATCCTGAACAGACTGATAACAAGCAACAAGACTGAAGCAAGCTTGTTATTGGTCTGTTTAGGTTTTTTATGTCTTCTTGGTTCAGTCTTTTGTATATGTTCAGAAATTTTCCATTTCCTCTAGGTTTTCAAATTTGTGGCTGAGATGATCTGTTTAGTATTAAGAGAGGTGTATTCAGGTCCCCAACTGTTATCATATTGGTGGTCTATCTCTTTTTTAGGTATAATAGTGTTTGCTTTATATATCTCAGTGCTCTGGTGTTGGCTGAATATATATTTATGACATTATGCCATCTTTCAGGATAGATCCCTTTGTCATAACATGTCCTTCTTTATCACTTTTTGTGGTTTTTGGTTTAGAGTCTATTTTACTTGATATAAGCATAGTTACTCCTGCTCATTTTTGGTTTCCATTTGTGTGGTATATCTTTTTTCCATCCTTCCACTTTTATTTCATTTGTCTCTTTACAGGTAAATCTTTTATAGACGGTATACAGTTGGGTCTAGCTTTTTAATCCAATCAGTCAATCCATGTCTTTTGAGGGAGAATTTAAAACATTTACAATTAGCATTGCTATTGAAAAGTATTGTCTCACTCCTGACATTTAATTTCTTTTTATTTGGTTGACTTAAATATCTATTGTTCCTTTCTTTCCCTTTTATTGTTTGACTTCACTGTTCTTTTTTTTTTTTTTTTTTGAGTTGGTATAGTTTTTCTCCTTCTCATTTACATATCTGCTCAAGCAGTGGTGTTTGTTCTTTCTTGTGTATTCATGGTGGTGTTTATTGTTTTTTGCATTCCATGTGCAGGACTCCCTTAAGAATTTCTTGCAGAGTTGGTCATGTGGTCATAAACTCCTGCAGCTTTTGTTTGTAGAGTAAATAGACTATTTCTCCTTAATTTTTGAAGGATAGCCTTACCTGGTATCATATTCTTGGCTGGCAGTTTTTTTCATTTAGCATTTTGAGTGTGTCATCCCATTCTCTTCTGGCCTGTAGGGTTTCTGCTGAGAAGTCTGCAATTAGTCTGACAGGGACACCCTCATAGGTGACTTGATGCTTTTCTCTTTCTGTTGTTAGGATTCTCTTTGACTTTGACTTTTGACTGTTTGACAACAATTTGTCTTGGAGAGGACCTTTCTGGATTGAATCTCTTTGGGAATCTTTGCGCCTCTTGGATCTGGAAGTCCATATGTCTACCAGTACCTGGGAAGTCCTTGCTATTATTTCACTGAATACGTTTTCAATGCCTTTTCCTTTTTCTTCCTCTTCTGGCATGCCGATATTTCAGATCTTTTTGCACTTAAGGTGGTCTGCTAGCTCTCTTAGATTTTCTTCATTTTTTAAAGTTCTTTTTTTCTTTTTTTTATTTTCTTTTTTGGTCTGCTTGGGTTATTTTGGAAAGACTGCCTTCAAGATCAGAAATTGTTTCCTCCACCTTTTCTAGCCTGCTGCTTACACTCTCGATTGCAGTTTTTATTTCATTAAATTAGTCTTTCAGTTCCAGGAGTTCTGTTACATTCTTTTTCATGGTATTTATCTCTTTGTAAATTTCCTCCTTCATGTCCTGGATTGTTTTTCCTCGTTTTGTTGTGTTGTTTGAGTCTTTTTGTATCTCACTAAGTTTTTGTAAGATTGTTACTCAGATTTCCCTTTCAGTCATTTCAAGGATTTCCTGTTGTCTGAGGTCCAATATTTGAGAATTATAATTTTCCTATGGTGGTGTCATATTTTCTTGTTTGGGATTTTTTTATTTGTTTGTTTGTTTGTATTTCTAATATCCCTACATTGATGCTGAGTCATTCTTCTAGTATTCTAGAGTGGCTTTTGAGGAAAGAGACTCCCTCCTGAAGGTTTGTTATATATTGCCCATTGGGTGGGGTGTTTCCATTTTGGTTCCAGTAGTTTCAGTAGTTCCAGGTAAACTCAGTTGTTCTGGATAGACATTAGTTCTGGGTAGACTCAGTAGTTCCAAGGGGATGCAGGTAACTATGACTGTAACTGGGGCTTTGAACCCAGCTGGGCCAGTGCAGGTGGGTGTGGATTGTGTGGGCAGCTGGGGCAGCTAGGACCACATGGGCAACTGGACAGCTTGGCCCATGGGGCTATCCCAGTGGCTGTGGCAGCTATAACCATGCTGGGGGCTAGAAGTTTGGGGCTGCATTGAGAACCTTGCTTGTTGGGTCCACGTAGGTGACTGGATGGCTGGGACAATTGGAACAGCCAGACAGCAGGGCTCACATGGCAGGTGGGGCCACATGGGTGGCTGGAAGGCCAGAGATGCGCACACAGGTGGCAGCATGCAGGAGGCTTGGGTGGCACGGTGGGGTGTGCTATGCAGGATGACTCCTGTGTAGGGAGAAGGGCCATGGCTCTGGTACTAGACAATGGTACAGACAACTTCAACAGTGGTGAGGATGGGCTAGGGCAGGAGGCAAAGGTGGGTCACCACTGTGAAATGCTCAAGGCAGAGCAGATTCTTCCTACCACAAGGCAGAATTCTTGCCAGCTAATTCTGGTGTCAGAGACATGGCGGTGACTGAAGCCACGTGCTTCTTTCTCCTCTACACCATTCTGCTTGGTTTTCATACTCCACAAAGTCTTCACCCAGCTCCTGATGCCCGCCCATGCTCTCCCACTGATGCTCTGCTTAGCTGTTCATCTCTTCCTCTGGTCCCTTTCTGTAGGAGGATTGTGTGTTGGGCACCTCTAGTCCACCATCTTGCCTTGCCCCTTCTTTCAACACTTTTACTAATCTCTTTCAGGTCAAGAATGTTTGTGACTAAACTTCCAACTCTCTTAAATTCAATAGGGGAGGTTTTATGTTTCATCCTGAAGTCCCCATCACATATGACTGAACATTTATTCTTACCTTCATTAGGTACTTAAGCAGTTTTATTTGCCACCTTAAAGTACTTATCCCTCAAGATATGTTTGCACTTGTGTTTCTGAGGTTAAAGGGAAGACTAGAACCGATTCTTTGTTTTGTTTTGTATTTATTTCTTCACTATCTAGTGCCAAGGTGACATTATTGTATATTTTAGTTTCACAAACTAGATTAGTACTGCTTCGGGTTTATTGTTTTTTGTTGTTGTTGTTGTTTGTTGTTGTTGTTGTTGTTTTGTGTGTGTGTGTGTGTGTGTGTTGTTTTGTTTTGTTCTGTTTGGTGGGTTCACTTATTTAAACAGTTCTGTGTTTCAACTTGCCTTAACAACTCTTTTCTACAATCCTGGCCTTCAGAAAAGGTATCCAAAAGCTGCCCTGCATAACGTGTCAGCAAATTCTTAGTTTATACCTTCTCCCAAGTGCTCATGTAACCTTTTCATTTTACCTTGCTGAGATGAGATTTCCAAGGGAGGAAATGGAACAAAAGGATTGGTATAGTAACTTCTTTCTTACCCTTGTGCTTTCTCCACCCCAAAGATTCTTACAGGTAGTTTGGGACCTTGGAAATCTCTCCTGTTCAGACTTGACTTGACATTAGACCTGGCTCAGAACACTAGAAATTAGATTCATTTGCTGTGAAAGGATTTTCATGTGCCAGCATTTTCTATTACTTTGTCATTGACTTCTAATGCATTCTCAGAATGATTTGGGGTTTTTTTTTCTTGCACAAAGAAGAAAAATGAAAAATAGGAAAAAAAAAAACCTTGATATTCATTATTATTCAGCTTTCACTTTGCAAAACAAAATTTATAGCCAAAAATCTCCTTTTCTGTATTATGTGCCACTTCAGATGTCCAATCCGAAACACAAAGTGCTATAAAAATGTCTGTCCTCACTTAGAAAGATTCAAATGCTTGACAATAAAGTGAGAAACTGTTACACATGTAACCTTGGTGCCACTCTCATGGAATATTTATCAATGATTCTATTCTTAGCCCAGTTTTGTGATTGTATTATTTTCAATTGTGAATTCTAGGACTCTGGTAGTCACATCTTTCTGTAGGCACTTACATTTCATTAGCTCTTCTTTAGGTCTTATCTTTCCTTTCATCTCTCCACATCCTGCTTTCTCTTTGGCTGAAGTCAATTCAAGGACTGGTCAGAGACAAAAACTCTGTCACAGGAGGGTATGCTGGAAATTCCACTCATTAGAAATAGATCCCCAAACTATAGTACATGCTCTTTGCCTACCACTTCAATAACACATGGTTCTTAGATTAAAAAAAGAAAAATAGTGGGTGGGCAGAGGCAAAGAATGTCACAGAAGAGGCAGAAACCAGTCATCCTTTCCAAGGCACATTGAGGCCCCATGCTTCCATCTTCTTTCCAAAATGTCCATGCAGTTGTATCTTCCTGAATGTGCCTTGCTTTACTGTTGCCTATCTCCATGCAGCTACTAGGGGACTTAACAGTGGTTTACACATCTGCTATAAACCTTTAACAGCCCATCAGGACCCTTTGAATAAAGTTTAAATTATTTGTTTTAATATTCAACCTACTTCTCTAGCTTAAGATAACTACATGAACCTCAAACTATCTAACTTTGTCAGCTAAACTGTCCTTAATTATTACTCGTACTATGTTTTGTCCTTTACTCAGGCCATTTCTCTTCTACCTAGCATGAGTCTTTACTTTATGCCTTACTCCAGACCCTTGTCTGCTATTTTTTTTTCATGTTTTTCAAGGCCTGACTTCAATACAACCTCAATCCCACTTATTCACTATCTTATTTGGTGAGACACTTTCCTCTCTTCCTGGGGGATGGAGGGGTGGGAGGGAAGGGGGGAGAGAGAGAGAGAGAGAGAGAGAGAGAATATATTTGTATCACTGTGAATAGAGAGTAGTTAGTCATGGAGGTAAGAATTGTTTCCTGAAGAGTGATTAAAAAATGCAAAGGCCTAATCAAGTCACTTTTTCAGAGGAACACTGATGCTCAAATTTCTTTGTTTGTAGCATGGTTCTTGCTTCTTGCCGTAAAGTATTAGGCATGGTGGATACCTAATGTAGAAACACAGAAAGGTCTCAAGCCCAGGACTATGCTTACCAAGAAAAAAAGCGTAAGTCAATGGATGGGCTTCATTCTGGTCCCTGAGTCATTCTGAAAATTATGAATACTATCAAACATTCTTGACTCATATATTATAAAAAATTATGTTTAAAGATTGTGTTAGATAGTTTAAGTATATGTAAACTGTGATCTATTTAAAAAATCTGGTTGATCAAGTAGTTCTTGATTGGTTTGAATTTAGAAAAACTACAGCTGTAAAAAGGTATTTTTGAGATAATATGGGAAATTTGAATATAAATTTTTTTACTATATAAAGATATTACTGTTAATTTTGTTAGGTTATTGTAGCATTGTGATTATTTAGGAAACTATCTTTAGTTTTTGGAGAGGCAAGCTGAATTACTTATTGGCAGAGGGTTAGGATTTTTGAAATGTTTAGTGAGAACATTGTCTATTAAGAAAGAAAGACAAGCATACTCACAAACGTGGCCAAGTGTTAATAATTTTAGAATTTAAGTGGTAGATGTGTGTGCCTGTTATACTATTATATATATTACACGTGTCTATTATGCTATTATATATTAAACCCTAAAAAAGGAAACAAAAGGGCACATACCTAAATCATTTATTTCCTTATGATATCTTGGGAATTTTGACTGGCGCCACTTAAACCAGTTATACTTCAAGCACTCCAAAAAGGTATGCTTTCCACATTAAAAAAAAAAAAAAAAAAAAAAAAAAAAGACTAACAACTCTTCTTAGAGATGTAAAAGAAAGAGGCCCATTACATCTACATTGCCAAATCTGTATTTCAATCTAAAAATATACACCAACAATAAGATCTATAGGAACTCAGGGAGTGATGATCCTTTGGGTTTTCTTCAACAAGGGGAGTCCTAGAGAGTTCTTTGACATTGCCTGGAATTTGAAGTGTGAGTAGGATTCAGATCAACAAGGTGGGAAGGCCCATTCAAAAATAGCAAAAGAATCTAGAATAGTCACTTGGAGGAATAAAGATAATGCAAGTATAACCAGAACTGAGAAGCTAGTGGCCCAAATTGGGCCCACAAGTGTGTTTTCTTTAGTCTATTATTAGTGTTCATAAAAGTTTTGCATTCAAATGCCTTCATTTGATTCTTCAGCACTACATATTTACCGCATTAAAGATTCAACTTTACACACCATAAAATTCACACATTTTAGTGAACAATTCAGTGAGGTTTGACAAATGTGTAAATCCATCTGCCCACCTCTCAGAACATTTTCATCATTCCAAAAGCTCTCTTGTGCAATGTTGCACTTAAACTTCACCCAATCCTGTGATGGGCTCTGATCTGATTTCTAGATTTTAGATTAGTTTTTACCTGATTGAGGAGTTCATGTAAATAAAATCATAACCTGTAAGGTCTTTTGTGTCTGGCTTTCATTTTTCTTAATTTCTTTTGTAATTTTTAAAAATTATTATGTTATTTAAAAATGTTTTATTTGGTTTTCCAGTATTTGAGATTTTCTAAATATCTTATTGTTGTGGAATTTGAATTTAATTCTTTCACGGTCAGACAATACAGATTTAAGATTTAATTTTTTTGAAATTTATAGATACTAAGTTTATAGCCAAACATATACATTCCCTGTACATTTGAAAAGAATGTGTATGTTGAAGCTGTCTGAAATTTTTGTATATGTCAATTATCTTAATTTGTTTGGTAGTGTTAAAATTTTCTATATCTTACTGTTATTTTGTGTAATTATCATACCAATTTCTGAAAATAGAGTATTAAAATGTTCAATTCTTTTGTCTCTGTCTCCTCTTTTCTTAGTATTTGCTTCATGCATTTTGAAGCTCTGTTATTAGGAACACATACCTTTGTGATTGCTATCTCTTTCTGAAGAATTGTTCTATTTATTATTATAAAATGAGCTTTCTCATTTCTAGTAAATAGTTTATCCTGTAGTCTATTGAATATTAATTTAACCCTGCCAACTTTACTATGACCACTATTTTCATGGTATTTTTTTCTTTATTTCTTTTTTAAACATATGCATCTCTACTTTAAAACTCTTTGAGTTTTTACTCTTAAAATAGATTTCTTATACATAGCGTGCAGTTAGGTCTTGGATTTTTATCCAATACAAAAACCTCTGCCTTTTCATTGGAGTGTTTAATGCATTTACACTCAATGTGCTAGTTAATATGTTTGATTTTATGCCAATTCGTTACTTCTTGTCTTTTCAATTCTTTATCTGTTACTCATTTATGAGGAAGTCAGTAAATAAGTAATCGACTTTCCTGTCAATATTTTTTTTCTCCTATTGAATTTTTTAGCTAGGCGCTCTAAATCAGCAGTTAGCAAACTTTTTCTTCAAAGGTTCAGGTAGTAAATATTTTAGGTTTGGGGACTGCATATAATCTCAGTTGCATTTTTTTTCTTGTTAGTTTGCTTGATTTTCAACCATTTAAAATTTTTTAATATTATTTTTAGTTCATGGGTCATACAAAAGCCGGTAGCAGGCCAGAATTTACTCCTAAGCAGTAGTTTGTTGACCTGAACTCTTGTGGTACAAGTATACATCCTTAATTTATAAAAGCTATTTACAGTCAATATTTTACCAATTTAGGCTTAACACTTTTCTCTTCACACTTTCCATTTGCCACACCTCATTTCAAAAATGTAATAATATTCCATCACTAAGTTGTCAATTACCCACTCCCACCTTTATAAATACTCTTTCATAATCTTATTGTCATATTATGGTTTTATAATATTTGTTGACGTGAGGTTATTTTGTCCTATATTGATATAGGCAACCATCTTCCCTATGCTTACTACATGTCAATATGTCACATTGTTTATATAGTCATATGCCTGTTAAGGCAATTAAGAGAAGAAAAATTGTAGCATTTTCTCTGAATCATGTATGTGTTTCTTCCAGTATTCCTAATTCATTTCTCTCAGTCTGTGTTCCATTTGGTGTTATTCCCTTTAGCCTGATAAACTTTCTCTTATCTTTTCTTTTAATTAGAGTCTTTTGGCAATTGATACTCTATTTTCGTTCACATTAAAAGGTTTTTTTTTCTTCTTTTCTTTTTAAGTGACATATTTTCCCTGATGTAATTCTGTGCTGACAGTGTTATTTCCTCTTTTAGTACTTAAAATATTTCATTCAATTGTGTACTATCTTCTGTTATTTTTGATGAAAATTGTCAAGTGTATGAGTATTCTTCTGTATGTGATATACTATTTTTCTCTGGCTACTTTCCAGGATATCGCTCTACATTTAGTTTAAACTATCATGGGCCTAACTGTTTGTTGGGATAGGGGAGTGAGTAGGCATACATGTTTTGTATCTAATCTGCTTTGGGCTTCATGAAATTGTTTGGTCTGTGAGTCTGTTTTTCATCAAATTTCTTCATTTTTATAATTTCTGCCAATTTCGTCCCTCTTTTTTTACTGGGATTCTCATTACACAGTTTAGATTGTGATATTTTTCCACAGATATGTGTTTATGTACTTTTTTAATTAAAAGGATCAATTTCAAATAATTATAGGTCCACATACAATTTTAAGAAATATTAAAGAAAGATCCTGTTCATACTTTACTCAGTTTTCCTCAGTGGAAATGTTTTGCAAAAGTATAGTACAAAATCACAACCAGGACATTGATATTGGCATAATCAAGATGCAGAATATTTTCATCACCACAAGGTTTCCTATAATTTTAATCTGTTGTTAAGTTCTTCAGTTGGATTTTTTATTTTACTTATTGTAATTTTTAGCTCTACAATTTTCAGTGAGCTGTTTTTATAGCTTTCATAATTATCTATTCACTTATTAAAATCTCATTTTACTTTAAGTGCCTAAATATATTTATAATAGGTGCTACAAAGTCTTTTTCTGGACTATTTTAGGATTAATCTTTATCAACTGAGTTTTTTAAAATCTAAGTCTGAATTACATTTTACCGTTTTTTCTTTTTATTTTTTCTTTACTTTTAAAAGTATAGTCAGTATTTTTTTGTTAAATACTGGACATAGTGCATATCGTATTTAGAGACTCTGGATTCTGAAATCTTTCTTTTAAGAGTGTTGTCTGTTCTCTCAGAGAATTAACTTAGCTAGACTTGTGCTCTAAACACTTTCATTCCCTTTGGTAGGCAACTGCTTAAGTTTCAGTTTTTATTTTTCAGACATTCAGGTGTTGGTTTTGGCTGCACTTTCTGGAGACTCCTCTTCAGAAGCATAATTGAAGGGTTGTCAAAGGATTTAATGCTACTCCCTATGATTCTTTTTTTCTTTTCCTTTCATTTTCCAGATTCACCTTCCAGTTTTTAACTTGTCTTCTATATCCTCAAGATCCCCATCCTGCATGAACTAGAGAGTGGCCTTAGTTGAAAAGTCATATATAACACATTTCAGCTGATACAGTTTACATCTTTTGAGGATTGACTCCCCTACAGTTTCTGCTTGTTTATTGTTCTCCCTCTTGTGCCTTCAAATAGTTACTTTAAATGTTTGTATAAAAAATTTATAGTTATTATTTGCTGAAGTTTGAACCCAACATAAACTACTCTGCCAATACAACTATCAGTTAAATTTTGAATTATCTCTTTTATTTAGTTCTTTATTTTTTTCTTGCAGGCATTTCTCCTGGAGTTCTCTGTTCCAATTTGGGCAGAAATTTATGATCAAAATTCCCTTCTCAAAGTTATCCCTTTCCATGGATCACACATTAGTGTCTTTCTTCCTTTTACTCATTCATTATGATGGAGGGCATTAACCTCTTTCTAGGAGTTGTTTTTTTGACAACTTGGAGAAAAGTTGAATCAAAAAATTCTCTTTTCTTTTTCCATACATATTCAATATTTATTTGAACATAGAGGACATTATTTTATATTTTAAAGTTTTCTTCCATTCTCTGACTTCTTTATTCCATTTCTTTGTATTTTTTAAAAAATTTCATGTTTCTTTTCTTTCATGTTGGAGAATTCTTTTCAAATATCTGATGATCTTTATTTATTTATTTATTTTTGGGGGGAAATCACTTTGTTTTTATTTATTTATTTATTTATTTATTTTAATTTTTAAATTTTATTTTGTCGATATACATTGTGGCTGATTATTGCTCCCCATCACCAAAACCTCCCTCCCTTCTCCCTCCCCCCCTCCCCCCCAACAATGTCCTTTCTGTTTGCTTGTCGTATCAACTTCAAGTAATTGTGGTTGTTATATCTTCGTTCCCCCCCCCAGTTTTGTGTGTGTGTGTGTGTGTGTGTGTGTGTGTGTGTGTGTGTGTGTGTGTGTGAATTTATATATTAATTTTTAGCTCCCACCAATAAGTGAGAACATGTGGTATTTCTCTTTCTGTGCCTGACTTGTTTCACTTAATATAATTCTCTCGAGGTCCATCCATGTTGTCGCAAATGGCAGTATTTCATTCGTTTTTATAGCTGAGTAGTATTCCATTGTGTAGATGTACCACATTTTCCGTATCCACTCATCTGATGATGGACATTTGGGCTGGTTCCAACTTTTGGCTATTGTAAAGAGTGCTGTGATGAACATTGGGGAACAGGTATACCTTCCACTTGATGATTTCCATTCCTCTGGGTATATTCCCAACAGTGGGATGGCTGGGTCGTATGGTAGATATATCTTCAATTGTTTGAGGAACCTCCATACCATTTTCCATAGAGGCTGCACCATTTTGCAGTCCCACCAACAATGTATGAGAGTTCCTTTTTCTCCGCAGCCTCGCCAGCATTTATCATTCAGAGTCTTTTGGATTTCAGCCATCCTAACTGGGGTTAGATGGTATCGCAGTGTGGTTTTGATTTGCATTTCCCGGATGCTGAGTGATGTTGAGCATTTTTTCATAAGTCTGTTGGCCATTTGGATATCTTCCTTAGAGAAATGCCTACTTAGCTCTTTTGCCCATTTTTCAATTGGGTTGCTTGTTTTCTTCTTGTAAAGTTGTTTGAGTTCCTTATATATTCTGGATATTAATCCTTTGTCAGATGTATATTTTGCAAATATTTTCTCCCACTCTGTTGGTTGTCTTTTAACTCTGTTAATTGTTTCTTTTGCTGTGCAGAAGCTTTTTAGTTTGATATAATCCCATTTGTCTATTTTTCCTTTGGTTGCCCGTGCTTTTGGGGTCGTATTCATGAAGTCTGTGTCCAGTCCTATTTCCTGAAGTGTTTCTCCTATGTTTTCTTTAAGAAGTTTTATTGTTTCAGGGTGTATATTTAAATCCTTAATCCATTTTGAGTTGATTTTAGTATACGGTGAGAGGTATGGATCTAGTTTCATTCTCCTGCATATGGATATCCAGTTATCCCAGCACCATTTGCTGAAGAGGCAGTCCCTTCCCCAGTGAATACGCTTGGTGCCTTTGTCGAAGATCAGATGGCAGTAAGTGTGTGGGTTGATTTCTGGATTCTCTATTCTATTCCATTGGTCAGTGTGTCTGTTTTTATGCCAGTACCATACTGTTTTGGTTATTATAGCTTTGTAGTATAGCTTAAAGTCAGGTAGTGTTATGCCTCCAGCTTTATTTTTTTTTGCTCAGCATTGCTTTGGCTATGCTTGATGATCTTTAAATAGGTATTTATATTTAAGAGAAAGATAACAAAAAATTATTTGAAAACCCTGTGTGGAAAGGTTGATAATAGAATTTCTTTACTGTGAACCTTACTGCAAAGCTATTGGCCAGGGATTGTCCATTTCATTGGAAAACCCACAACTGGCAGTGTCTGTGTTTTTTTATTCAGACAGGAAATCTCCAATCACCTGAGGTTGGGTAGAGTGTAATATTGATGACTACCAGTGCCCTAAGACCCAAGTTAAAGAAGAAAATGGGGCGATTTTACTATTCAGAAAGTAGATTTTTACTTAATTCCTGTGTTTTCTGTCTCTTGTTTGGTCATCAACCAAACTTTCAATGTCCAGATTTGAATTTGTATTGAAATCTATCATCTGTTATCATCTGTTTTCATGCCATTTGCTCATATAGGTTTATATTGTTTTTAATTCCTCTGCTGTCATTTTTATCAATAAAAAACATATTCAAACCACCATTTTTAATTAGAAAAAATATCAGTTTAAATTTTATTTATTTTTTATATTCTGATTAATCTTTAATATGTTGAATTTAAATGGTATTTAATTCTACCTAAACTCAACCTAATTAAAATTTTGAATCTGAAAATGACTCAAGTAAAACTTTAATGAATTAGTGACAGAATGTTAAAGATTTTTAACACCTCACCAAATAATAAGTGCCATTCAAAGCTTTCATAAAGACTATAAATTATGTATGAAATAGTGGTTAAAAATCAGTTTTTCTGTCTGCTATATCTGGCAAATTAGTAAAGCAGCTTTCATGGTCTAGGCTTTCAGAATATTTTTGGTTTTTGTATACTGTCTAGCATCTATAGGAAAAGCTGGAAAGGATTTTTTTTCCTCACTCCTCACTTGGAATTCAGGGTGGAGAACATGGTGCAAGGGATCTTGACAATACAGGACAGCTCCAAAAAATAAAAACTAGCAGTAGAACACCATTAGGCTGAGAAAAGAGTATCTAATGTCTTGCAACTCTCCTGGCTTTTGTGTAACGTAGACGGCATCCATAATTCCCTGCATATCTTATTAGACAATATGGAAGAAGGGTGACAGTACAAGCATGATAATAAGCAAGATGAACCCACCATCTAAATAGAAGGTAGGTAGCCAGTGCTAGGATATGAATGAAGGTTAAAACTGGCGATCAGTTATTTACAACTAAAGACGGAGCTGAGGTTGCACAAGGCAGTGAAATAAGACCAGGAAGCCCTGAGCTAACTGACAGAACAGACCTCGGGTTTCGGCCACAAACCTCATAGCTTGTAATAAAAGCTTGGGCCTATTTCTCATACATCTGGATGCCATCAAGGAGAGAATTGGGAGAAAAGGCAGAAAATATATTAAAATAGCACAGTTCCTAAAGAAACTGAGTTTTACATATCCATTTGTCGATTCATTCATTGATGTATCCATTCTTTCAAGAAACATGTTATCAAGTGTCTATAGCATAATAGGCATCATTCTAGGCACTAGAAAACAGACAAAAAATCCATCATCTCATGGACCTTCCTTGTCTGAAAGAAACTGAGTAGAGTGGAAGCGACTGAGATAATTGGTACATGTTAGTTGTTCCTTAGGCTTCGTGGCAGATAGGCAGATGGTGTTTTGGCAGGAAATTTAGATAGGTTAGGTAGAATAAAGAAATTATTTTTTGTGTACTTTTGTTGCAGTGTTTTATCCACTATAATTTACTAGATTTCATTTTTTTTAGTTATTTGAAGGCAGTGATTATTTTATTTATTTATTTAATACATAGTTATAAAGTGTCTACAACAGACCAAGCACTATTCTAAGGCAGAGGATACAATGATAACCAATTCCATATCTGTATCTCTTTTGTATAATACTTGATACACGGTCAACATTTTCATTTTTTTTTTCTATTTTTTTTTTTTAAAGATGACCGGTAAGGGGATCTTAACCCTTGACTTGGTGTTAAGATCACCCAGTGAGCTAACTGGCCATCCCTATATGGGATCTGAACCCATAGCCTTGGTGTTATCAGCACCAAACTCTCCCGAGTGAGCCATGGGTCAGCCCCCACAGTCAACATTTTCAAAAAGATGCAGAGCTAATGATTCTTGCCCTACTAACCATGCTGATTTTTGTGTAAAGTAATGAGATATTTGGGTGTGACTACATCGTCAGTCAGTGAGAACATCCTGCATAGATAGGACCTCCACGAGTTCAAGAATTGAGATCTGCCATGTCTTCTGCAACTCCCATGCTGGTTCATCCCATCTTAGGATGTGCCAGGAAAGAAAGGATTTTTAGCATCCTGCAGTCATGTGCTCTACTCTAACCTATCTATAAAAACATTCAATGAATACGTGTGTTTAGTTTCAATATATCATACTTATCTGATTCTATATGCATGTATGTGCATGTTTCTGGTATGTCTTAGGAGAGATTCTTAGTTTTGAAGTTTACATACTTTATAAGAAAACTGCTGGGTTATTTATGATACTAAAAATAGTGACATTAAATTAATTTTTAAAAATTGCAAGAAATATTCAGGTGCAAAGCATTGTAAACTGACCCCTTGAGAGTTGAACAAGTCTTTAAATAGTAATGATTGTCATTTTTTATGGACACTTGATTAATTGATGAATCATTATTTACTTAACAAAACTTTATTCAAAACCTACTATGGGCTTAATGCTGAAGTTCTATAAATACATTAAGAAATATTTACATTTTTAAATCGATCAAATTGTGTGATAACAATTGGAATATGGTTGCTACTTTTAAAACATTTCATCTGGATTTTTTTTTTTTTCAAATTTCTAGGGTAACTAATTATTCTCTTAATTCTGGCTTTCTTGGATTTAATAGAAAAGTTTCATATATTGGTTTACTTCCTTTTTTTAGTACTTGGTCATTTTTTCCCTCAAATTTTGTCTTTTCAGAATAAAGACTTCCCCTTTAGACTGTATTTCAGTTATTAAATTCACTTTTAATCTATATTCTGACGTGGTTACCTTATCATTTTTCACTCCTCTTTTTGTCTTTTCTTTTCTTTCTCTTCCCCTTCAAGTGTAGTTCTACCTTGGAGAATTCGTAGGCTCTTGCCATGCTGCGGTTTACATCTGTCACTAGTACTGCAGCCTCCAGCAACTTTTTATTAAAGCCAGTGATGTAGTGGGCACTTTGGCCAAAGCTGTCCACATGATGGATAGGAGCACGTCTCCAGGGGCCTTTCCCTTGCAATGAGATGAGATTGGCTGATGTTGGGAGATGAAGCCTTTCCCCTCTAGGTCAGTGCCTGCGATCCATTCCAAGTCAGGGGGGAGAGGAAGTTATTACCAGCCAGTGGCTGTTTTGTGGTCACTGGGAATTCTATGACTGGGAGAGCCTTATCCCTCTTTTCTCTCTACAGGACCACAGCTTCTATCAACTAATGCTAGCCACCATGATGTCTGTCTCAGAGGAGATGCCCTGGGAAGAATGAACTGGAGTCAATTAACTAAATCTTGACCTGCAGTGGAAAGTGAGGCAGATAATTATACTCTTTGGTTTCCCTGGATATAAAATATAGAGGCAACATTTCCTTACAGGAAAACTTACCACCATCTAAACGATAGAAGCATAACTTTGAACCCAGAAATAAGTGAGAATGGTCAAATCATAGTAAGGAAAAGAGAATCACAAAACCCATTATTTTATTCCACATGCACAGATGGCAAACCATTATCAGGTAAATCATTTAAAATATTTCTTTAGGTATTAGAAAAGAAACTAATAGTTATTGAGCACTTGCGACATACCAAGGAGTTTATATCCATATCTATTGTCTTACTTAATGATGATAATATCAATATTAGCTGTTTACTAAGCGTTTATGACCATGTACAGGGATCTTCAAAATGCTTTATATTTATATCATTTTATCCTCACAAGTGCCTTGTGATTTTGTTTTACAATTTTCTCCATTTAACAGACAATAAGATGATTGTGAAAGAGGTTAAGAAACCTGAAAGAAAATGAGAAAAGTAAAGTTCAGAGAATTTGAGCAAGTTGTTCAAAGCAATCCTCTTAATGGTTATGAAGCTCAATGATAAAACTCTTGCATTTGCTGCTTCATCAAAAACTCAGAATATGTTCAGGGCTACAGTTTGCAGGAAGGATGAACATATACTGATACACAGAAAAAATAGAGGCAATAGTAACAGAGGAGAACAGACAGGCAGGAAAGTCATAATCCTAGAGCAGCACATAGTTACTGGGAACATTGTTCCACTGGAGTACAGTAGGATAACCTATATTTATTACGACTGTGAAGTATCCAGAAATAGCTAAATTTGTTTCACTATACAATTTCATCAAGAAATACAGAAAAACTGCAATCAAAATTTGCATAAAGAAAACTTTTACACCGTACATTGCATTAGAAATTGAATTTATATGCTGAGGAATTTTCCACAGGGAGGATATTTAAAGATAGCTGTAAGCCTACAAAAAAAATTATGTTTACAGAAAACACAAGCATTACTTAGATCCGTGGTTGACCTAGCTGAACTTTCAGGGAAGCTTGGACTCTATGAAATACAGACCACGTTCTTGACAATTCTACAATGTACAGTTACCCTTAATTGATGCACTGCTCATTATAAATAACAAGTGGTTGTGCCAGAGATTAAGATAATTTCTATTTTCCTCATAAGAAGTCAGCCTACACAAAGGTGTCCAACACAAAGATGTCCAACATAAAGGTGTTGCCCAACCACATTGATACCCCTAATTTACTCCATAATAAAATTCCACTGTGAATATAATGTGTTATAATTCTTCTTGAAAATTCTTCTCAGTAAATGCTTGTTGAACAAATTTATTGATGAATGGTACATACATAGTTTTACTTTGTCTTCCTTATTTCTAAGAGTTCTCTTTGATTGAAAAGATAACCAAAGGCCAGAGGGCATATGTGATGATTATAAAAGCCCTGAATCTGGTCTCATTAGTAATTTGGCCTCACTAGTGGCATAAGGTCACCTAGGACAATGTCACTGTGATCAAAGCTGGCATGGACATCTATGCCCAGAAAAGCAGAGAAACAAAATATTTCTAGGTCTCTGGAAACTTATGCAAGTTGAGAAACAACATAATTCTGGGTCTCTGGAAATTCTTACCATTGATGGAAATATTGCCACAAATGAAATATTTGATCAAGTATTTGAGCCAAATAGACATGTACCTTACTAAAATTACCCTATCGTTGAGAAAAATATTACCTATGGTATTGTAATAATTTAGCATTATGTTCATGAGGAGTTACATGATTTCCATGATGATTGAAGTTTTAATTACTACATTTTCAGCTAGTCAAGAAAAAGGCAGTTTCTTTGAGGGAAAGTGGTTGTAGTGATTCTTGACATATTTTCCACACAGAAAGAAGTATATTTGAAAATGAACTAAAGATGAAATGAAGTTCTGATATATCTCATCCACTTTTTGCAATACGCAGATTAAGCTTGATTCTGCTTTTCAACTCTTTAAATGTATGTTCAAATAAACTTGCTTAAAATTTTACTAGAATGCTTCATTAGGGAACATAAATAATTCAATTATCAGTTTTTAAAATGACCTTGTTATGCCTTTATAGAAAAGTCATAAACATTCCTAAGGAATCATTATTCCAGGGCAATGAAGATCTAACCAACACTAGGTCTACTCAGCCTACACCTCCACTGGAATTATGAACTCAGTTTTAAGAACATTGTGTTTCTAATCTCCTGATGGGGAGGGGGACTACCTACTTGGACTTACCGTCCTCTCAGTGCTGTCATCCTTTGCTATGTTTTGCTCTTTTCGTATTTTGGTAAAAATGAAATGTTAGAACATTGAGGAATATGATCTATGTTATGCTTCTAGAGGCTTACTTTTCTATTTCTAGCCTCCGTAAAAGTTAGAGTTAATATAATGAATTCAATGACCAGTATGGATTGTAGTAACCAAGCAAGCTATGTTGCCCTCCTGAAGAATGAAGACACAGTCATAAAGATTTTCATAGGTAAGTCCCCTTTTATGTTAAAATGCCTCCTATAATCTCCTATGAGTTCCAGTTTTTAATCACCAAACAACCCACATCTTCTAATAAAAGTTCAGAGCTATTAACATGAAAAAAAGAACAGAAACAGCTTCTTGTTTTAGGTCATCTTCTTCAACCACACCTTTGGCCAGGAGTTCCCCTATGACAGTTAATAAAGAAGGAAAAACCACAGGACTAGTTTACCAATCGATCTTTACAGTATAATGTTACCAGCAGAAATAAGTGACTATCACTTGAGTGAGGTCCATTCATTGGGTGGCTCTGAAAGACAGTAATGAAGAAAAACTCTCCCTCCAGGTAGATCTTCAGACAATATGCTTGATTGTCCACTTTTCATAAAAGGAGAGATGGTTAGAAGTATGTATTCACATTCATTCATAGTCAGTGACGAAGGAGTTGGCCAGCTGGTCAGGGATTTGTAAAGTACAAAATCGGAGGATTAGTGATTAGAAAGTTGAGTGGAGAGATATGTGGATATATGCAGCAAACTATAAAGAAAAAATGAAGATATTTATATCCTATGTAAATGCCCTTCTGAGAACATTGATTACTGAGGGATGCTTCAATAAACATGAATATAATGTCCCATCCTGTGGATGTCAACCAGCTTATTTCCACAACCATCCCATTTGTTGAATAAGCCAAAGTACAAAGTACTTATTGCCAAGGATGGAGTCTACGCATGGGCTCAAAAATATGCATTTCCTCTCATCAAGGGTAATCTGAATGTCACCACTGCTGACTGTAACTAGCCAATAATGATGACTGATGCTAAGTTTTTGGCATGGCAGCAGACTCCCAAAAGGGCCAGCCAGATACCCAGTGGCAAATTTATTACATAGGATTCTTCCTAATCATGGAACAAGTAGCAATTTATCATCATGGGGATAGATTAGTATTCTGGATGTGGAGTTGCCTTTCCTGACAGCAATGCTTATCTCAGAAAGGCTAGCTTTAGACTTATAGAATACCTTATTCTTCACCTTAGTATCCCATATAACATCATGTCAGACCATGGAACTAATTTTATGGTGAAGAAAATGTGGTAGTTGGCTCATGCCCATGAAATTCACTTGTCTTACCAAACTGCTCCATTTCCCAGAATTATATGGCTTGATAGAAAAGTGAAATGAACTTCCGAAGGCTCCATTACTGCACCATCTGGGGAAAAACATGCTGTGAGATTGATTGAAGTTTCATCCAAAGGATGCAATTCATTGCGTAAATGAAAAGACAATATACTCATACAGGTGTTTTCCTGCATAACTATATTTTGTGTCTCTGAGAATACAGGTGTGGCAAGAAAATGTTCTTCCTTATATTTTACCTGTTAATTTACTAAAGGAATTTTGGTTCCCCATCTGCAATTTCTTGTGCCTTGTAGGTTTAGAGATCCTCTTGTCCAAGAAAAGAATGCTTTCAACAGGAAATGGAAAACCTTCATGTTTCTGGAGATTGGAGGCTGAGATTGATGATGACATTTTGGACTTCTTATAGTGCTAAACAAACAGGTAGATATGGGTTAATTTTACTGCCTACCATAATTTATTCTCTTTACTATTTTGCTACTACACAATTTGGTCATGCAGAACTATTTCTAGAATCCAGGATACTTTCTAGTATACCTCATAATACTCCTATTATGTCTGGCAGTAAGAGGAAACACTAGCGAATCCACAACAACAGGAACACTAAGAACTTGGATAATAGTTTTGGGTTATTGTACCAGGTAAACAATTTAAAGAGGCTGAGGTGCTATCTGAGAGTAAAAGGGACATGGAATGGTTTACAGAAGGAAACCTTGATTATCAACCTTGGCCATATGACCACATATAGAGATGGGAACTGACAGCTATATTTTAGGTCAATTGATGCCCTAATTTCATATGACATTTATGAGGCATACATCATAATTTAGGTTTCACATGTAAGAAGAATGTTATTGACACAATGGTGACAATATAGTGGCTCATAGAATTTTGAGATTCACTAATATGAACCTTCCTGGGCTCCCTCCCTCCCTGTCTCTCTGTGGTTCTAGCTGCAACTCCTGTCTATGGTTGTCTCTTACTGGTTGTTCTGTTTCTGATGGCACCAAGTTTCTCTAGATTTTATTAAGACTATTTCTCCCCTTGACTCTTCAAGGTTTGTTATGGCTAATAGTTTTCCACACTTCCTATTCTCTGGGCATTTTTTCACTTTTATTTGATTTCTTTAACATCAAACATAATGTTATATAAATAGTTCCTCCTCAATTGAACACATTGGACGTGTTATCTCTTTCTTGCCATTATCCTGGTTAACAAATAGTTACTATAATCCAGGCATTGAGAGACAAAAACTCTTCATGTGCCTCTTGACAAGACATTAACCACTCAGTGCCATATAACTTTTATCTGAAAACAGGGATAATAATTACCTCATAAGCCTGTTTTGGGGGCAAAAATCAGATGACATCTTTGAACTGCTTAGAAATAGCACTAAACTTTCTAATAAATTTCTGTTATTATTGTCATTATTATCATAATTAATATCATCATCATCAGCTTTATTACTATTGATGATCTGTGTTATTGGTAAGAATTTTTATCCCACATTTTCATCAGCATTCCTGAGAAAAATAATCCTCCAGAATTAATTTGTTACCAGGCATTTTCAATGAAGTTCTTATATTTGGTTGAGCCTCCAGTGTTATCCACTTCGAGAGAATCTTCGCAAAGGAGAAGAATCTCAGAGTCTATTCTTTCCAAGAAAATGAGTGTAGAGGCTATGGTCCACTAGAGTTGAACTGAAATAAAAACAGGAAAAAATAACAAATCTTAAATGATCCTACATAGACTTTACTGACCTCAGCACTGTCCTTTCCAACTCACAAAGTATACTGAAAAATATTTCTGAGCTAACAGGGAAGTACATGGTCTATATATACAATATATACACACACCCAGAACAGCAACAGAGGTGGCACCTAAACTCATTGAGTTTTTAAAACAAATTATTGAGATACAACTAATATAGAGTATTCAAAGTATAGAATTTAATAAGATGTGAAATATGTACACAGCTTGTAAAACCATTGCCATAGTCAATATAATAAGCATCTCCATCACTCCCATATACCTTTATAAAGGTATTTTCAGTATATTCCCTCATATACCATTATCATCAGTCTCTCCTCCTGCTCCTCCCTGCCCCAGCCTCCATCACCAGGCAACCACTAGCCCGCTTACTGCTACCATAGATAAAATTGATTTTTATGTAATTTATGTAAATTGAAAAATATAGTATACTCTCTTTTTTTGGTTTGGTTTACTTTACTCTACATAATCATTTTGAAAATCATCAGTGTTGTTGCACATATCAATAGTTCACTCCGTTTTTATCGTTGAGTAACATTTCATTTTTACATTCAACTGTTGATGTTTATTTTTAGTTTAGGGCTATTACAAATAAATCTATTTTGAACATTCTTGTACAAGTCTTTGAATGCTCATGTGCGTTTTTTTTTTCTTCATGAATACTTAGGAGTAGAAAGGCTAGATCATATGGTAGCTGTGTGATTACCTTTTTATGGAATTAGCACACTACTTTTCAAAGTGGTTGTACCAGTTTACATTCCAATGAGAAGTACGAGTATGTGTGAATGCTAGTTCCTCCATATTCCTGCAACACTTGGTGTGGTCAGGCTTTTTTATTTTAGACATACTAAGAGGTATAGAAAGGAATTTTATTGTAGTTTAAATTTTCAAAGATGTCAAGTAACCTTACCTGAGTTTATTTGACATCTATATGTCTTCTCTTGAGAAATGCCTACTCAAGTCTTTTAAAGGTTTTTATATATTTTTCATTGAGATTTTAGTTTTCTTTATATATTCTGTATACAAATCATTACATAAATTAATATTTTCTTTCAGTCAGTGGCTTTACACTTTCTTCCCCATATCTTTTGAAGAAAAAGTGTTTTGGGAGATGTTTTGTTGTTTTGTATTTTATGAACTCCAGTTTATCTTTCTTTTACTTTTTTTTAATGGATCATGCTTTAGGTGTTATACTGAAGAAATCTTAACCTGACCCATTGTCATAATGATGTAGTCTTTTTTTTTTCTCCTAGATATTGTACAGTTTTACATTCTACATTGAGATCAATGGTCTATTTTTAGTTAATTTTTGTATCTGGCTGGAGGCATGAATTAAAGTTTATTTTGCTTTACTTATGGATATCCAATTGCTCCAGGTTGACTTGTGAAAAGGCCATTCTTTCTCTATGAATTTCCTTTGCACCTTTATTGAAAATCGATTTTCTATATACAAGGATATTTCAAAAAGTTTGTGGAAAAATAGAAATAAGAGATAATGCAAATCTTTTCATGAACTTCTTGAAGACCCCTTGTATAGGTAGGCCAATTTCTGGACTCTATATTCTGCTCCATTGATCTATTTTTCTATCATTACAACCATATTGTTCTCCCTTGATTACTGGAGTTTTGAAATCAGGTAGAGATAATCCTCAAGTACTCTTTTTTTTTCCAAAAATATTTTTTGCCTGCTCTAGGTCCTTTGCATTTCCCCATGAGTTTTAAAATCAGCATGTCAGTTTCTAAAGAAAAGCCCACTGAAAGTTTCAATGGGATTACATTGAATCAATACATCAATTTGGAGAGAATTGATACTTTAGTATTGAGTTGTCTGACCCATAAATATGTTATAGATTTCTATTTATTTAGGTCTTCTTTAAAGCTTTTCATCAATTTCTTTTTTAATTGATTTAATTTCTTTCAACAAATACATATAGGTATATATGTGTGTGTGTGTGTGTGTGTGTGTGTGTGTATTTATATTTATTTTATTTATTTAAATATATATTTTATATTTTTATAGTTTTATATTTATATTTATTTATTTATTTATATATATTTAAAATTGTTCAATGTACCCATCTCATGCTTTAAGATTTATCCCTAAGTATTTCGTATGTTTTGAGGCTATTGTAAATGATATTATATTTTAAATTTTAATTTCTGATTGTTCATTGTTAATTTCTGATTGTTCATTGAATTATAATTAATCTATGAATACCATCTTTGTGTTCTGCCACTTTTCTAAACTCACATATTATTTCTAGTAACTTTATTCTATATTCGATGTGATTTTTATGTAGATGATTGTCTTCTGTGAATATATATTTACTTCTTCCTTTCCAATCTAAATGTGCTTTATTTCTTTCTTACCAATTGATAGAACCTACAGCAAAAAGGTGAATAAAAGAAAAATATACATGCATAATTTCTCATCTTAGGAGAAGAGTATTCAGTCTGTCATCATTAAGTATCATGCTAGATGTCAGTTTTTCATAGAAATCCTTCATCAAATAGAGATATTTCTCTTATATTTCTAGTTTACTGAGAGTATTTATCAGGACTGAATGTTTACTTTTGTCAATGTTTTTTCTTTATAAACTGAGATTTTTTTTCTCTTTTAGTATATTAATAAGGTTAATTACACTGATTGATTTTCAAATGTTAAACCAACCTTACATGATTGGGATGAACTGCACTTGGTCATGATGTATCATCTTTATATATTGCTGAATTTTGTTTCTTAACATTATATCAAGAATTTTTACATATATACACATAAGGATTATCGGCCTCAAATTTTATTTTCTGGTAATTTATCTCATAGTGGTATTACGGTAGTGCTGGCCTCATAAAATGATTGGAGAGTGCTTACTTCTCTTCTATTTTCTGAAAGCGATTGTGTAGAACTGTTATTATCCTTTCCTCAAATATTTGGTAGAATTCACCAGGAAAGCCATTTGGACCTTGAATTTTCTTTTCTGGAAAGTTTGTAACTAGAAATTTAATTTATAAAATAGAAGTTTAAAATACCATTCAGGAAATCCATTTCCTCTTGAGTGAATTGCGGCAGTTTCTCTTTCAAGAAATTAATCTATTCCATTTAAGTTGTCAAATTTATGAGCAGAGACTTGTTCATAGAATTCCTTTATTATCCTGTTAATATTTTAGTTAATATCTTCAGGCAGCAATGATGCCTATATCGGTAATTTGAGATTTGAGTATTTTCTCTCTCTCTCTCTCTCTCTCTCTCTCTCTCTCTCTCTCTCTCTCTCTCTCTCTCTCTCACTTTTGGTTAGGCTGCCAAACATTTATCAATTTCATTGATTTTTTCAAAGAAACTGGCTTTGTTTTCATTGGTTTCACGTTTTCCTGTTTAAATGTTATTGAGTTCTGCTTTAATTTTATTTTTTGCTCCCTTCTGATTGCTGTGTGTTTAATTTGCTCTACTTTCACTAATCTCTTAAAGTGGAAGCTTAGGTTACTAATTTCAGGTTTTTCTTCTTTTCTAACATAAGCAATTTATGCTACAAGTTTCCTCTAAGTACCACTTTAGCTGAATCCACTATTTTTGATACGTGGTGTTTAAAATTTCATCTAGTTCAAAACTTTTTAAAATTCCTCTTGAGACTTTCTCTTCATCCACAAGTTTAGAAGTGTATTGTTTTTTTTCCAAATATTTGATTTTACAGATTTCCTTCTGGTATTGGTTTCTAGATTAATTTTATTATGGTTCAAAAAATGTGTCTTGTATTATTTCTATTCTTTCAAATTTCTTAAGGTATGTTTTATAACCTAGAGTGTGGTCTATTTTGGTGAATGTTCCATGTGCACTTGAAAAAATGTGTATTCTGCTGCTGCTGGATGAACTATTCGACAGTATTAATTAGATCAAGTTAGTAGATGGTGTAGTTTATATTCTCTGTATCCCCCCTGATCTTCTGCACACTGTTCTGTCAATTACTAAGAGACAAGTATTGAAGTTTCCAACTCTAATTGCAGATTTTCTCCTTACAGATCTATCATTTTTTGCTTTATGAGTTTTGAAGCTAAATTTGCATACACATTTAAGATATTTTATCTTCTTGGGGAATTGACCCTTTATTAATATGTAATGTCTTTCTTTTAACTAATGTTTACATTATATATCTTTTTCTATCCTGTATCTTTTATCCTATATATGTCTTTATTTTAAGTGGGTTTCTTTTGGAAAAGTAGTTAGGTTTTGTTTATTTATATGATATTTTAATATCTTTCTTTTAACTGATGTTGAGACCATTTACCTTTTAAGTAATTATTGACATTTTTAGATTAAAATATACCATCTTGCTAGGTTTACTTGTTCATATTTTTTCTTCTTTTTCTTTGTTTATGCTTTCTCTGGTTTTCTCTGTTTATGCTTTAACTGAGCATTTTATTATAATTCTATTCTATCTATTACTTATAATTGTATTTATTATAATTCCATTATTATTGAAACCTTTTTAGAAAACTATTTTTGGTAGTTGTCCAATGGTTAACAACATATATATTAAAATAATCTGAGTCTATCTTTAAATAAAATAATATGGCTTCACTTGTAATAGGACCTTAAAACTATATATTTCTAATTCTTCTTTCATCTTCATGTTATTATTGTCATGTATTTTACTATTACATATACTATAAACATGCAATACATTGTTACTATTTTTTGCTTTAAACCATCCACTATCTTTTAGATTAATTAAGAGTAAACCTGATTTTACTTTACCTTTATTTATTCCATTTCTGATGCCTCTTATCTCTTTATAATTTCTGATCTATATCATTTTTTTCTTTGCCTATAGAACTTCCTTTAACATTTCTTACAGATTGTCTGCTGACAACACTTCCTAAATTTTTGTTTGCGTTAAGAAATCTTTATTTTTTTTTTCCTTCTCTTTTGAAGAATTGTTGCACTGGGTAGAGAATTCTGAATTGATATTATTGTATGTGTATTTGATTGTTTTTCTTTGTTTTCCTACATTCTATTTTAATACAGTGCTTAGTAAGTATGTTTCTTTCCCAAGGTAGATCTCTTTTTCCTCTTCTGCTTCCCAAGTACTATTGGTCTCCCTCAGGCTCTGGTTTTTCTTGCTCTTCTCCACCCCTTCAGATTCAGGTCCCCCCTTCTCCCAGACGAGATGGGTCTGAATGGACTTTCAATGGTAGTTGACTTTCCTACCACCACTTACTGTGTTCTATGAATGCCCTCAGGTTACAGTTTTTTGCGACACTTTCCCTAAAAATTAAGGCATTTGGCCAGCAGGGGTGTTGGGTCTACTGGTGCTTTGGTGGTGGCTACTGTTCCCCTTCACCATCCAGCCCACAAGGAAGTTTTGTCTGGATTCTCCCTGTCCTCCCTATAAATGGCAGGCAGGATTCCTGGAGGAGAATACAAGCCCTCCTATGTGTTCATCCCCCAAGAATTTTATACTCTTAGCTCACCCACACTCAACCTTTAGCAATTCATGAATTTTCTAGTTGAATCTTTTTACCAAGTTATAGGACATTTGGTGGCTTCCACTCCACGTAAGTGAATGCTCGGGTTCTGTTTCAATGTGCAGGCTCCTGTCTAGCCCCATGATTTGGATTAATTGTTTAACCTGCGAAAGCAATTGGATGAGTTTAAGAAAAGCCAGTCATTTGTTGTTCTTCTCACTCATTTCATTTTCTATGTGTGGGAGTGATGCTCTTTCCCAGTATTACATCTCTGAAATGAAAGTGGAAGTCCTCAAGTTTCATTATGGATTATTTGATATAGAAAAAGTGTTTATGCAACTTTCATATGGGTCTTTAAGTATAAAATATAAATATTTATGAACCTACCGCCTCATCTAAAAACTAAAATATCTTTATCCTCAGAGTATCCAAGATCCTCACATCTGGGGAGGGGATGGAGCAGGTAGGAAATACACAAGTTAATAAAATAACATAAATTTTTCTTTAAGAGGGGTTAACTGTACGTATAATTGACATCTGCAAAGGGTCTAAGTTTAAACATATTTAAACTAACATATAAATTACCTATATTCATATTGTAGTGGTAGCCAGTACTTAAACCTTTTCATTTCGTGCCAAAAGACCTAAAATTTAAGAACTGAATTGCATTTTATCTTCAGTACCCCAATTGACAGCCAGTGAGTTGGGAAAAGCAGTAAATCCTGAGCAATACCAAAAATTCTTTCCATACTTTAGGAATATACTTCATTGTGAAGAGAATTAGTGTCCTTGGTAACTATGTTACTCCCTATACTATGTCATTATGTGAAATTACATCCTGGGAACATTGTCCCATTGGAAAAATGTGCCAGCTCCATTTTTACTTCTCCCCCATTCTGACCCCTTCCGCTTAATTTTTAAGCAATACAACTTTGCTTGGTCTGCCGAATAAATAATTCTCAAGTTTACAATCTTATCGACTAAAAAATCATTTAATTCTGATTAGAAGAGCAGTACCTACTTTCTAGAAAAAAATCGAGCGTCTTATTGCCTTTCAACATCTTTAGAAAAGTTGCATGGCTCCTCTCATAGTTCCCTTCCCATCATATTAGTACATTTTATTTCCTCTAATAGGCTGCAGAAACCAGTAATAGGATAGGAAGTCATTAATACAATATAATCACAGCAGAAGATCAAGCTCATCTTTTTCTCTTTGCATTGTCAAGTGTTTCAATATTTTATTTTATAAAGTGATGACCAGAACTGATCATGGTAATATAAGTGTGGATCTGAGTAATGCATTGCATAATCAAAGATTTCCTTTTAGATGATGATTTGTTTACATTCCCTGGCTTGCCCTGTATCACAGTCAGTCCTATTGGAGTCACCACACTAGTGTATTATTCCAAAAGGAAATTAGGGAATGAGGCCACTGTAGGAGAGGGACGATAATGAAGAACAGGAAAACACAGACACCAGCTCTATTATATAGTGTAGCACTACACTTACTTGTGCCTCAGTTTCCCTGTATGTAAAACGTCCAGTGGGCACCACAGACTCAAATACCTATGAGGTTTGAACACGTAATGGAGTATAGGATTTGGAAGAGATTCTGAAAACTGGCATATAATATCATCTAGAAGGATGGTGGTCCCTCAGCTCAAGGTCATTGCTGTGCAGCCTTTCCAGAAAATCCAGTATCTCAAAAGAGGTTGGATGTATAGATTTTCATACAACATCTCTCATTTTTTAAATGTTGAAACTATTTCAAAACATTGTAACATTAGAGGCTACAGGGTAAACAAAGCAATCCGCAGACCAAATGCCTGACATGGACTGCTTATTCGTGCCTACCTTATTAGAAGGTCTCCAAGGATCCTTCCAGCTCTATCATTTTGTGTTTAAAGATTGTGGGTCAGTATGGGAATCAACTAAATTAATTGTTTAGACTGCTACCATTTACAGAAACAGCAGCAGCCTTATCCAAATGTACTAATTAAGTGTCAAATCTTAGAGAACTCTGTTAAGGATACTTGAGAAGTTAGAAGGCATAGTCTTCCCTTTCAGGAGCAAATAAGTTACTCATTGGCTCAGCAAATATTTATTGAGTAATAAAAGGTCAATAGGAGTGAAATAATTCAATTCACTTCTCATTCTTCTCCAAACATCTATATTTTTTCACATCCTTGGTGCTCTCAGATCCTTGCAGGGTGAACTCTATATTTTGTGTATGTTTAAATCAACGTTTTCTGCCTCCTCTGGGACCTCTCTCCATTAATTACTCTCTTCCTCTCTTGGCTGTTAAGTGCTTTAATTTTCACTTGCTCCTTATTCTGACTTAACCTATAGTCATGATTTATTGCATGTGAAATAAGACACATTTTCCACCATACCTACCTTCCTTCATCCTCTTTATTTCCCCAACTTCTCAGTAGAGTATTACGGGAAAGTTGCCCTCACCATTGCTGCCCAGCCTGCCCCCAGCACCCTTCACTCTTCCTCTCTTGTCCTCCTGAAGACCTTGAGAGGGAAGGGGGTGGTGATACCTGATTGCAGTGGGTGAATAGTGAGCTTGGGTGACACCTTTCCCCTCCAACAGCCTTGTGAAAAAGGAGGCAGGGGAGAGGACACGGTGCCTAAGAGCAGTGGACTCACCACTAGAGTTTGAAATTTGACACTGTCCTTCTCTATCTGTGTGACCCTGTGCAAGTTATTTCACCCTTTGTGCCTCAATTTCCTCACCTGTGAAATAGTACCTACCTCATAGGATTGCTCTGAGAATTGAATGTGTTCAAATTTATAAAGGCTTTGGGACATACATGACTCATAGAAAGCTCTCATCCCCCCTTAAATAATAATAAAAATCCTTATTCTCAAACAGGAAAACTGAGGTTTAAAGGGATTAACCACCAGGGCCCGTGCACTTAATGATTGGCAGAGCTGAGAATTAAAGCCAGGCTGTCTGGCTGCACAGCATAGGCCTTCAGCCACCATGTTCGTTGCTTCTCAATCATGCTATGTTGCCCAAAACAAAGTAAAGAGCAACACTGCAATATATAAAGGTCATATCAATGGCATCTGACACATCTTAAATTAGTAATAATGGGCACTGTATTATTAATTTCCATTCTCACTTATTAATATCCCTTGCTCACTAGAAACTTTTCATGATTTCCCTCTGCAGCAGTTCCACTAAGATGCTTGAAAATTTGTTTTGCTTTGCTGCAGATAATATGCTTACTAAGAGGCATTGTTTTCTTTATGGGGCCAGTTCTCCTTCTAAATGTTCAATGCCTTTCTGATTTTATGACTCAGAGTGGTTGATTGTTGACTCTTAACTCTTCCCTCCCACTCTCCAGGTCCTGCCTTCCAGATTTCACTGTATTTATTCCCAGAAAAGCTCAGTTGGATTCTTGCAAAGACAATATTTTAAGTAACTTGTTCTTAATTTACTCTCCCACCCTCCTCAATGCCCATTTTATACATTCTGATAATTTTTGCACAATGATATGATTTCGTCCAGCAGCCCTCAACAGCCAAGGTATAGGTAAGTGGTTGAATTGACCCAAGATTCTGAATTTATAGACGGAAGAGGAAAACCTTGAGGCACTGGCAATGAAGTGGTTAAAGTTTCTCCTCATTAGTTCTGGACTCAGCAGGCAAGGAAATGAAAAATGAAACCTTGAGGTTTGGGGGGAAATGGGGGAGATGAGAGACTGTTGGTTTCATTCAAGTGAAGCGAATGAACTATTAAAGTGAGAGTAATGATGAAAGGGAAAGTTGGGGTTGTGAGCAGGACTGAGTGCTTTGGGCTATAAGATTTTGGGGGCAGAGCTGTTCAGGGTGATTTGGGTGTAAAGTGCAGTGGAGAGAATACGTTGATCTTCACTCTCACACCTTTAGGGCATTTCCATCCCAGGGCATCAGGACCTAGTTCCCATCACTAATTAGCTCTAGTAAGTCTTTCAGGTTTTGCCTTTTGCTTTCTCTCTCCTTTCACCTGAGTCTTTATTTTTGTTTAACCATCTCTTTTAGGATAGGGGCATTCTTTATTAATTTATCATATTATTTTCTTTGAAACCACATGTATTACTAATCTTTTTGATCCAATTTCTTTCCAAGATTCTGATTCTCACTAATATCCTGCTACAATTCACAGGACAGGGCCCACACTTGCTTGTCTAGAAGGAGAGATTAGGAAGACAGGCATATGAGGTGATGGACCCTGAAGTGTATGACATCAAAGACCTGTGAAGGCAAAGGCCTCCATTGGACCTACCATGTGGGTGTTTGACTTATTTACTATAATAATAAAAAATAAGTTACTGAAGAACTAGAATCTTCACCAAAGTTCCCAAAGTCTTCATCAAATGTGGATGTTCTGTAGAGAACATTGAAAAGGTTGGTACAGAAAAGTGGCTGGAAGCTCAGAGGAGAATTTTCTTCCTTCCTTCCCTCCTTCTATTCTTTCTCATAAGGGTGAAAGAATACTGGTCTTTACATGGTGATGGGGCACTTACAGGAACTGTGATCGGGAGAAAATAGCAGCCTTTGCTTGGAGTTTGACCAACCCAGGGCAGCATTCTACAAACCTCCTGTATCACAAACATCACCTTGGGGTACCTGTTAAATATATGATACTCTTTAAATAGACAGATCACAACACTCAGCCCTGAACAAATGAAGCAGAAACTCCAGGAATGTTTGGGAAACACAGCTGTTGGGATAATCGCATTGCAATGAAGAAGAGTATGAAGAAGCAGGGTTTTGTGAAAATGCTGAGAATGTAAGAATATTTGCTCACAAAGCAAAGAGATTTTTAGAGTGAGGTGGAGAACGTGGAAAGAAAGAACCAGGTTGAAGGACACATAGAGAAGTCTGGCAATGGCAATAATGCAAGTGGAGTTGAAACATAGCTTAGTGATGTGTAGAAGGATTAGATTGTCTTTTCTCTGAATAGCAAGATAGCACCGGCTGAGATCCCTAGAGGTGCAAGAGTTTTCAAGAGGTTAAAATCTCAAAGTATTATCTCCATAGTTAGATAAAATTTTGCAAAAAAAAATATATATATATATATTTATATAAAATTTTCTGGTGTCAGAGGAGAGTTCTCCTTTTGAGGAAAGGTCTACCTGCTTCCTGGTTGTTTTCCTGGGTATGAAATTCCAGCAGCTGGCACAGGTGAAGAGGTTCAAAAGTTCTCATGGTGAAACAGGTAAGGCCTATAGCAGTCATGGAAATCTACATTTGAATTGTGTTCTTTCCATAAATTGCTAAGAAGACAGATTGATCCTTAGATTCTTACTGCCTAGAGAGACCCAGTTGTCCACATAGAAAGGCTCAAGTTTGATGCAGAGGGGCGGGAGCACCTGAGCTGGCTTGGAGTTAGTGAGCCCTGAGGTGTTCGGACTGTCAGCAACCTGTGCTGACTAGAAAGCACCAGACAGAAAGTATATAGGTAATATCTTTGACCCACCTCCACCCTCCACCTAGAGCTCTAAAATGCCATGATTTTCCTGCTCCCACTTTCAGTGGTATAAAGTCCAAGTACTGCTTTTTTTTTCAAACAGGGATTCAAGCTTTCTTTTGGCTGACCTGAGATAAACCCCTCTAACTTGCTCATTTTTTTTTTTTCGCTATTTCTATACATCCAACTTCTCTCTACCCCTGCAGCATCCTAGACTCTAATTTGTCTAGTTATTTTTATGCAGTTTAAGAGCACCTTGGTTTGGTTGCTATTAATCCCTCACCAACCGTTTTCTGTTGAAACTCCACTCATTCTTTGAGGACAAACTTGCAGGCCACATTCTTAAACTTTCTATTATTCTCTAGGTTGGAATTAGTATTTGAGCTCCTGTAGCACTTTGTACCTCTTTCCAGAAAACTTCCTACAGTCAGTAACAGTCAGTCCTGCTTTATGTACCTTGTTCCCTCATTAGATTATAAACCCTCTAAAGAATAGATTGTGTTTTACTACTGTTATCCTCCAGAGCACCTGTCTTAATACCCGGAATAGAGTGTGCACTCAACCAAATATTGGCTGATTGAATATCCATTTCCAGTGAATAAAACAGACCTTTTTAATCCTTATATGCAGAGTTCAGCCACAAAAAAAAAAAAAAAAAAAAAAAACATTGCACACAAATCAAGAAGCAATTTATCAATAGTCCCCCCAGTGGCTTCAATGAGTAAATGACCTTTTCCAAACCACAGAAATTTCCTCACTTCCTATTGTTTGAGAAGAATGTTGAATAATAGAGGCATAGATGTATTTCTGTCTAGGCTGTATTCTTCATGAAACATGTAGTCTTTGGGTGACTTGGAGACCAAGTTTTTCTTCGTTTTGAAAATGACAAAGGGAGTAATATGATGTTCCAGGTTCTGAGATTTTTTGTAGGCTAGAAGGAGAAGTGCAGCCCGTGGCATCACCAAGCACATGTGCTTCCATGTGAACTGTGGCCTAATGCAGTGTGAGCAGACTGGAAATGGGAAGCCTTCAATAACTGTGTCTCTGGACAAGCAGCTCCAATCCTCTGGAACTGTCTCTTCTTTTACAAAATGTGGATTAAAATGCCCGTTTTGAATTAAATAAATATATCTAATGCCTCTTATTAGCTATTTCAGAACCTCTCAGCCTCATCTGCCTCTTTTTCCAACTGCTACTGCAGTGACCAGTTCTGCTGGTTCCAAGGAGCTTCCTCTGGTATAACCTGAGCACCTATTTCAGACTCCCTGCTTTTCGTCACAGAGCATCTCTTTTGGCATGGTGTGGGGGAGCCATATCCACTCAGCCTGCAGCCTAGGCATGCGTATCCCAATTCAGGGCAGTTAACATCTCATGGGGTGAACTATTACCAGTGAAAGAGAGAAGCTGGTAGGAAATTCCTTCCTCTTTCTGATACTAGAGAGACCATCCTGAAATACACCTTTATAGCATTGGGTAACCAGTTGCCTGCAGCAGTGGCCAGCTGGTAACGCATACTTATGTTTGACTCTTTCCATTTCTTACCCCTATTCCTTGGATTCATACTCCCCAAATAGCATAATCTTACACAAGACTTTGTTTCAGGATTTGCTTTCTGGGGAACCTAAGCTGAGATATAACACTTTTGCTACAACATGGGCAGAAAAACCTAAATAAATAAATAAATAAATAAATAAATAAAATCCCTAATAGAAAATGTAAGGAGATAGCAAATTGGCTTTTCTCTAGCAAGGTAAATACTGAAAAAATGTAAGCACATGGTCACATCACCTTAAGAGAATTTGAAAATTGTAGTGGACTTTATTCGATGCGAACCTTCTAGCCAAACCTGCCAGTGATTCAAAGGCCTTTTCTTTGTCATGGTTTTATATTCTCTTGAGATGCTGGCCTGTTCTTGGTGGGTAAAACTGCAGAGAGATCACAAGAGGAGGATTATAATCACAACAGCCAAATTAACCCAAGCTGACCACATTGCTCTGTGCCCTAGGAAGGGAGTTGGATGCTGTTCACTAATGGAAAATAACCAAGAGGCTAAGGAGAGAGACGTTATTTTTGAACCTTTAAAGAGGACATTATAAATAGCAGAGAAAATAGAAAAGCAGAAATTAAAAACAATAAAAACAAAAGCAAGTTGACAGCGGCCCTTTTAATATGACAATTTTGGTGCTGCTAAGGCCCAGGCTTATGGATATAATAACTGAGTCCCAGCAAAATAGCCAAGGACCATGGGGTTTGAGCACTTAGTCACAATGGCATTTTAGGTTAAACAATCATTGACTCAGCAGTGAAAAATGAGATAAATTAAAATTATTTTCTTCGCAATGGCCGAGGGGCTTGGCAAGTAATATATTGAAGAAATTTCCTGGACATAATAGGTTACATTAATTTTCAACTGCAAAACAATTCCTTCAGCATTATTTCTCAAGGAGAGAGAACAGAAAGGGGGAGAAAACCACCCTGTTACTTGTGCTATTTACTTCTGGTCTAAATGAGAAAACATGTTTCAAAGGGAAGATTAAGAAAGGCGTATCAAGCACAGAGCAAATCCTGAGTGTAAAGAATTCAAGCTAATTGGTTACCCGTTTGCCTGTTCAAATGTGGTCAGTATTAATCCAAGAGTAATAGAAGCATAAGTTATGAAAATCGTTACATTGGGAGGCAGGGTGTTAAGCCTTCTAATAGTTAAAAGTACCTTTGTTTGGAATATAAAACTAAAATGGAAGCAAATATTTCCATTCAAATGTACTACCAGTTATGGAAGAAGAGCTCAGTGCCTGTAACTGGGACCTGTTTGTCCCTGATGCTGACTAAGTGGGGTGAAAATCTCAGGTTCCAGGACTTAGGGATTTCATATGTTGATTGGGGGACGAGGCAAATGGAATTGTGAAGATGGTGAGAAAAAGATCTGGTGCTACCAGATAGAAACAGACGCCCATGTTCCCTTTTCTATGAACAACCAGGTTATAAATATTTTAGGGCATGTGGCCACATAGTCTCTGTCACAACTGCTCAACTTTGCAACTGTAACATTAAAGTAGCCATAGGCAATACATAAATTAACTAATATGCTGATGTTTCAATAGAGGTTTATTTATTGACACTGAAATTTGAATTTCATATGCTTTTCATGTGTCGGGAAATATTTTTCCCTCTTCTGCTTTTTTTATTCTTTGTTTTCAACAATTTAAAAGTGTAAAAACCATTCTTAACTCTCAGGCTATACCAGAACAACCGGAAAGCTGGATTTGCCTTGGGAGCTGTGGTTTGACACCCCTTTGTTATAGTAACAGTTAAGTAAGGCAAGAGTAATACAATTAAGATGTATGTTGAAACTTCATTTGTTTGTCAGTGAGATGTGAGTGACTTCTTTGTTCAATTGGATAATCGTTTTCAAATACTGGAGGAAAAATGTTTCCTCAGTTTCTCTGTGCTAATCACAATGTGATGGCTACAGATAAGATATACTTTTAAATTTAATCTGTATCACTAACACTTTCTCCATAACTTTCTTATGTCTTGACAAGCAACAAAACAGTTCAAACCCTGATTTGTAGCATTTACCGATTTCCATGGTGTAAAAACTTCCATTATAGCTAATTTCAAGCTACCAGCATGATATTGGTTATAAAAACACTGCAAGAGCAAGAAGTCTTTTGTTATCTTTGCTTGCATACAGTCTCATACAGAAATAAGCACACACTAGATGCTCAATAAAGACACACTGATAGAACAATGTGTCTATTGGGTAAATCATTTTGTCTCTCACATCAAATCCTTTTAGGTGATGAACACAACTAGGTGGCAATAAGATAGGCCATCACCTTCTAGCCTTCGGTTTGGTTACTGACCTTTAGCAGCTCTAACTAACCTTCAACCAGTAGAGGAGATAACAACCTTGGTCTCAGTTGCTCCTGATCCTCCTCCCCTTTCTATGCTCTCTTCCTGTGTCTTCTTTTTGATGGCTTCTCTCTTTTCCTCTTTTGCTCAGGTTCTTAGCACCCTCCTCTGGCCCTGTTACTAGTCAGAGCTTCCCATGACAGTTAAAGGTCCATTACAGTGTTTGTTTGGAGAGAGCAATAAGCATGATTTACAAATAGAAACCAAACTTTGAGCTACAAGTCTAGGTCTTCTATGAGCAAAATTTAAGAATTTAACTCACCAATTTGTCTTAGTCAACTCAAGCTGCTATAACAAAATAGCAGAGACTCGGTAGCTTATAAGTGACAGAAATTTATTTCTGACAGTTCTGGAGGCTGGGAAATCCAAGATCAAGTCACCCACAGATGTCGTGTCTGGTGAGGCCCACTTCGTGATTCATAGACAGTACCCTCTCCCTCTGTCCTCACAGGGTGGAGAGGACTAGCTGGCTCTCTGTGGTCTGTTTCACAAGGGGCTAATCCCATTCATGTGGGCTCCACCCTTCTGACCTAATTAGTTCCCAAAAGCCATACCTCCTAATATTATCACCTTGGGGATTAGGATTTCAACATATGAATTTCGGGGAAATACAAACATTCAGACCATAGCAGGAAGCAATAGGTATGTATATGTGTGTGTGCGTGTATCAAAATGTACTACTCCAGTTTACCCATATTTCTACCAACTTTAGAATTGTATAAAATAAATAAAAACATTTTTTTCAGTTCTTATAATCTCTCCCCACAAAATTAACCATTATTAACAGTTTAGGGGGTGTTATTTAGAATTTCTTCCTAAGTTTGAAAGTATAAAACTCCCCTGACTCTCTCTCTCCCCCGTGTATGTAAATGTATGTGTGTGTGTATACAGGTGTATGTACATATATAAAATATGTATATAGATGTGTATATATAAGGATAGTGCAAAAAGTTCATGAAGAAATAGAATTAAAAAATAATGCGAATCTTTCCATGAAATTTTTAAAGTACCCTTGTACATACATATTTGTATAGATGTGTGTCTATATTATTATTTGAGTATATATACATATATATTTATATTTTATGAAGCTTTCTTCTCTCTCTCTCTCTCTCTCTCTCTCTCTCTCTCTCCCCCCCCTCCCCTCTTCTTCACTTGCTTCTCTGGAATACTCATTGTCTAGTGCTTAGAATTCAGTGTAGTCACTTTTGTCCTCGGTCCTAGCTTAGCTTCCACTCCAATCCACTGTCTCAGCCGCCCCATTGAGCTTATACTGCCGAGGAGGCTCAGGACCCATGTTTCCACTCTGACATAGAGCTGGCATTTGCTTTAATGGGTACTCTCATTGCCCTGTACTTCATTTTATCAAAGCCCACTCCCTATACTCTTAGCCTTTTTGTGTGACGACTCTGGAACTGGCATCCACAGCCACAAAACCATTTAGATTTTCTGGAACCAAATTGCTTTCCAGAACTCAAATGGCATGAAGCTGATGTGGATATTGATTTCTTGTTTGTTAGTGGCTAGTAATGAGGAGGCCCAGAACAGACACAGACTGGTGGAAAGAGCACCTGTTCACGTCTGTGAGCTGCTGGGAGCTGCCCTCCCCTGGCTACCATAGCTGGGCCTCCTGCTGCACACTGTGCCCTCTCTGCAGACTGCCACACTCAGGTAGAAGGTGGGCACTACGCTGGGCTCTGGTGCCTGCAGCCACAGCTCTCTTATGCCCGCTGCCTTCCTCCAAACCTATTTTGCCTTTTGTCTGCTGAGGGCCTGATAGCAGCAAGGCCTGGCAGCTTGCAGCCGGCTCAGCAAATGTGACATTCTCTGCTGAGGTAAAACTGCATGTAGTGTCTATCTGCAAGGAAAAGCATTGCCTAAAAGAAGCGTGTCAGATCCCTAGCCATCCAGACACCCAATTATTTGTCTCTGCTTTTCCTTTTTTGTTTTCAATTTTTAAGTTCTGACAAAGTATCTGGCACAAAGCAGGTGATCATGTGGTTGGCCATTATATTTTCCTTTTGCTAATTTAGCTTTTCAGCCTTGAGGGGCAAGACCTGGATGTCTGGTGCCTGGCCCCTGCTCACTGAACCCAAATAAACACACTTGCTGCAGTAATATGCTTTTGTAGAAAAGCTCTCTATTTCCCCCTAACATATTATTACTGACAATATTGCTGTTGTTTTAATGTGTACTAGGATTAGTCTCTGATACAAAAATAGCTAAAACCTCGTCCCGTAGAAAAATCTCCTAATTTTTGTAATTTACTTAAATGAGAAAAATTTCCCCTGAATTCTTTGCTAAGATGTTGCCTTCTCAGCAAGCACTGCTCTATTTGATATTGCATTGGCCACACTGCCCATCCACCTGACATTCCTTATCTTGCTTTTTTTTTCTCTTATGACCCCCAACATACTAACTACCAAATATATTATGCTTCCTGTCAGCGTCCCCTTAGTGGAACCGAAGCTCTTCAAGGGCAGCAATGTATGTTGTTTATTCACAATGCTTTTCTATAGTCTAGAAGTGTGTGTAGCACATGAAGTGTTCAATAGTTACTTGTTGAGTGAATGAGACAAAATTAGAGCAGCCACAAGCTTTTCCCAATTTTCTTTTTTCCTCCTTCTTCAGTCTTTCCCCTTCTCTGCTTTTCAGACTCCCTCTGAAAAAGTAAGAGACACCTTCTGGATTTCTCAGTCCAGGTTATAGCAATCTATTCATGTAGGTTGTGAATGATTGTTAAGACAAATATGGCCAAAAGTTACATAAGGAAAAGAGCTTTATCTAAAATGCCAGTGTATTGTATGGTGAGCAAAAGAATATATGAAAATCTAGATTTATGTGCAATGTAACAAAACTGATGTTTAAAAGCTTAAAATAATTTAAGGTTGCTATTTAGCAATAATTTCTATTGTATTTTGTATATAAACATTCTCTCAACATTCTCTCTCTTATTCTTTTGTTTCCTTGATGTCTCCATAAAAGAAAAAGGTTGAGCGTCATTATTATTCTTACAAATGCCAGGCTCTTAACGTGGGTCTGTGACTAGGTTCCTGGGAGCTTTACACTTAACGATTATAGTAAGTTGTCACCAGTATGGCATTGCCCATACTGTAGGAGGAAGTTGGACGAAGCTCATGTGCACTGAGAGCTTGTCTGAGCCAGGAACTGTGCTTGGAGCTGCCAGAGGTATTCTCACCATATGGACACAGGTAGCAAAGCCACTATTTACTAGCTTGGCTATCAAGAGCAAATTATTGTAACTCTCCAACTTGCTGTGTCCCCACCTAAAAGATAGACATCATACTCCTACCTCCTGCTTGCCTTTTGTCTTTCTTTACCCTGTAATATATGTATAATCAAAGTAGACCCCAAGTGCTAAATGCTGATTTGGGTACAAGTATGAGAAACTCTGCTAAATAATAAGGGAGCACACAGCCATAGGTATCTCAAAATGGCATACCAATTATACCTACACAGAGTTTAGGCATTGCATTAGTCTTCTAGAGCTACAATAACAAAAATGCCACAGGAAAGGACTTCAGCCGTCACCTTTGTCAGTCTCATGTGAGGAGCTCATGGCCTGGAGTGAATAGTGGTTGTCTGAGAACACACCGTTACTGCTGGCTGAGGTTGAGTGGGGCTCAAGAGCTTCACCTTAATTCCTCAGTTTCTTCCTCTGCATCACTTTGCTCAGTGGAAGGTTATTTTCCATGTGTTGCAGTATACAGATATACATTTAAATGCCTTATTTGATGATTCTGTTAATCTAGCAAAATGGATTAGAATACAATTAGATGAATGGGGAAAGTTCATTTTATTGTTTTTCAAAGAGTAAAAACAAAAATCATCAGTTTCTAATCTGGCACCTTAAGATAATGAAAAGAAAAATACTAACAATAATACTCAAAAGAAAATCTCTCCAAACATTTTTTTTTTTTTTTTTTTTTTTTTACTTTTTTCCTCCTCAGACTCCTTTGACTCCTCTAAAGCTGTGTCCTTTAATAAGGAGGCATAATTAGAGGCCAATTTATCAATCCTTCATTGAAAATCCCCAGGCATATATTTCCAAAAGGTTTAGAATGTCTTTGACTGTAGATTACAGTCTACTTCAGAATCAGTCATACCCACCAGACACACATATCTATCTCCTCTCTTTGGGAAAACTGAAACATCGGAACTTACAAGCCCTTTATGCACACTGTGTTCTTTGTCCAATGACCTTGAGTAACATAAAAGCCAAGATTAGTGAAAACATTTTTAAAACCTGACTTATCAATAGATCATGATATTGTCTTCCCCTTTTAGCTTTATTTAAGGGTCTAGGTTGCTGGAGCTGGTAGGTCCCTTAGAGTTCATGCAGGCCAACACCCTCATTTTCCAGATGAGGAAGCTGCACCTGGGAGAAATTAAGTGAATAACTCAAGGTCCCACAGAAAGTCACTCTCTGAGTCCAGCTAACATTCATGTCTTTTGACATCAGTTCACTTTCCATTATGCCATGGTGTCTCAAAATTAACAAAACAGGGTAGTATTTTACTTATTCAACTAATGGATTTTAACTTGTCCCTTAATTTTTATTCACCTCCTACCTCCAAGACTTAACTTCAAGGTTAATGGAACTAGGAAAATGTGGGTGTAATGTCCTAGAGGGCAAATGATCCCATAAATCAACTTTCTCTTAAGGATGACTTTTTTACCCTCTTTTGTAAAAACTTCTCTTGAAAGCAAGGCTTTATGAAAGACTAAAAAAGTATCTAAATTCATTTTCTCCTTCAACATATCAAAAAGTAGGTCTAGAGTCCCAGATCTTAGAGACTCATAGGGAGGGCGTGTTAGATGGAGTGAGAAAACTTCCCAGGACAAAGCGGCTCCCTGTGCAGGTCACCCAAGCAGTCAGTCTTGGGGCTGCTATATGTCCTAATGTTTCTACAGAGGGGTGATTTAAAATTAATTAGGACAATAGCAGATCCCAAGGGGTACTTAGACAGGATTCAGACGTTCTTGAATTCTCCTGGAGGATGATCCTGGAGTTAGCTGAGGATTCAGGGAGCTTTCCAGAAGTGATCACCAGCAGGAGAAAAGTGGTTGTACTGCTGAAGTGTTCAGGGCTGGCCACTACAGCTAGAAGCTGAGTCAGGTTCACAGCCAGGTCTCAGAAGTCCGAAATGTTACAACCAGAGGTTTTAGTCATAAAGAGAAGATTGGTGAAAGCTCTAGACTGAGCTGTGAGAATGGTCTATCCCCTCTAATTTCTGGAGTTCTCCGCTTATGCTGTCATTTCCTCCATCTCACCGCAGCAACCTCCACCCACAGTCCTACTCTCACCTTTGTCACTGCCTTGTACCACCGTCAGAATGTCAGCCTCCCCTCTGAACCACTTACTATCTCTCTGGCCTGCTTTCACCAGCGCTCCCACTGTAACCATTATTCAAAGCCAATCAATACTTTCTTTCTCTTGTACCTCCCTCTTTTTCTCTAGGAGGCCCCCCAAATTCACTTCCTATTTGCTATGTGTCAAATGTGTTCCCCAAAAGTTCATGTACTGACAACTTGATCTCCATTGTAACAGTGTTAAGAGGGTGGAAAATCCCATTATGTATATGAAAGGTCTTTGAAAGGTGATTGGATCATGAGAATTGTGCCCTCGTGGAGGGGTTAATGAAGCAATGAGTTATCATGAGCGTGGTTCTGAAGGATTCATAAGAAGAGCAGGTGAGAAGGTTAGCTTTCTTGCTCAGCCCGTTCTCACCATGGGACATGCTGCATTGCTGTGGAGAGTCACCACCAAGAAGGCCCTCACCAGACACGCACCCTGTGCTACCAGGCCCAAGTCCAGCTGCCTGCCCCCTTTCAAAAACAAACCACTCAAAAGTCAAATGTTGGCAAAAATGGAAGCCAGCTTTATTCAGGAATACCAGTGACCTGACGAGAGTTCTTAGACTAACACATCTCTCCAGTAAACCTGTAGGAGAATGGCCAGACTAATGCCATCTCCAAGACTCAGATTTACTGAAGGATTTTTAAGAGGGTGCTGAGGGAATGGAATTTGGGAAATGAAAAGCAGGAGGGAAAGAGATGTGAGCTGTGAGGGCACCATACAAAAAGCAAGGTGCAAGGTCTTGCCAGGGCTCCATCTGGTTTCTGCTGCTGTCCTTTCTGGAATCAGCACAGCTTTACTAATGTCCTCCTTGGTTTCCTAGGGACTGGAGAGCATGTGCAAGATTGCAAGTCTGCAACTTCAGGATGACTGGAAAACAACTTTACATTTATGTAAATAACATCATCTTGCCCCATAACCGAGGTTTAAAATATCAAACAACAATGGGAAAAGGGGAAACTCAGAAAAATGAATGACAGCAAAAAAACTGTCTTTTAAAATTTTTTAGAAACCATGGGGTTTTAGGTCCCAACATGGCTTCAGTCCTGTTCACTGCAACACCTGGACTGTGGGCTTCCCAGCCTTCAAACAGTAAGAAATAAATTTCATTTCTTCACAAATTACCATTTTCAGATATTTTGTTATAAGCAAGAGGAACAGATGAATACACTGTTTTATCTAGTTTAGACTCCATGCGTATTGTTATATCACAATTCCCTTAACCCCTCTTCCTCTGTCACAGTCTTCTGGCCCAAATGCAACCCTGATTTATCCAGTGCTCCATCTCTGCCATGCCTCAACAGGACTAACAGTGTGGCTGTGGGAAAACCTCCAGTCAGGCTGCCATGAATCAGTGAGCACTAACATCAAACTGGCCTCAGTGCTACTGGGAACCAGTGCCTCAGTTTCCCTTAACAGTTAATTCCTCTATTCACTAGATGATCATTTCACACCTTTTTCTTACTCATCTTCAATATCCCTCCCCTGAACCACTCAGCTGATTACCTCTTTCTTTCTTATATTGCTGATAAAATAGAAGCAATCAGAAGAGAACTATTTTATCTTCCCACCTGCAATTCTACATTCTATCACCCTGCCTTCACCTGTCTCAATAAGCCTCACCTCTTCTGGCACAGTGGATGAACTGATACTTTTCCTATCTCAGAAAATCCTTCTGCTATTCTTCTCATATCCTCTTGACTACTCAAGAACTTTGCTTCTGTAGTGACCCCATTCCCCTGCATCTCCTCTCTCCTTGCTCTCTTTTTACAGCAAAATTCCCATTGGCAAACAAACACCTAGTAAATTGTCCATCTTCCTAGGATGCATCAATTTCCTTGTTGATTTCTTCGTTCCTGTCTTGAAAGAGTTTCTGTGGAAACTGGCCCATTACCTGACCTCTCTCGCAGTTTATCAGGGGAAAGGCACAGTTAAACAAAGACAGATGAGTATGTAATTACAAATCATATTGTGTATGGATAGCTAGCTAGCTAGATACATACATACATACATACTTGCATAGATGCCAAGAAAGAGAGAAAATAAATATAAACTCAGGAACATTTTAAATTCTAATGTGAAAGCAGCAGACATGTTCAGATATGGAAAGTCTCAGGAAGCATACAACATATGCACACTTTTTTTTTTTTAATTTTTATTTTGTCGATATACATTGTGGCTGATTATTGCTCCTCATCACCAAAACCTCCCTCCCTCCTCCCTCCCCACTCCCCCCCCAACAATGTCCTTTCTGTTTGCTTGTCGTATCAACTTCAAGTATTTGTGGTTGTTATATCTTCTCCCCCCCCCCCGGTTTTGTGTGTGTGTGTGTGTGTGTGTGTGTGTGAATTTATATATTAATTTTTAGCTCCCACCAATAAGTGAGAACATGTGGTATCTCTCTTTCTGTGCCTGACTTGTTTCACTTAATATAATTCTCTCAAGGTCCATCCATGTTGTTGCAAATGGCAGTATTTTATTCGTTTTTATAGCTGAGTAGTATTCCATTGTGTAGATGTACCACATTTTCCGTATCCACTCATCTGATGATGGACATTTGGGCTGGTTCCAACTCTTGGCTATTGTAAAGAGTATGCACACTTTTTTAAACAAATTCCTGCTTCCCTCCTCTCCCACTCCAAAAAATAAAGATGAACAAACACATTTTAGACACGAGATAACTCAACATGGAAAACTAACTATTGGAGAGGTTGTATGTGAGGAGACCAGAAGTAAGCATTGAAACAATTTCATCATGAATGTAAATTTAAATAACTTCAGTGAAATTTAAACTTTATAACTGTGGAGGAAAGATATTAATGTAAAAACAAACAAACAAACAAACAAAACAAAAACCAGTAGTTCCGATACAGTAGTTGATGACAGAAATTGCCGTGCATTTCTGTAGAGGGTGGGTGGAATGGAACAATGCGAAGGTGGGCAAGGACACCAACTAATACAGCTTGCTTACATAAGAGCAATAGAGACCATTCCACTTCTGATTATGTTAATGTGATAAATAAGTACTGAAAATGAGAACAGAAGAGAAGGAATTCTGAGCAATTACAAGAAAACAAACATAGTCTCCCATCATGTATTTGAAATAGAAACATGCTTTTTAAAATTTTAAGTAAAATTTTACTTTATTTAGTTTAATTAAAACAGCCACAAAATTTAAATATTAATTGGATTAGATGCTCTTTGAAAACTAACTTTGAAGAAAAATATATAGATAACAATTTTCTATTGATCTTTTTATTTGTACTTCCCATTTCATGCCTTCAAAAACAAACATTTAATTTTTACTCATGCTTCCTTATTTGACCCACCCACACTCCCCTACCCCATTCAGCCCTCCAGGGACTCATAATCCATATGCGGTAATGGTAATGGCATTCAGACTCACTGGGTTCTCAAACTACAGCAGACTTTTTAAAATGCAAATTGCTGGGCCTTACCCACAGTTTCTGATAAGATTCTGGGTGATGTCAATATTGCTGGTCTGGTGATTATTCTTTGAGAACCACTGTTGTAGAAAATAGACTTCCAAGTTTTTCTTCCCAGGTATAGTCTAGGTCTAGATTCCTGGCTCTGCAGTTAACTCCCTCTTTCTATCACCTGAAGAAAAATTGGTGGTGGTGTGGCATGGGGAATAAAAAGTTAGTATATTACTTTTATTTCTGGGTCTTAGCTTTGCTGCTGTTCTTCAAATGGTGAAAAGTCAGAAAAAGCATACAGACTTTTTTTTCTTCCATATGGGGGAGATACAACAAAGCTTTGTTCTCTCATCAGAAAGATAATTTTAGAGTTTTCTCTGGCTGCATGGGAAGAAATTAAGATGCACCCATCCTCTCTCTCTGTACCCCTGAGTGTGAGTTATTGGATATTTCTGTGTAATGAAATTTAATTGTAGTGGTTCTCTTAGCAGTGGCTCTAACTCATACACTTGGGTATAACACAAAATGTGTTCTGATATGAAGATTTCGTTTACAAATCCAAGCTTTGCTAAAAAATACAAGGTTAAGAAAGAATATAAACAGTAGTTTGTAGGATTTTATTGCATGGTTTTACTTTGTACATTAAACACTTCTGCTAATATGGAAGATAAAGGCAAAAGTTGCTACAAGGTATGCTACTGAGACTATCCACATCAGAATCCCTTTATTCAAAATGTAGGTTCTGACCTGCAGGGTGAGAACTGCTGGGAGTGAGGCCAGGGAAGCTGTTTGCTAAGCAGTCTCCACAGCATCGTGTAGAAGCTCTAGATGGACTGTCCCTGATTCCTTCTACCTTTCTCTATGAATGAGCCAGGGTCTGAGCCTTCTTCCCCCTTTGTACCTATTTCTATTCTAGTAGTAAGTAACCTATTCTAGTAATGTTTTTGTAAGTTATGTTTGTATGTCCATTTTCCTGCTAGATGCTGAGTTTTCTGTGTGCTGTAATATGACTATTCATTTTGAACCCCCAGTGCCCAGCAGCATTTCACACACAGGTGCCAATAAATATTTATAAAATAAATAGATAAATGAAGGAATACATGAATCAAACTATGAATGTGAAGACAAAGTGAACAAGGCAACTGTGGGATGTTTGGGTTACACCTCAAAGAAGAGATTAACAGAGGAGCAAGAAAAGCTATATTAAACATGAGTAAAACAAATTATTTTTAAAAGGTATGGATACAGTCACAAGAAGATATGTGCAGAAATGGTTATTGAAGCACTGTTTGTAACATCCAAAACCTAGAAACCACCTACATGTCTATCAGTAGGGGGTTGAAGATACAGTTACAGCATAATTACACAATGGAATGCTATGCAGCAATAAAAGTGAACAAAATATTAATATACATAGCAATGTGGAAAAAAAATACATAAAATAGAAGAAGCCAGAAGCAAGTAAGCACATACTGAATGATACCACATATAATAAATTCAAGAACAGGTAAAACTAATCTATGATGATAGAAGTGAAAATAGTGGATATCTTAGGGGTACAGTACTGATTGGAAAGGAGAAAGAGAATGTTCTGGGGATTTGGAAAAATTCTATGTCTTGATCATATGTTGGTTATATAGTTGTATAAATAAATGAAAATCTCCCCAGCTGTGCATTTAAAGTTTGTGCACTTGCTGTGTATAAGTTATACCTCAGTTAAAATAAAACCATTCCTGCATTGAAAGCCTCAGAATTAGAGCCCCAGCAATAGGACCGTGCAGGATGCAGGTCTCTCAAGACACACCAACTGGGGGATTACCACAACCTCAGACCTTCTTGGATGAACCCCAGGAGAGTAATGGCTACCCTAGGGACCATGTTTATCGTATCACACATCATCATGGCATGGCACATTGCTCCAGTCCATGGAACCTTCCCTGAGTACTTAGTGTAAGATAGCATGGATCCTCACTTTCTATCCCTTTACTTTACTTCACAGTCTCAAACATCTCCTGACCCAAGAAATATGCAAGTTTTAGTCCAATTTTCTTTGATTCTGGCTGTGCTCATGGGGCTGTGTGAGGTTTATCATATCACACATCATCATGGCATGGCACATTGCTCCAGTCCATGGAACCTTCCCTGAGTACTTAGTGTAAGATAGCATGGATCCTCACTTTCTATCCCTTTACTTTACTTCACAGTCTCAAACATCTCCTGACCCAAGAAATATGCAAGTTTTAGTCCAATTTTCTTTGATTCTGGCTGTGCTCATGGGGCTGTGTGAGGTTCTTCAGGAAAAGAAAGATTTAAATAGCCCTATGTTTCAAAAAGTAAAGGATCCCCAGTCTTCAAAGTGGAGAATATAACCTGAGAGGTAGTGGAAGTTGGGGTGAGGGGTCCACTCACAGCATTCAGCATAAAGCAAGGTGGAAACACCTTCCTCCCTTCTTATTTGGCTGGGGCAAGGAGGCAATGTCATGTACCCTTTCTAAGTCCTGACAAGCAGAAAGTGGCTTATTGTCATCTGTACTGGGCTGTATCAAGAATCAAACAGCCAGAGCCATGTTTCAGAGCACTGGAACATGTCCCTGTGTCTCCATTTTAGCCAAAGTGAGAATTTCACATGGAAACAAAACAAGGCAAGCTAAGCATCCTCCAATCGTCATCTCTGAAGATGCCTCTTGTTTGCTTATGGCCAAATACCATGCAGATCCATCTCTCACATACTCTAACTCTGCTTTTCTTTCCTGATTGCTCCTTGCTCCATTGTGCTAAATGTGCTTCATAACTCTTGGACTTCCATGAAAGTGTGTCTCAAAAATACCCATCCCACTTTTTCTGTCCTGAATGGATAAGGCAAAGACATGGGGATTTAGTTTAAGTCCCTTGGGACTGAAAACCTTAGACAGAGCTGGACTGGTTGGTTTCCCTGCTGGACCCACAACCTCAAAGGGACCATGAGGCTCTGAGGAAAATTACAAGTCCTTCATAAAGTGCCAAAGGGGAGATGGCAAAGGCATTAAGAAACACATGTATTATGAATTAAAATGTTACCTATCCTTATCCTGTATCCCACCCGCAATTTCTCCAAAAGTAAGAAAGAACATTACCAGGAACTGAGGCTCTGTGTATTTCTGACACTGGAGCCAGGAATGAATTTATGTTTGTACTGAGGCATAATTGCATACAGTGAAATGCAAAAACAAACAAACAAAAATAATCAAAGGCATCACACAAATAAAGTTATAGAACATTGCTAGCACCCCAGGAATGTCTTTCATGCCCCTACTCCATTAGTAACTACTGTGCTACCTTCCATCTCGACAGTTTTTTCTGTTCTTGAAAAGAAAATAAATTAATCATACAATATGTTATTGTGTCAGGATTCTTTTGCTCAGCATAATATCAGAGATTCATCCATATGGTTAGAAGTGTGAGTAGTTTATTAATTTTGTTGCTGCATAGTACTCCATTGTACAGATGTACCACAGCTTGTCTACCCAACCCTCTGATCATAGATATTTGGGTTGTTTCCATTTAGGTATATTGTGAATAGTGTTACTTGGACATTCTTTTGCAATGTTTTGTGGACACATGTACTCAGTTCTTTAGGATGAATACCTAGGGGAGGCATTGCTGGAACATAGAAAAAGAATATGTTTAACTTTGTTGGACCCTAAGAAAAAAAAAAAAGCTTTTCTAAGTGGTTGTACCCATTTTGCATTCCCTGCAGTGGCATAAGAGACTTCTACCTGCTCTGCATCCTCCCCCAGCAACACTTGGTGTTACCATATATATAATTTTATATTATTATAATTCAAATTCCTGCAGTACAATTTTGTCTGAACAAAGGTGAGTTATTCTTGTTATGAGTAATGTTAAGGTGAATCTGTACTTTTCAGATGAAAACTTAGGCCACAGTGAACTTATCAATTGTGTTACTTTTTATGAAAGAGTTCACTCACTTGGGGAACACAGGAAGTGAAGTATCATTTGATTAATTGATTTTTTAATTCCCACAGACAGAACCCTTTATAGGGGATTCTAAAATGTACACCTCTGAAAGCCAAGGTAGAATCTATCGGGAAGTGCTTCTGTGGCTGGACCAGCCCTCATGAGAGTGTGGAGGGAGTAGCATTGCCCTTCTTGGCCCTTCTCCTGTCCAGTTGTCTAACACTTCTGTGGCCTTCCCTGGTGGCCTGGATTCCACACGGTCTACCTGCACCAGGCAGTGTCCACTCATTGGATGCATCTACCTTTGGATGTCAAATTCCAAAATTCTTTGTAAGTCTTATCCAGGCTTTGCTGTGATGTTGTGACATTGCTAAGTCTATGCAGTGATCACTATGATGTCACTCACAACTTCCTTAGCAGTCCTACTGCCACAGCCACAATCCCAGTTTAGTTCCAGAAGTCTTGGCAGATGGCACTGAGCAGCCTAAAACATGGGGACCTACAATTACATAGAGAAAGTTTCAGCCTAAAATGTGGGGACCTAGAATTACATAGAGAATGTTTATTTTTTTTTCAGCAAATACAAATCAATGATGGAATATTTATATGTGAAGTATGACTATATAAATTCTAACTATTTGTCCTCCCTACCATATATTTAAACATAAGAATTAGAACATGCATAATATATGAATAGATAAATATATGATCTGGTTAAGAAGAAATATACAATAGAAATAAGAGATGATAAAACACCCAATAAAATAGTAAAATCTCATTCTAATAGCAGTTTCACCAAAGAACAAAATGTGCTTAAGCCTGTCACTTCTCACTGTGTTGTCAAGCCCACTGAAACCTTTCTCTGACAGGATTCTGTCAGCACTGATGCCATTTAGACCTTAATACCTAATAAAGGCTCTTTTATTTTTTTCACAGCCCATTCTTCTTTGACATTCTGCTGCAGATTTTCTCAGGTGCCCCCCACCCTTTCCCTATACTATAGAACACCTACACTATAGAACACCCTCTTTGACTACATAATACAAAAAATATGAGGTTAGGTTTATAGTCAGTGTATTTGGTTCAAGTAATTAAAGCACATGTTTACTACCAGTATTTATTTGCAGCCTGACCTTAGTCAACATGTATCATTATAAGTACTTATTCATTCAGTTTCTCTGTAAAGTGATGGCTAGCTATGCTGCGGACTAACTCATGTACATCATTATAAAAGGAACAGCATTCATAAGACATTCTGGAAAAAAGATTAAAGAGAGGGTTTTTTTTCCCTCTCAATCAGAAAGAAAAACAAAAGTTAAAAGTTATAGCCTCTAAGTAACTTATTGACATTGTATCAAATGCTTCTATGCTCTATCCCTTAAGGACAAATCTATTGTGGCCTAAGGCATTCAGATACATACCTGTGCCGCTGTGTATTTTTAGTTTTTACATACACACATATACACACAACTTTTCCGAGAAAATGCTTATTTCATTTTCGAATTCTGTTTTGCATAGACTGTGAAAAATTCCCATAAGATCTCTAGATTATAACCCCCATTTGTGGAAAAGACTGAAATACCAATATTTCCCCCCTGTAATGCTGAAGACATGAGTTTCATGTTATACGAACTTAATACATACTTGGTGAACTCAACTGCAAAATGCTTTAAGAGAACTGAAATTGTTATTATGTAATAACTGCTGGATTGATACTTAACCTTACCGTGGTAGATCTAAAATTGTTCACTATATATTGAAAGAAAAAAAATTGTACAATAGGTAAAAATTATAAAAATTTTAACCTATTTATTATTTTTTAGATAACCTAACTTTATGATACATAGAAATAAACACAAGAAGATGCCAGTATTATATTCCATACATTATTAAGGGCAAAATGATTAAGAATTCAGCTCTTAACCATTGCTTGGCACATAGGAAGTACTCAATAAACATTTGTTGAATGAACAATTTGTAGGAATCAGTGCATTGGCATAAATTTTACACAAAAAATCAAATCTACCTAGAAAGACTAGAAAATAAATGAATTATTAGTAACACTGATTGGTCCAATTAATAAGTACTTTAAAAATCATATCAACCTGCATCATATTTACTCAAAAGTTATCTAAAATGAGTGTGAGGTTCTAATTTCATTTAATCTTTCTTTGAGCACATCTGGACTCAACTTTGGAGGGATGCCCCTAAAACTCTATGAAATACCATAAACTCTCACTTTTGTATTAACATTACAGCAGGTCTTGGTGTTTCTGCCAGATGCCTTGTTAATCGCTCACTGCTACCCCTTTCTCTGAGGAATTGCCCTTGTGTATAAGTTATACCTCAGTTAAAATAAAATATCCCTTACCCTGGAGTTCACACCCCTTCTCTCTACGCAACCAGCAGCCAATGGCTAACTAAACAGAGGTACAAAAGACTGGCCCCTTTCCTCACTATGGGATCGACTCTAAGCACAATTTACATTCAAGTGTTTCCTGTGAAATTGAACAGAAGCTAGACTCCAGCAAATATCACATTCTTGCTTAGTTCATTTTTCCTGTGCTATCTAGATTCCATTGCCTCTTCTCCTGAGAGTAGACCCTTGGTAAATGACTTTCACAGTCTTCTAGGGGCCTTAACCTAAGACCATTGACACAAAAGGTGGTCTTATGAAGGTGACTAAATATGGGATCCTGGAGGCTGATCACTCACCAATCTAATGTTCTCATGGCAGTGACAGCCCTGTTGGGAGTGTTGGATGGAGTACTGATAGTCCCTAGAGATCCAACAGCTAAGACTTATGTATAATGAACTGGAGGGAGATACAGGTGGAAAGAGAGGCACCAACTATGTAATATCTCTGGCATTTGATAGATATGGGAAAACAGTAACTATAAGGAACTCTAGAAATGGGTGACTATTTCTAAGGGCCATTAATTTATCAATGGGAAAAACATGACAGGATCAGATTGAATAACCCTCCATTTAAAAGCATACAACAATCACAATTCCCTGAACTTGTTAAGACAAGTGAACAGATACGATGTTCATGATGGGAGGAGGAGAGGGAGTGGGGAGGAAAGAATCAGTAAAGGGACACAAAAACCGACTACACTGTATATTGATAAAATAAAATTTAATTTAAAAAAAAGAAATACTCATGTCCTGCAGCTGGAGGGCAGACAGAGTTAAAGACCAGACAAGGGACTTAGTTATGAGTGAAGAAAACTTCAGAAAAGGGTAAGCTTTCAGTCTAAGATCTACTGTGCTAAAATCAGGGCACAAATACAGAAGAAATGAAATTCTGAGTCTCATGACGGAGACTTACAGACCATTTAGATCCTTAAATTTGCTGATATCCCTGAACACACTAGACCTAAAACCCATCCTCCCTGTTGAAAAGTCGTCTTCTTCACTTCGTTTGTGAACTTTGCAGAGACCTCACATGAGGCAGGCCTTACAAGGCGAGGCCTGCCATACTTAAGATCTGTTTCCACCTTTCCTCTTTGCCATCAAATCTGTGAGCAGTGTCAAATTAACATCATGCCATGGGAAATGCTGGGTCCTCTAAGGGAGAGGAGGGTTACATTACATACCAAAAAGGCTTCAGGATGTGTCTCACATGCACTGGCAGGTACCCAGAGAATGTTTCTGAGGGTGGATATAAAACTGGATAAGGGAGTTAGTGGGGTACGCTTCCATGATAACTTCTTGCATGGGCACTAGGAGAAGTTTGGAATAGGGATGGTGCTTATTAATTACAGAAGAGATGCATAAACGGCCATGGAAAACTATAGAGGAAGGAATTGAATTCTTAGAGAAGTGGGCATGCTAGAATAGGTTTAGTAGGGCTTAGTATATAAGACTGGATGGCCCAGCAGTTGATTCTGTCCCTCTGGAGGACCAGAGTACCCTTTGTTTACCAAAGTGATTAAGAAATGCACAGATGAGGGGGCCACTGGCCTTACTGAGAAACTCAATTCTTGTTGTTTTCTGTAAGACTGGATCTATGAGATGGTGGTACAGAACTAAGCTCAATAGTAGCAATAAAACCATAGGAGCCTAGAACAGCAGAGACCAGGTGGCAACACTCAACCATCAGAGGCAAGGTGGCTGTATTAATTGACATGGGCAGCGTGGCCAAAACAGTCTGGCTCATAGAGATCTATAACAATGGTTTATAGAATATGATGACTCTGTTCTTTTCAATGCTCATCAAAAGAGGATCAGAAGCAGTTTGTAATCAGATGGTGTAGACAACAGTGTGCTTTGACCCTATATAAATTGCCCTGCTGTCTTTTACAATCTGATGGCACTTCACTGTCTGGATGTTCTGGAGAATGTCACGGTGACCTAGTCTATTGATGACACCATGTCAATTAAACTTGATGAGCATGAATTAAGAAGCATGCTAGGCTTTTTAGAAAAGGCACAGGTACTGCAGATGGTGGAACATAAATCCTATCAAGGGGCCTGGTATATCAATGACATTTTTGTGGGTTCAGTGATATTGAACATGCTGGGGCACCCTTTCCAAAGTATTGGTACCTTTCAACTTGCACCTTCTATCACCGAAAAAGAAGCACAATATTTGGCTTGTCTCTGAATTTTGGAAGAGACACATTTTACACTTGGAAATCCTGTTCCAATTTTGTTATTGAGTGACCTGAAAAGTTGCCAGTTTTGAGCATAGTCAAGAGCAAGAGAGAATTGTGCAGTAGATCCAGGCTTCGTAGGAGACTTTGGTCTCCTTCTGTCAGTAGTGATCCCAGTCATTGTGAGGAGAGGATATCTGCTGCCTAATGCGAGTGACAGAAACATGTCTGCCATGCCACCACACCAGCAGGACTTCCGCCTCTTGTAGGTTTTCTCAGTAATTGTGACCAATCAGAAACCTGTTCCTACACGATGTGAACTTAATGTGAGAAGCAAGTGGATCTGAGCGGTACAAGGGGTAAGACTTTAGTGTTTGCTGTTTTACTTTAGTTTGTTGTTTTACATTAATATTCCCTTTACCTAACAGTGCACCCATCCCTCATGTGTCCATCCTCACGGACTGTTGTATCTGCTGGTGATTTCTCGTAGCTGCCCCCCTTTTCTTAACTGCCTTCTGCTGAATGGGAGCCACCTTCCACCTGGGAGCCTCATCCGGGATGTAATTCATCCATTTCCATCCCTGTCAAGCTGCAGTCAGTAGGCAATGACCAACTGACACAGGAGTACAGAAAACAGCTCTCCTAGCCCCACTCTGTGTAGTGTCATCCTCCAGAGCGCCCTATGGGCCAGACCGAAGCCAGTCTCCAGTAAAGAGAACATCCCTGCTCAGCTTTCTTTTTCTCTCCTCTCCTTTGTCTTATAACTCTCTTCTCCACAGAGCTCATACTCAATAAATCTCTTTCACTAAAATCCCTTTTTGGATATTGATTCTTGTGAACCCAACATAAGAGATGTGTTTATTAACAAAAACATGAAGTGAGAAACTGAATGCTGACTATACTTTTCTCTCTAGTTGATGTTATGGTCTCCAAGCACCAAACATATAAAAAGGAAACCAACTCTTGTTAAATATGCAAAAAACAGCAATTAAGTCTCCATTCCTATGTTATGCACTTTGAGATTAATATATCCAGAGGTACGTTTTTGTCTTTGAGAAATATGGTGTCTAGTTGGGCAGCTAAAACTTAGGTCCAGAAATTACTAAAATTAATGAAAATAAGTTAAATAAACCTTTACTATCTAGAAATACATTAATCCAAAGAGTCTAGAAAATAGGTTTTCTAGATTACAGAGAGTTTATGTGTGAAACATTAACGTTAAAAGCATACCCACTTTGGATGGGTGTCCATAAATTTTTATTACAACTTGCATGCTTTCTTAGACAGAGGACATTGGACATTATTTCAACTGTTCTTGGTGCGTCAAAGTTATTGCTATTAACAGCTATTACTACTGGAATATATTATAATAGTGATGCCTCTGACTCTGCTTAGATGTGTTTGGATTTGCCCCAAATGAATAACAAAGGCTTTGTTTTGAATTTTTACGTCTGATTTTGATCATGTTGCTATCTCATTCCATTACTTTACAATTTCTCTTTGGAGTGTATCCACTTGCAGCAGTTCCTCTCTCCCCTTCGATTTGTTATTGTTATTATTTCCTTGGCATGGGAACTAAATAATAATTATTTGACGTTTACTGTGTACCAGACATTTTCAAAGGGTCTTACAGACATTAACTCATTTAATCTTTACAATACCCACACTAACTAGAATGTTTTTGTAAATTAAGAATAAATTGGTTGCAAACAATCATGTATGGGTCTTTTTTTGTACCATGTATGTAAGCTTTAGTGCATAAACTTACCGATATTTATTTTATTTGTTCAGAGGCTTAATTTTTGTGTTTTCCTATGTTTTTAGCTATATTTTGGATAAGTAAGAGAGGTAAGATATTCAGAGATAGTTGAGTACTAGCTATGCCTATAAACATGGGAAATTATGTGATGGAGACTAAGAATGCAAGGAAGTTAGAGTATAAATCACCTTCCAGTGAGGTGATGTAGATTTGATTGTGCAATGAGAGAATGAAGGGCATTCTGAGTAAGAGAAATCATTTTTACGATGCTGTGTACTAAACAGCAAGTTTGCAAAGTAAACTGTTTAATAGTCACAGAGAAAAGTTTCCAAATAATTCTCATTAATTCCATTAGTTCTATAAGAATATATAAGAATGTCTTCTCACATGGTCCAAGGTAATTCTCAAGTGAATTCCCTCTAGTTTTTCACTAATTCCTACAGCTTTACCAGGAATTTAAAAAATATAACAGAAAAATCATCTTTCTATGAATGATATGTAAAAGAGTAAATAGGTTTGGATGTGTCCTTTAATATACATCCCAGGACTTTCCTGGATTACAGTGGAACCTGTTGGGACAATCTTACTTTCTCTTTCTCACACATTTTACAAAACAGAAAAGAGGCCAACCCAGAGTCACTGACCTTTTTTTCCCCTTTATTAGTGTTTCAGTAAAAGTAACATAGTACCACTTACATTATCCAGTAAAATGTATTCAAGTTTCCTCTCTGGCTGGGTTCTTTTCTCTTTCTCTTTGCCCTCCCGTTAATTTAAGGCATTCTTTTTCAACATGTGTATAACACTCCCCAAAGTGTTATCGGTTTATAAACTACACTTGTTGTTTCAGGGCAATAAATGAAATGATGAATGCGTGCTTTCTTCAATCACCTTTTTATTCATGAAAGGCAAAACAAATTTTCTAAAAAACATGTATCTACATCAGGAATAAGCTATAAACCTTTCAAAAATGTTCCAAGTAATCCAGAAAGGAACCACTAATTACTGTCATAAGAAAAAGGATTCAGCAGTTGTAAATGCTCATAGAAATATAGGATGTTTACAGATGGAAAATCTAGTCAATCACCCTCCTCTTACAAATGAGAAATAAAAGCTTTTGAAAAAACTGATTTACACAGGCAGCCAAATTGTCATGGATGACACCAATTCTAGGCTCTCCATTCTCTGATTCCTCATTTCTTGTATCTTTATGAAGTCACAGATGTCAGGGTACAAGCTACAAGAATACTATAGGCCACTTTATTCTCTCCCATTTCACTGTTAGAGTTTATTTTCTATGCAAATGTCTACTTGTTATAATGGATCTGAACAGGGAAGGACAAGGAGCCCTAAAGAGACAATTCTCCTCAGAGTGAAAACACTTTTTAAAGATTACAATTTTGTAAGTGTCCTGGAAATTATTTCTCCTAATGAAACATACAGGCTATCCGGTGGTATTGAGATAGGACTTGCTCAATTTCCCTGGGTTCGGGTTTCAGGACACAGCTCTGGGTTTCAAGCCACTCCCTAAGGTCTCAGGTCCCTCTTCTGGGCCCTCCCCTAGAGGAAAGCTACTGTTGCCAGTTAGACCTATTTTGGGCACCAAAATGGGGAAATTGAGACTGCAAGGGGCTAGCTTAAGCAAATCTAGTGGCTGGACATGCTCGGTAGAGAAAGGTTATATAACCCCGGTAGTTGAGCATGCTCAGTAAAGTGGAGTTTATCCCTTGAATGACCTTCCACTAGAGGTGCTAGAGAGCACAGGATATTTTTGAATATGTCCAATACATGAGATAAAATTTGACCAAGGAACATGTTCCAAAAAGAGACCACCTGAGAGTGTGCAAAACTATGTTACATAACAGGGACCCTCTCTCTTAATTGAATATTCTCTAGATAGCTATAAAAGCTGAATCCTGGCATAAGTCAGGGTAGTGGTTGTTCACTTTCCTGGGGCCAACCCACACTTTTCTGGCAGAGGTGTGTATGTTTTACTTTTGTGCTAAACTTACTTTTAGCAGGTGGCTGCTCACTCTCTTGAGCCAGACTGCACTCCGTACTAAACTTTAAGTGTGTATTTCTTACTTTTGTGTTACACTTGGTATGGGCCCTGCTCAGTCTCTGGAGCTAGGCCACACTCTCTTTGTGGAACCTATATCGCTTATTTGTTACATTAAGCCTGTTCTCACTTTATACTGTGACTCTGCTTTTGAATTCTCATCTGTGGCAGAGTCAAGAACATGGTAAGAGGACAGCCTGAGTCAAGCCTGCTACTGGGCTCCCCACATCCTTCACTGGCATCAGTATGACTGAGCATTCTGTGGCTCCTCTCAAGGATGGGCTTAAATTTGAGGGTGGGAAGAGGAGAAATGACATTTTATGCAATATTAGGAGAGAAAAGGTCACCTTTCTCCATAATGCTAAAATTCCAAAATACTGATTTTAGAATTCTTTCAATCTATCTACACAAATATGGGCATTTCACTTTCTCATTTTATCTGTTAAAAAAATTAGGAAGTATAATCCTTTGTCTTTTTCACAGACATAGGTTTCCCTCTGTTCAAACAATCTGATGTGTATGTGATGTAAATCAATATCCAGAGAAAGGGTAGCCAGTAAAACAGAGATCTCAATATTTGGCTCTACCACAAGTAACTCTGCTGGAACAAGCTACCATTAACCCATTTCCCATCTTAGATCAATGAACTTCATCTTTTTTCATTTTCCTTAACTCTTTATATTTTCTATATGAAACTACGAAAGAGAGTTGTTTGACAGATGATAAAATAAAGACTGAAAACACAGGTACAAATTAATAAGATGATATTTATCATGCAAAAAAGGCAGTCTGGACAGCAAGCATGGGTTTAAAGTAACTTAACAATTCACATGAAATAGGATTTGGGGAATTCCTTAAGCAATGCTTATTCTAACTGCCAGAAAGGAGGAATACTTTCAGGTTACATCTGATGAAGAAATAATTGACTTGAGTTCACCCATTGCTTATTCTGTTGGAAAGTCTATATCTGGAGTGTGATATTCAGCAGACAGCTCCATTGTATATACAGGACAGCTACCTGGCATATCAGAGCAACCCAGAAGACAGAGAGAATTGCATGATGGCATCATGTGAGAAAAGGATAGGAATCCAGGATGTGGAGCATTGGGTACTAGAGCTTTAGTGTGACTGTTCTCAATTACCTGAGGGATGCTGTTTGATTTATTTATTTATTTACATTTGTTTCAAAGGCGGAACTCAAACCAGGGATAAAAATGTATAGCTAAGCAAGTAGTAGCACAATACAAAGCAGAACTATCAAGAAATGCCAAAAACCAGAATAAACTACTCAGTGAGATGTCATTGAAAGGATTTCACTGGGTGGTGGAGGACTGATTTTCAGAGGTGCAGTATGTCAGCACTGAGAGAGAAAGAGAATGAAATGACCCAAGTGTTTTCTGACATAGCAAGAATTTACAATTTTATGATTGTGCATTGCTTAGAGTTCAGGGTGAATGGTGTTTATTACTTAAAACAACAGAAATGTGTTCTCACACAATTCTGTAGGCCAAAAGTCTGAAATCAGTTTCACTGGCTTAAAATCAAGTTGTCACAAACCACTATGCCTCCAGAGGCCCTAGGGGAAAATCTGTTCTTTGCCTCTTTCAATTTCTAATGACTACCCATGTTCCTTGGCTTATGGCTGCATCATTCCTGTCTCTGCCTCTATATGTCATATGTACTTCTCTTATGTCTGTAATCTCTCAATGTCTTCCTCTTATAAGGATACTTGTAATTCCATATAGGGTCAACATCCTATAATCCAGGATAATCTTCCCACCCAAAGATCCTTAATTTGGTCACATCTGCAAAGGTTTTGATATATAAGGTAACATTTACAGGTTTCAGGAATTTAGATATAGATATCTTTGGGGAAGCATTTTTTAGTCTATCACAGTCACCTTAGCAACAGAGGGAAGCACAGGTAGGATGGCATAAGTAATATTTTATCCCATTTAAGTCACTTTCTTGTTGTGTGTAATAGTATGTCATCAGGTCTTCACAGTGTTGTCCAAGTAGTAGGGTCCAGTTAATGTGTTCTATTCTCAGCATTCTGCCACTTATCTGAGACCTCATTTAGAGAAAAAGAACAAATTTCTCTTGAGTAGCCATGGTCTGCCCTGGTCTGTCTTCTCCCTGTCTAGTAACCATATATACCAGACTGTATGTAGGGTGGATAGAGACTGAACCATCAATTTTTTGCATTTCCAATTGAGGTTGTTTTCTTTGGCTTCTAATTATTTGGTTGGAAGGGCATACAGTATGTCAGGAAGGAGAACTATATTTTGTGGGTAGTTTTAATGTGCCAAGTAATTTAAGATGCTTTGCACATGCTTTTCCATTTTATCATCAAATAATTATTGACCTTATCCTCATTTTAAAGAAGAGGATCAGAATTAAAAGTGTCACATCCTCTTTGCGCTAACCTCAACATGATCTGACAAGGACGTAGTATTTTTCTAATTTTTATAGAAGTGGTAATGAAGCTCCAATGTTAGTTTATTTGTCAAAAACATACAGAAATTACATGGTGGAGCCAGAATTTGAAAGTATTTTCTGTTTCAAAAGGTATGTTTCTGTAAATAGGAGTAAAACAAATAGTTTTCCAGGTAAAATGAACTGAAGTATGCTTATAGAATTTCTCAGTTACTTTATTATGCTCCCCAAATTTCCACTATTAGTACTGCATTCTTTTGGGTTAAGACACAATGTTTTCTAATAATGTGTTAATGTTCCCAAGAAGCATTGTATATTGATGCTTTTTATTTGAGGTTAAAGTGTAATCAAAAGAAAGAGAGAAATACAGAGTACACACCTAAACTTAAAGTCTGGCAAGGATGGGCAGTAATTCTGGACAACCAGCAGGGACGGTTCAGCATGGGAATTTTGGGTATGCTAGTGACCACAAAATAAGGAAGCAAGAGAGTGTCAAATGCAAATTTCCCAACTTTTACAATTTGCAAAAGATGAGTTTTAGCAGAATTCTGTATTGACTGAGATTCCATAAAGTCCTTTTCATGCTGACGATATTGAAAAACATCATTTAACTGTTCCATTTATTTTTAAAGGTAAAAACACATTAATAAATTGAAAGTTACATGAATAAAACTGTCTTTGGAATTACCTACCTTATTTGTGTGAATACACTCAGTGAATTTACGAAGATTAATGGTAACACGAGGAACACCACAGCGCATAATAATGATTTGCTACTTATTATAAAACATTGCCAATATTTTGTACACCCAAGCAGAGCAACATGCAAGAAATTCAGTGAAACCTTTTTAAACAAGCCGTGGGGAAAGAGAAGAGCAGATCAAGGCACACACACTATCTCTGGGGACAGAGGCCTCTCTTCCATCATAAATTGATTGCTCTGGCACCCATGAAAGGCAACAGGGGCAGTTAGAGGACTGCAGAAAGAGATATGACTGTCACAAAGGAAGTGGAGACAGAAGACTGCCTCAAAGGAATGTAGTGATTCTGAACCTGTGACAACACAAAGAAAAAACTTCCTTCAAAATTAATAACTTTTGAATTTTGAATAGCTGGAAATATTACAGAAAAGCAAAATTTTAAAAAAATGCCCACACTTTCAGCATAGTGTGAAGATGTGGAATACCCTAACTTCAAAACAACTGTATTTTTTTAATGCACCAAATCTCAGCAAGTAATCTCTCACATTTGCTTCCTCCTGCAAAGGCAGGCCAAGAAAAACTATGCAGAAAGGAGAACAGAAGTGCTCCATGGAAAAATGCTCACATAAAAACACTGCAAAAAAGCTTAAGTCCACCCAAAGCGTAAACATATTAAATGCTTTTTTAAAAACCAAATTGTCAGATCAGAGCACAGTCTGTCTATAGGAAAGGGACTTAAAACATGAATGACTTGAAATGAAAGTCTTTAAAATACATAATTTCTAGGGGATCAGAGAGGGCAGAAAGGAGGGGAGAGCTCCCTTTAGAAACTGAATTTAAGGTCTTGTAAGACCATGAAAACCAAAAAAATCAGAGGACATGCAAATCTTCCTCCACTACACACACACAGACCAAGACACACATGTACACACACAACATACAAACCCATTAAAGAATACAGACTTGGTTTAGGTGATTCCTTGTTTGATGGTGAAAATAAGAGGGCACCTTCAAAGAAGATATTCTCTAAACTATTTAAATATCTAAAAATAAACAGAAAAATAACTAATAAAGTCATAATGAATATGCTAATTACCCTGATTTGGTCATTATACATTATATACATGTATTGAAATATAACTCTGTATGCCATAAATATAAACAGTCAATAATGTTAATAAATAAATAAATAAATAAATAAATAAATTTTTTAAAATCAGAAAATAAAATTCAATACACTTCCAATGATGAAAATTCACCCTGAACAAACAAGCATATATTAGGAGAAACTGTAAGAAAACACTCCAAATTAAGTTAAATGTACCCAAACAACTGTTTGGGGATAGGAAATACACTTTGAATCAAAAATTGAAATTGAAAAATGGAAACTGGGGGAAAAAAAAGAAAATGAAATAAAAGTACAGTAGAGAAGAGTTGTTTGAAATGAAAAAAGTAAATGAATTTTTAAAAAATTAATCCAGAAATAAAGACTAGCTCAGAAAGTACCAAAAGATTAATAGAAGAAAACAATTAATAAAAGCCACTGAAGAAAGTCAGGAAAAACCCCAAAATAATTGAAATTTTTTTTAAAAAATTGGTCCAGAGAAAAAGTGGTAAAAATAAAGGACAGACAAAGAAGAAATAACATTCATTTATCTGGAGTCCCTAAATAAAATAGAACAATGTAACAGTACTAATATTTAATTGTTTAATTCAATAATGTTTTCCATAAATAAAAGAAGACCTGAATATACATACTGAAAGGATCCACAAGTACATGAAAATACCAGCTTGGAAGAATGAGACATGGGACATGTGTGCCAGAAAGTTACACAGCTGTATGCAAAAGAACAAGAACAACCTCTATTACTGATATGAGGTGATACTGAAGTTATATTTACAAGTGACAAAAACAAAGGGGGAAAGAGTATCTATGGCTACTATATATCACGTAAAAAATAAATGGATATAAGGAGGCTGTACATGTACCTGATCCTTTTGGTAAAAATAAAATAAAGAAAAAAACAGAAGTTTAAAATATTTATTACCTCTAGCATGTGATGGGGATGGATGGCAAAAGAAATGGAAATGGTGTAGAAGAGACAAGAAGCTAGTGATACCTTTGTAGGTATACCTTTTTATCATTCTAATATTTAGAGCAATGTTAAAGTTTCATGTAGTTAAAAAAAAATGAATAATCAAATCATCAAGCAGGATTAGGGGAAATCCAAAGAGAAACATAAACCAGAATAAATCAAACTTTATTGCAAATAACTCAACTATACTGAAAGATAGGAAAGAAATAAACTAACCTAAATAACTTTAGAAACAGTGTTTTTACATATACTGTGATGTCTAAGACTACAAGAACTGTACACAAATATTTTTCTACAGTTAGTAAACTCATTTTTCAAAGTGATGTGAGCTAAAATTTTGAAATCACTTTATTTCATTAAAGGATTGAAAAATAAGAAAACATATTGTCCATACTGACAGCCAGTTTTCTCACTGTTGGAAATGAATTACACCCAAGTAGAAGGAGAAAGTGAGGCTGAATCAACACTGTGGTGTTGTATTAAAACTGGGGTTACAAAGTATGAAGTAATGGGTTTTAATACATACATAAATAGCTATGGAAATATATATAAATGCAAGAGTGTGTATGTGCACATGTAACACACATATTAGGACCTAGAACTAATGATACTCCAGTATCATGAACATGCCAAATGTCCTTATTTTGGTATCTAAATACCATTCTCTACTAAACCACAGCAGGGTTTCGTAGAGGAGTGTCTAATTCAAGGCCACCATGCAGAAAGTACAAGTTGAGTCTAAAATATCTTGAGATGCCAAAAAAAAGTGCTAAAAAAATGACAGGGGCATCTTAAAAAGACACAGGATCAATTCAAAGGAGCTTTCAAAGGTCAAATCAATGACAATGTGTGTCAACAAAACAAAACAAAAAACCCACCATAATAGTAATGGATTGTATTTTTAAAAATAAAACCAATACCCATAAGTAGATGCTGATATAAATAAATTATCATATAAGTTAAAAATATGAGTAAATAGGACAATTCTTTTTTACAGCAGAATGCCAGTTAATAAATGTACCAGGAATAATATCAGTAGAAAATCATCATGTGGCAAACATCAAGTTTTCACTGTTTCAGGTAGAAATTGATGCTTAAATCAGTGAGCAAAATATTATGAGAAATAGGAATAGAGTATTTTAATAGTCTTAATATATTTCCATAAGAGATCAAAGTTAACATCACCCAGAATGGGACAGGTCAACATCATGTGCCTCCTGGTGTCATGTACTAAGCAGGAAAAAAGCATCCCTTCTGTATTATTCCTGCCGTAAATATAGAGCCTGATTTTAAGCAAAGGAAACATTTAATAAATGAAAATAAAGGGGAATTCTACAGAATAACTGCAAAGTAATTAGCATGTACTCTTAAAAAAATACAAATTAGTTAAAATCAAAGAAAGACTGAGGAACTGTACCAGATTGAAAGAGGCTAAGGAGATATGACAGCTAAATTCAATGTGTCATCTTGGATTAGATCCTAGAACAGAAAAATAATATTAATAGGACAATTGGTAAAATTTGAATAATGTCTGTATGTAGACTAGCTAATAGAATAGAATCAATGTTTATTTTCTGATGCTGACAATTGAACTATGTTTATGAAAAGATATTAACATTTGGGAATAGTAGGTGAAGGACACAAAGAAATTCTCTGTACTAATTTTGTAACATTTTTGTGGATCTGAAATTATTCTAAAATAAAAAGTTAAGAAATAAAATAAATGAGTAACTGTTGGAAATAATTTCTCTATTGTTTACCTGTAACATCCACTCTTTCCACTTTCAAACAGACTTCTAATGAAAGTTGAAAAGCATTCTCCTAAGCTCAAGTTTGGCACATGGAAGAAACTGCAAGCCAGTTGGCATAAATTACATATATACTATGGCATAGTCTTAAAGTATCCCTGTACAAAATACTAATTCATTACAAAATGAATGAAGAATAATTTTTAGTGGATAAACCTAGAAGACATCACCTTAACCTGGTGATCAAAGTTAACATCACCAGGAACGAAAAAAACCGACACTGAGTGCCTCCAGGTATGATCTTTGGAGGACAGCAAGTTTTTTGGTGTGTTCTTGCCAAAACAGCGCAACCTACATCTAATCATCAGTCAGTTTTAGAAGACTCCAAGTAGAGAGACATTCTACAGAATCTACACTTTTAAAAAATATCCAGGTTAAAACAGACAAAGACAGAGGAACTGTTCCATATTCAAAAGAACAAATAAAACATTACTAAATGCAGCATGTAATCCTAGATTGGACCTCAGGATAAAATTAATTAATTAAAAATTAGTTAATTGGGCCAGCCCATGGCTCACTTGGGAGAGTGTCGTGCTGATAACACCGAGGCCAAGGGTTCGGATCCCATATAGGGATGACCGGTTAGCTCACTTGGGAGAATGTGGTGCTGACAATACCAAGTCAAGGGTTAAGATCCCCTTATCGGTCATCTTCTTAAAAAAAAATTAGTTAATTGCTTTTTTGCTATAAACAACATTATTGGAAGAATTGGCAAAGTTTAAACAAGCTCTATAAATTAGATAGCAGTATTGTAACAAACTTGAATTTTTGATTTGGTCGTTGTTCTTTGGAAATATACTGAAGGAAATATTTAGAGTTAAGGGTGTTATGTCTAAAGATTACCTTAAATGTTTCAATAATAATGATAATAATTAACAATAATATTAAGAAGAGTATTATGTATTTATGGAGCAACAATAATAGAAAGTATGAAAAATTTTTGACAGGGACAATGCAGAAAGGTATGCAGTATTGTAGTTCTTACCATTCTTGCAACTTTTCTGTAAGTCTGAAATTACTTGAAAATAAAAATTTACATAGAAAGAAAGGAAGTATGAGAGGCAGGGAGGGATGAAGGAAGAAAGCAAGGAGAGAAGAAAAAGCATAGAACTTAAGTGCTGGGAAACAGAGCTGGAGATCAACACCTTGGTGTGAATCAGGCTCTGTCGCTTGCTTGTGCCATGACCTTTGGCTCCTCTGTACCTTAGTTTGCTTCTCTGTAAAATGGTGATAATACCTCAGAAGGCATTTTTGGATATTAAATAGCAAGAATATTGAGTAGTAAGCACTATAAGAGTATTAGCTATTAAAATCACAAATGAAGTCAGTTCTAGTGAAAATGGAGCACAAGGAAAATACCTTATTGATATTAAGAATCTAAAAGTTCTAGACTTACTAACCAATTGGTCACAGATGGAAAAGGGAAAGATCTATTCACATGTAACCAAAATGGACAACTGTGTGAATGGTGGTAACTGTCTCTGGATAACAGAAGAGGGGAAGAAGTGAAAGTTTTGATGGGGCAAAAACACAAATTCAGTTTTGTATGCACTCAGTTCAAGTGTCTGTCAGAAATCTTGCTGAAAATATGGGTAAATCATTGTGCGATAGGTTGGGAATTTAGGCAGGAGATACAAACTTGAGTTGTACCTTGAAAGTTATTTTCTTCTAAAGTGTGTGCTCACATTTAATGCAAATGACCTGAGCCAGGGAACAAAGGTTCTCCTTGAATCCCTATAGCAGTCTATAGCTTATGAGGTATGAGCTGTGTAATTTTAGTCAATTGAAACTTGCGGGTGCTCCCACTACATGTGTCAGCGTAGCAACCCAGGTGAGAGCGTTGGCCCACAGCCAAGGGCTCTGCCTGCTGGGGCTAAAGACATACGTACCACCAATCCAACCCCAACTCCCAAGGTGTGTGTGTGTGTGGGGGGTGTATGTGATTTTCCCATGCCTCAAGAGGGACATAAAGTTTTTCTTTGCACTGATTGAACTCACTAATCCTTTTCCTTCAAATCAGCCATCAGAGTTGTCTCAACAGGAATTCTAGTGCCTGGGAATTGATTCACAAATACAGCTTATCCTACCATGTAACTCTACTCTCAACTGGAGGACTCCACCCCTCCTTCCCTACTCCTTATTCCTTCAATTTTTTCTCCTTATTCTACTAAGATTAATAAATGTCTTTTCTATCATAGTTATTATACTTTAGTATGGAGGAGTACACAAATTAATTCACACAGTAGACTTAGCTTCTAAAAAAATGGAAAATCCTAAGTGCGCAAAACAAAATAAGAAAGAAAAGACAGTTCCGCTATTATCTCAGGTATTCTACACAGAACACTGGGGTAAGAGAGATGGTATAGGGTGAGGGGATGGGGAATAGGATTTTATAAAATACTCAACTCATTCAGTGTATTTAGGTTTTACTGTATAAGTGATGAGTCTTTCTGGGGCTGGTTTCTAGAATTCATCCTATTTGGCAATTTAGCAACCTACAGAAGGAAAAAAGAAGAAAAGTCAGAGCACAATTTGGCAACCACTGTTTGCCATGATCTGTTCATGTGATTCTATCAACTCGGAGAGGCTTGCACATTTTTTATTTTACCTTCTGTTCTCAGAATAAAATACCGGTGAAAAAAAATAATGACCACTTCACTTGCAGTTTACAAAGGGCTTTCACATACATAATATCAATTAAATACTACAATGTTGGGATCTGAAATGAAGTTATAAAAATGTGAATATGATTATAATGTTTAAAGAAGTGAATGCAAAGGCTTCCAAACCTCTCTGCACGTTGAAAATCACTTGAGAAGCTTCAAAATCCATAGGTGGCTGTGTCCTACTCCCAGAAATTTTGGTCCAATTTGTCTGGGATATCATTTGGGCATTGGGCTATTTAAAAGATCCCCAGATGATTCTAATATGCAGACAAGTTTGGGATCTACTTAGTTTGTTTCTCAAGTTTCTAGGACTAGAAAGATAGAAAGGAACAGAACTGGGATTAATTTCTGGACTCTTGGTGTGTGGTTCAGTACTTTCAATATAGACAATGAACAAGAACAAAAAAGCAATTAGACTGTTAGGAAAGTCAGTAAATTGGACTTTCTTTTCCCACTAACTTTATTTTCATGGAGTTTAAATTTGAGTGAAAGCTGGTATGTGGAAAGGGGTTAGTTGCTGCCGGTAGATCCTGATCAGGAAGAAGACAACAGGTTAGCACAGTCAAGGTCAAGGTGAATGAGGGAAGATATGGGAGAAAGAAAAGTGCCTTCTCGTGCCTATCCCTGTGGAAGCGGGAACCAGAGTGATTCAGTGGACATGTCATGTGGACCCAAGGGAGAAAGTCAAGCCACTCAGCCAGTGTCTAAAATCTGTTGTCAACCGGGAAACAGCCCTGTGCCTCCCACAGAAGAAGATAAAAAACATTTCTCATTAAGTAGAAGTGAGGAGGTTATTAGATCCAGATGTATGAGGTAGAAATTGAAGTTAGCCAAGATTTTCCACTTGTGGCAGGACTGGACCAAGAAGCAAGTCTGTGGGTAGTTGCCAGGGGCATCAGATTATAGGAATCACACAAGCACACAAAAATTGCTGCACTTATTCAACAATACAGTACCTATTGCCTTGGATTTGTACTTCATTGTTTTTATACTTACCCTTTTTACAGTTAGACAAAACTTAATTTGGTTTATTTTCTACTAATATAAATAGCATTTTCAAATGGGAGATGAAAAATTTTTAAAAAAAAACTAAAAAAACACTAATGCTAACCAATCTGTGGTATTTTCGCAGTGCATATGGACAAAGTCTGCTTATTTCTGAAACCAAAGAATGTATGGCTAATAGCTATTTACAGAAAGAACAGGATTTATCACATATAACTTGCAAAACCTTTAATATGTTTTCTAAGAAGTTATCTGGTTCAGCAAATAAAAAATTTTTAAAAAAACAGAAGAGAAAATAAGCAGTCATCAGAAGACAATGTGATGTCTGCCTACCACTCTGTCCCCAACTATTCCACAGCTTAGTGTCACAGTGAAATAGGACTCCCCATGGCTCCAGCCTCTCAGGAATCCAGTCAAAAAACCAGTGCTGGGTGTCCTGTACTCTCTGAAACAGTATCATTCTCATTTGTTTCTGGACCTCAAGCAAGATCGTCTGATTCTCAAGAACATCCACTTTGTTCTTCTTTCTTGTTTTCCCTCTAATTTGCTTTGTCACTTTCAAGTTAATGGGCTAATCATCAGTCTCTCCATGGCCAAACCGGCTCTCCAGTCATTGTATAGTCTTACCTGGTATGTTAATTGTGTAAAACGCTTTGGATGTGGTCCTCAAAAGCAAGGCTTTTGATCTACAAATACCCTTTCTTACTAACTAATGTTTATGCCAGTAAATGAAAAACACGGTTTCCCTCAGATTTCCTGTGGCATCCCATTATCTGCAACATGAAACGGTGGACAATGTTTTGAGGTAGGTGGGAATTATGGAGACAAGATAGTATACAGATAAATATCCAACTACTGTACAGCATACAGTTGGACAAGTACAAAATTTTACCATCTAAAGTAGTTTTTAACTCTAAGATTACAATTATTAATCAGGAATTGAGTGATAATGGGCAGAATATGCCCAGAGAGTCACCAGCAGTAGGGTGGGGAGACCAGAATACCAGGCACATTGAATAGTAACCCATAGCACTGGTTATCATAAGGGTAAACTAGGTGGCAGATGAGACCCGAGCACAATTTGTCAAGGTGTAGGCAGAGATCAAGGTCGAGGACCAGAAATAAGAAACAGCACTGAGTTCTAGGTGAAGGGCCAGCATGCAACCCAGGAATTGAGTTAGTGAACTATAAACTGGACTTCTTTAGAGACTCTCTGCCCAGAATTGATGCCAAAGTCTGATTCTGTCTGAACTTACAAGACATTATATCATTTTAGAAGGGCCCATAGGTCATCAAAATATCCCCTCTAAAGCCTGAGCTCTTGCCATCAGATAACAAATAATTTCCTTTCACAACTGAGAAATTAAGATTAAAGTGGAAATCCCTTTAGAAAGTGGAACACAATGATTTATCACACATTAAGTTTTTCTTGTCCAATGTCAGGGCCATTCTTTCCTTCTAAGGGATTGTTTTAATAGTTTATTGTTTGGAGGGGGTTAGTAGGTAATAGTTTTATTGAGATATAATTAATGTCATACAATTCACCCATTTAAAATGCACAAGTCAATGTTTTTAGTACATTCAGAGTTGGGCAACTATCATCACAATCGGTTTTAGATATTTTCATCACACCAATAAGGAAACTCTTCGGCCATCATTTTTTAACCTTCTCATCCCCCCAATCCTAGACAATCACAAATCTAAGTTGTGTTTCTACAGATGTGCTGATTCTTGATATCTTTCGTGTTTGGCTTCTTTCATGGACCGTATTGTTTACAAGTTTCACTCATGTTATAGCATGTGTCAGTATTTCATTCCTTTTTACTGCCAAACAATATTTCATCGTAGGTGAATGTCACATTCGATTTATTCATTTATAAACCTTTTTGCATGAGACATTTTAAACACATACAAAAGAGATATAAAGAATCTCCACAGACCCATTACCCAGCTTTAATAGTTATCAACTCAAAATTAATTTTGTTTTATTTTTACTCCCAACCACTTGCCATCAACCGGCATCATTTTGACACAGATTATTGAACAGTTTAACATAGATTCCTAAATATATACATATATAGAGATGAGTCATTCTTGGAAACAACAAAATCATCATTGTACCTAAAATTTTTATTCCTAAGTATCATCAAAAAACAACAAAAGCTCAATTTCCTCTATTTGTATGTGTTTACATTTGATTAATATGAATTAGAATACAAAATACGTCTCTTGCATTGAGTCTTTCTTTTCTTCCTAAGTTTCTTTCTCCCTATTTTTTTCTTTTTTTACAATGTATTTGTTGAGGAAATCAGAATATTTGCCCTATAGTGTCCCCCGACTCTGAATTTTGAGGATGCATTCCTGTCATGCTATTTAATATGCTCCAATTTTCTCTCTATTTCCACATACTCATGGTTAATATAGAGCCTTTATCAAATTTAAGTGGAAAACTTTGGCAAGAAGTCCTCATATAAGTGATGTGTAATTCTATTGGAAGGCACATCCAATTTGGTTTCCCTTCCTTTTCCTCATTCTTTTCAATTTTTTTATGTTAAAATTGACCAGTGATTTCAGGTGTTACCAGCACTAACCAACCATTATAAACTTCTCATTAGCTTTGTATGTGGTGCTTTAGCAGCCATTGCTGATTATTATCTAGATAATAATAATGACAATTTGATAAATATCTAACATTCACTTTCTCATTTACTAACTTGAATATTTTTACAAAGGAAAACATTCTGTCATCAATTATCTGATTCCTCCAATTTACCATTTCAACAAAAGAATAAATACATCTCAGTTATTCTAACAAACAACCACAACATCTCAGGGTCATTTACTAAAAACTGTGTTTCTCATCTGCCTGTGAGCTGGCCAGGTGGCTGTGCCTGATCTTGTCTGGACTGTGGGCAGTTCTTACCCTACATATTGGGTTTGAGAATGCTCCATGCATGCTTTATATTCCGTGGACAGCAGGATAGCTGAAGCCTGGATTGCTCATACTCATGGCAACATAGCAAATGGGCCAGATGTATCTGTGAGGCCTCTTAAGACCTCTTCTCAAAACTGGCCCATCGATGCCCCCTTCACATCCCGCCTTTATGAATCACATTGTTGAAGTCAAAGTCAGATAGTGAAGTGCATTCTGTTTTTAACTGGAGGGGAGGGAGATTTCAAAGGTACATGGCAGATGGAGGAGGGGTGAAGAATTGGGGCCAATAATTCAATCTACCACAGCAGTATGAATATTATTACTTTACCTTATTTACTAGTTCCCAGATAAGAAATTAATTCCGTAGGATCTTCCCAAATTGATCAATATTTTTTAGTATCATTGCAAGCTCATGAATTTAGTCATATTTTACATATCTAATTCATTTTAATCATTATTATTTTATTGTCCAAATTGTTCCTCCTTGAGTTGGCTCCTGAGTTCTTTTGACAACCTCAAAAGTCTTTGATAGCTTCCATGCTTTATGATATGAAAATATATTTCAGGTCCATCACAAACACTTTCTGCCACAGACCTGAAATTTAAAAACCTAATTTTCTTTAAATGAAAACTGTTATTTTGAGAATATAATGTGGGTTCTAGAAATGCTCATTGTTAATGACTTTGCTATTGTTTCTTGGTCTTTAAAGTAGATGGAAATAGAAAATATTTATAACAAAATAATCATATGTCTACACTAGTCTTTCTAATTCAAATTTAATATTGCAGGTTTTCACTTAACTTTTTTGATATCAGATATATGTTGCCATGCTTCTCAATACTCCTCACCTATTATTTCTGGATTTTGAGTCGTATTGGGAAGTTATATAAGTAGGTTTCAACTGAGAAAACAAGCATTAAGGTAACTGGGTGACTGAAATACAGGAATATATGTTTGGGACCAAGAAGAAAATGAGTGCATGAAACAGAGTGCAGATAATTGCTGATACTCTTGATTCAGGGGTGATAAGGATTTAAGGGGAGTGTGACCTGAGAAATAGGAATTTTGAAAAGCTATCCATCCCAGTATTAAGAACCACTGACTGAGACCTCTTCTCGAGCACAATATAACTATGAAGAGACAGGTTCACCCAGTCTGCGGAGTATCAGGTGTCTCTTCCTGTAGGTTTGACACTTCACAAGTTTGACCACTGAACTTCTGCATTTTGCCCAAATTGAATCAACTTTTTCGTCTGCCAGCAAGGCAGTCAGTGAGTGAAGTGGTTTGTAAGACGGAAATGACATTGGCTTTGGGGCTTCAGTTCTGGGTTCTGCAACTTGCTAGGTGTTTTAGCAAACACCTAGCTATGGCTGCTTTCGCAAATTACTACAAACAACGCACATTTATTTTAATACTGCTCTGAAGACTAGAATGCCAAAACGAGGCTCACAGGGCTAAAATCAAGGTGATAGTTGGGCTGTGTTGCTTTCTGGAGGTTTTAAGGGAAAATCGTTTCTTGCCTTTTTCAGCTGCTAGAGGTTGACAATATTTCTTGACTCACAGCCCAATTCCACCTTCAAAGACGGCAATGCCCAATCGAGTCTTTCTCGCATTGCATCACTCTTGACACCAATTCGTCTGCCTTCCCTTAATTTTATCCTCTATATTAATTCACCTTTGCAATGTAATGATATATTCTCGAGTTCTAGGAATTAAGTGAACTTTTCTTTTTGGGGGGGGCAGGTGGCAATTATTCTGCCTACCACATTAGCCATGTCACTTTTGGGAAATAGTTTACCCATTCCAAACCTCATTCTCCTCTTCTGTAAAATGAGGATCTGAGATTATTTTGCGTCTTCCTGAATTTACTCATCCAAGTGATTCTCAAGGGGAGGAGTAAAATGGTGATCAAAACATGTGGGAAGGTTTATTAGTGAAGTGTTTCTCCAGGTGATGACAATATGACACTTCTTCACTAGGTGCATACCCATCTTGAAGGCCTACTCTGAAGATTAGAAGAGATGATACATAAAAATTCTTGAACACAGTAAGAGCCCAATATATACTAGTTTTCTTCCCTTTCTTTTTCTATTTTCTTTGTTCCATTGTATTTATAGGAGGGCTTTAGTACTCAAATATAAATAGTTGAGTCTTCTGGATATCATGAATCAAATTAATAAGCTTTTGCCTTAGTCCTGGTTCCAACTAGATATTTTATCTCCCTACTAAGACTGCTATACAAAAAGTCCCCTATACAAAATCTTGTATATCTAACCCTGGCCTCTGGGATTCTACCTGCCACAAACCCACTTTACAGATGTCACTTGCCTCCCTGTCTGAGATACTGAGTTACCTTCCTCATCTTGAAGTGGTGGTGGCAACCAGAACTTGACCAATGCCTGGAGACAGCACTAACTCCCAGGCACTGGGCCCTGTATTTTTACATAGACTGTGTATTCCTATTTCTCTACCTCATTCCCTACCACATTGAACATATCTGCTGATATGTCCCGTCTGAGATTGGTAACAAATCTATTTCCAAGGTGTGATGATTTAAAAATTTTTGAGGATAGCACATGTGGTAGTATACAAGCAGAATAAATTTAAAACAGATCACAGTTTTTTGCTAAAGAATTTGTTACTTTCTACATATTTTTCTTTCTTTGATGTTCACTGTGGATTAGGTTTGTTGGTATATTTTTCATAAATTCCAGTTAAAATCATCTAAATTTCGGACACTAGAATGTACCTACTCATTGACAATTATATTTCAGCTTTGCTCTACAATGGCTGAAAGGCTGGCAGAGAAAGGAAGATTAAGGTTGCTTTCATATTTAAGGTCAAGGAGAAAAGACAAAGGCTAGCAGAACCTGAATGATATTTATGCATTCATAGCTGAATGAATTCCCTCAAAGAATATTGTTTGAGAACCTATCATGCAGTTAATAACACATTAGTTATATATTTATGAGAACAAAACTGAAACAATTTTCTCCTCATAGAGATTACATGTTCTTGATGAAACAATTATGTAATGATTGCAAATATGTGTAAACATTTCAAAGGCGCAATCGCTGTTAAAGATGTTCAACTGCATTATGAAAGTGTAATAGTAGAAATTGACCTTATATGAGGACTCATGGAAGTTGTACGGAATGTAAGTAAATAGCCAAAAGTATAATTTTATTTCAGGTAGTGATAAATGATATGAAGGAAAGGGAATAGAGAGTAATAGGATAAAAGTAATTTTAGTTAATGTGGTGAAGAAGGCTTCTTTGAGGATATATTTGGATAAAGATAAGGGTATCATGAAGAAAGAGCACTGTAACGATATGAGAGAAAAAGCATTCTAGCAAGGGAAGGGAACGTGAGAAGACTCTGAGGTAGGGAAGAGCTTGGAGTCTTTAAGAAAGGTTAAGAAGATTTATAATAATGCTACAAAACCAATAAAGGCTACAGCATTCATAGTCACTTACACCATGATAAATATTTTGGTTTTTAATACTAAGAACATTTGAAAACCATTATGGCTATTGATTTAGTTTGCGTGCATGTGGAGGAAAAGGAAAGAAAAAAAATCTTACTTTGATTTGGAAAAGAAATAGCCAACGTATCATGAATTTCTTAGAAGTAGTAATAGTAGATGTTGGGATATTAATTGAAAGTGTTTTGCAATAGTTAAGGTAGAAGGTGGAATGAAGAGATATGTAAGAGGAAAAGCAGTGGAATGAAAAGACATATAGAAGGTAAAATCCATAATATTTCTAGACTTATGGAGTACAGTGGTTGAGAAAAGTTACAAAGAGTAACTTAAGTTTTAATTTTGTACAAATGAATCAATGTTAATGCCATTTACCAAGACAGGGAACATTGGAGGAGACCTGAAGTTTTGTATTGGGGTCTGAGGAAGGGCTGGATAATGAGTTTTATCTTTTGAAGTGTTTCTGATATATTCATTCAATGAAGATATCAAATAGACATTTGCATGCATGTGTCTGGAAATCAGGGGAAAGTTCAAGGCAAAGGTGGAAGAAAATTTTGGCCTGTATGTCATTATCAAAGCCATGTATATAAATTAGATCGCTAGGAAACAGAAGCAGAAATGAGAAGAGACGAGGATTCATCTTAAACACTGAAGCTCTAGCATGGGTAAATCAGGTAGAGGATGATGGGCTACACGGGAGATAGAAGATGAGGGGCCAGAGCAAAAGGAGAATGAAATGAACAGTGTCACAAAAACCAGAGGAGATGTGTTTCAAGGAATTGGGGGCAAAAATGCCACATGCTGCTGAGAGTTCAAGAAAAATGAGAATAAGTACTAAATATTATTCAAGGAGATTTAGCACCATAGGGTCTTTTTTTTTTTTTTTTTTTTTGTCAGTCTGTTTGTTTTCAAAGTGCTGGAACTAAAGAAGGATGAGTGAGTTAATACAGCAGGGCTTCCCTATAGGAGAAGCAAGGCACTGAGAAGAAGGCTTTGGATCAGAAATTTTCACCTATGTGCATCAACCTAACTCTAGGCAAAAGAAAAGCTATTATCTAGATTAGCACGACAGCCATGCAGATGTATTATTTTATGCTTTATCTCTTAAAAATAGAGTAGATGCCCCACAGACCATGAGGCCACCTGTAATAACGGGTTCTAAGCACTGGACATAGAATTAGGGACAAATACATGTTCCAGTAAACTCTAATGTATAGGTGGTTCTGAAATTTTAGTATGCATAAAGGAGGGAGGGGCTTGCTTAAAATACAGCTTCTAACAGCCAACCATAGAATTTTAGATTTAGTATGTCTCGGTGGAGTTCAAGAATCTGCATTTTTATTAAGCAGATCAAGTGACTTTGAAAGAGGGGTTTATACTAGTCAGGGTTTTCCAGAGAAAGAAATCCAATAAAATAGATATTTGTGTGTGCGTGTGCATGTGTGTGTGCATATTGAAAGGACTTGACTTGTGGTTATGGAGGCTGACAAGTTCCAAGATATGCAGTGGGCAAGCTGGAGACCCAGGAGAGCTCATGGTATAATTCCAGTGTAAAGGCTGGCAGATACAGGAAGAGCCAATATGTCAGCTCAAGTCCGAAGGCAAGAAAAAATTGATGTCTCAGCTCAAAGGAAATTAGGCAAGAGGAATTCAATTTTACACATAGGAGGGTCAGCTTTTTTTGTTCTATTCAGGCTTCAACTGATTAGATGAGGCCCACCCACATTCAAGAGGGCAATCTGCTTACTCAGTCTACTGATTTAAATGTTAATGTCATCCAGCACACTCTCACAGACACACCCAGAATAATGTTTGATCAAATATCTGGGAACCTCAAAACCCAGTCAAGTTGGCACATAAAATTAACCATCTCAAAGTCTGAGGACTACACTTTGGGAAGCACCACTATAGTATAAGAATAGAAAGAGCCCAGTGACCCTTCAAAGAGGCCAAGATTTGCCTCCTGCCTGTGTCTTCTTTCTTTCCTTCCTTCCTTCTTTTTTCTTTCTCTTTGTTACAGCTTAAATTATAAATATTTGATCTACACAAAGATTAGTAATTCATATGCAAAACAATAGAATAAAAACACAATTTGAAGTTATCGCTCTGTCTTTTTTATTTATTTCTTAACTCCCACTTATGAATGAGGATGTATGGTATTTTTCTTTCTGTGCCTGGCTTATTTCACTTAACATAATTTTCTCCAAGCTCATCCTTGTTGCTGTAAATGGCAGAGTTTCACTCGTTTTATGGCTGAGTAGTATTACATTGTGCGTATTTACCACATTTTCCTTATCCAGTCATTTGTCAGTAGAGCGGCTTTAGTGAGAAATTCGTTAAGGGTCATAATGATTGTTTTGCAATGATGAATATACTAATTTTCCTGATTTGATCATCACATATTATACACAGATATTGATAGTCAACCCTGTGCCCCCCACAAGTATAATCAATTATGTTTCAATAATAAAAACCAATAAATAGTTAAAAAATGTTATCTAGCATCCAATCATATAACTAAAACATTACCAATGTCTAGAGCATTACCAAATCTCCTTTGTTCCCTATTCATCTGAAACCAAATGACCTACCCCCCCAAGTTAATCATTGTTCTACATTTTTGATACTTGCTATTATTTTTCTCTTTAGTTTATTGTAAGTTTTTATTTTGATGAACTTTTAAACTTACTGCAAGTTGCGAGAAGAATCCAAGAAATACTTTTATCATTCTCAGCCTCTCTGTCCCAATCTCTGTCTGTGTGTACATATATGTATTTTTTCTTCCCATACCATTTGAAATTAAGTTGTAGAGTCATGCCCTTTTATCCCTAAATATTTCAGGGTTAATTTTCTAAGCACAGGGACATTCTCTTACAAAGCCACAGTGCAATTTTTAAAAAACAGGAAATTTATCATTATCTAATATTATTATCTACTCCAAAGTCTATATTTACATTTCACTAATTATCCCCAAAATGTCCTTTATCACTCCTTTATGCCTTAATCCAGGCTCTAATGTGGTATCACATTGCATTGAATTGTCCTGTTTTCTTATTCTACTTTAATATGGACCTATTTCTCACTCTTTGTCTGTCTTTAATATGCTCGATATTTTTGACGTGTCGGTCCAATTGTTTAGTGGAAAGACCGTCAGTAGTTTGTCTGAAGACTGCTCAGGATTCATTATTGGCAGGAGTACAGTAGAAGTTATATTGTGTCCTTCTCAGAGCACCATATTAGGAAGCACGTGATGTGGATTTATCCCAGTATTGGTGATACTCCGCCTAGTAAAAAAGACTCAGAATGTGAGAGGGATTTGATGTGAGAAATTCTCCTTTGCTGGCTTTGAAAATGGAGGCAACATTACAACAAACGTGGGTGGTGTCTAGGAACTCAGAGGAACTCCACCAATAGCTGGTGGGAAGATGTGGACCTCAGTCTTAGTCACAAGGAACTGGACTCTGCCAACAACTCGAATGATCTTGGAAGTGGATTCTTATGTAGATCCTCCAGATAAAAACGCAAACTGGAAAACAACTGAATGTGGGACCCTGAGGTAAACTCCAATTGAGCCTGGATTTCCTCCCTACAAAACTAATAAACAGATATTGTTTTAAGTTTCTAAGTCTGTGGTGTACTCAAATAGTCCCATATTTGGTCAGTGGGAGTGCCTTCAAGCAAATTTTGTGTCTTTTATTTTTTTTTATTTTTTTATTTTTTGCAGTCTTGATACAGTTTTTAATGTTTTTTTCAGCATCATGTTTATAGGCAAAAAATTCAAAATTCAAAATTCAAAATTAGTAGTTTTTATTCTTAGTCATATGACATTTAATTTACATTTCATTTTTTTTGTTATTTTTTATTTATTTTTTATTTTTTATTTTATTTTATTTATTTTTTTTTTAAATTTTATTTTGTCGATATACATTGTAGCTGATTATTGCTCCCCATCACCAAAACCTCCCTCCCTTCTCCCTCCCCCCCTCCCCCCCAACAATGTCCTTTCTGTTTGCTTGTTGTATCAACTTCAAATAATTGTGGTTGTTATATCTTCTTCCCCCCCCCCCGGTTTGTGTGTGTGTGTGTGTATGTGTGTGTGTGAATTTATATATTAATTTTTAGCTCCCTCCAATAAGTGAGAACATGTGGTATTTCTCTTTCTGTGCCTGACTTGTTTCACTTAATATAATTCTCTCAAGGTCCATCCATGTTGTTGCAAATGGCAGTATTTCATTCATTTTTATAGCTGAGTAGTATTCTATTGTGTAGATGTACCACATTTTCCGTATCCACTCATCTGATGATGGGCATTTGGGCTGGTTCCAACTCTTGGCTATTGTAAAGAGTGCTGCGATGAACATTGGGGAACAGGTATACCTTCGACTTGATGATTTCCATTCCTCTGGGTATATTCCCAACAGTGGGATGGCTGGGTCGTATGGTAGATCTATTTGCAATTGTTTAAGGAACCTCCATACCATTTTCCATAGAGGCTGCACCATTTTGCAGTCCCACCAACAATGTATGAGAGTTCCTTTTTCTCCTCAGCCTCGCCAGCATTTATCGTTCATAATCTTTTGGATTTTAGCCATCCAAACTGGGGTTAGATGGTATCTCAATGTGGTTTTGATTTGCATTTCCCGGATGCTGAGTGATGTTGAGCATTTTTTCATATGTCTGTTGGCCATTTGGATATCTTCCTTAGAGAAATGCCTACTTAGCTCTTTTGCCCATTTTTCAATTGGGTTGCTTGTTTTCTTCTTGTAAAGTTGTTTGAGTTCCTTATATATTCTGGATATTAATCCTTTGTCAGATGTATATTTTGCAAATATTTTCTCCCACTCTGTTGGTTGTCTTTTAACTCTTTTAATTGTTTCTTTTGCTGTGCAGAAGCTTTTTAGTTTGATATAATCCCATTTGTTTATTTTTCCTTTGGTTGCCCGTGCTTTTGGGGTCGTATTCATGAAGTCTGTGCCCAGTCCTATTTCCTGAAGTGTTTCTCCTATGTTTTCTTTAAGAAGTTTTATTGTCTCAGGGTGTATATTTAAATCCTTAATCCATTTTGAGTTGATTTTAGTAAATGGTGAGAGGTATGGATCTAGTTTCATTCTCCTGCATATCGATATCCAGTTATCCCAGCACCACTTGCTGAAGAGGCAGTCCCTTCCCCAGTGAATAGGCTTGGTGCCTTTGTCAAAGATCAGATGGCAGTAAGTGTGTGGGTTGATTTCTGGATTCTCTATTCTATTCCATTGGTCAGTGTGTCTGTTTTTATGCCAGTACCATACTGTTTTGGTTATTATAGCTTTGTAGTATAGCTTAAAGTCAGGTAGTGTTATGCCTCCAGCTTTATTTTTTTTTTTGCTGAGCATTGCTTTGGCTATTCGTGGTCTTTTATTGTTCCATATAAATGTCTGAATAGTTTTTTCCATTTCTGAGAAAAATGTCTTTGGAATTTTGATGGGGATTGCATTGAATTTGTATATCACTTTGGGTAGTATGGACATTTTCACTATGTTGATTCTTCCAATCCAAGAGCATGGAATATCTTTCCATCTTCTTGTATCCTCTCTAATTTCTCTCAGCAGTGGTTTGTAGTTCTCATTATAGAGATTTTCACCTCCTTGGTTAACTCAATTCCTAAGTATTTTATTTTTTTGGTGGCTATTGTAAATGGGCAGGCTTTCTTGATTTCTCCTTCTGCATGTTCACTATTGGAGAAAAGAAATGCTACTGATTTTTGTGTGTTGATTTTGTATCCTGCTACTGTGCTGAAATCATTGATCAATTCCAAGAGTTTTTTTGTAGAGGTTTTAGGCTGTTCGATATATAGGATCATGTCATCTGCAAACAGGGACAGTTTGACTTCATCTTTTCCAATCTGGATGCCCTTTATTTCCTTCTCTTCTCTGATTGCTCTGGCTAGTACTTCCAACACTATGTTGAATAGGAGTGGTGAGAGTGGGCATCCTTGTCTAGTGCCTGTTCTTAAAGGAAAAGCTTTCAGCTTTTCCCCATTCAGGATGATATTGGCAGTGGGTTTGGCATATATGGCTTTAATTATGTTGAGATACTTTCCCTCTATACCTAACTTATAAAGGGTCTTTGTCATGAATGAGTGCTGAACTTTATCAAATGCTTTTTCAGCATCTATAGAGATGATCATATGGTCCTTGTGTTTGAGTTTATTAATATGGTGTATCACATTTATTGATTTGCGTATGTTGAACCAACCTTGCATCCCTGGGATGAATCCCACTTGATCGTGATGAATAATTTTTCGTATGTGTTGCTGTATTCTGTTTGCTAGTATTTTAGTGAGGATTTTTGCATCTATATTCATCAAGGATATCGGCCTGTAGTTTTCTTTTTTGGTTATATCTTTACCTGGTTTTGGTATCACGATGATGCTTGCTTCATAGAATGAGTTTGGGAGATTTGCGTCCATTTCAATCTTTTGGAATAGTTTGTAAAGAATCGGTGTCAATTCCTCTTTGAATGTTTGGTAAAATTCTGCTGTGAATCCATCTGGTCCTGGGCTTTTCTTTGTTGGGAGCCTTCTGATAACAGCTTCAATCTCCTTTATTGTTGGTCTGTTCAAATTTTCTACGTCTTCACGGTTCAGTTTTGGTAGCTTGTGTGTGTCCAGAAATTTATCCATTTCCTCCAGATTTTCAAATTTGTTGGCGTATAGTTGTTTATAGTAGTCTCGAATGATTCCTTGTATTTCAGATGAATCAGTTGTAATATCGCCTTTTTCATTTCTAATTTTTGTTATTTGAGCCTTCTCTCTTCTTTTTTTTGTTAGCCATGCTAATGGTTTGTCAATTTTATTTATCTTTTCAAAAAACCAACTTTTTGATTCGTTGATCTTTTGAATTGTTTTTTGGTTTTCAATTTCATTCAGTTCTGCTCTGATCTTAATGATTTCTTTCCGTCTGCTAACTTTAGGATTGGATTGTTCTTGTTTTTCTAGTTCTTTAAGGTGAAGTGTTAGGTTGTTCACTTGCCATCTTTCCATTCTTCTGAAGTGAGCATTTAATGCAATAAATTTTCCCCTCAATACTGCTTTTGCAGTATCCCACAGGTTTTGGTATGATGTATCATTGTTTTCATTAGTTTCAATAAACTTTTTGATTTCCTGCTTGATTTCTGCTTGGACCCATATGTCATTAAGTAGAATGCTGTTTAATTTCCATGTGTTTGTATAGTTTCCAGAGTTTTGTTTGTTATTAATTTCTAGTTTTAATCCATTGTGGTCTGAGAAGATACATGGGATAATTCCAATTTTTTTGAATTTATTGAGACTTGATTTGTGACCTAATATGTGATCTATCCTGGAGAATGATCCGTGTGCTGATGAGAAGAATGAATATTCTGAGGTTGTTGGGTGGAATGTTCTGTAGATATCTGCCAATTCCAATTGGTCTAGAGTCTTGTTTAGATCTTGTGTTTCTCTACTGATTCTTTGCCTAGATGATCTGTCTAATATTGACAGTGGAGTGTTCAGGTCCCCTGCTATTATGGTATTAGTGTCTATTTCCTTCTTTAGGTCTAATAGAGTTTGTTTTATAAATCTGGCTGCTCCAACATTGGGTGCGTACATATTTATGATTGTTATGTCTTCTTGATGGATCAGTCCTTTTATCATTAAGTAGTGTCCCTCATTGTCTCTTTTTATGGTTTTTAGTTTAAAGCCTATTTTGTCAGATATAAGAATAGCCACTCCAGCTCGTTTTTCTTTTCTGTTTGCATGGTAAATCTTTTTCCATCCTTTCACTCTTAGTCTGTGTGAATCTTTATGGGTGAGGTGGGTCTCTTGTAGGCAGCATATAGTTGGGTCCTGCTTTTTGATCCAGTCAGCCAGTCTGTGTCTTTTAATTGGGGAATTTAAGCCTTTAACATTAAGAGTTGTTATTGAAAGGTGTTGATTTATTCCTAGCATTTTATTGGTTGTTAGGTTGTCTTAGGTGTCTTTTGTTCCTTGCTTTCTGATTTACTGTTTGGTTTCTTTGTTTGTTGGTTCCTTAGGTTGTAGATAGTGTTTTTGTTAGCTTGTTTTCTCTTCATGAATGCCATTTTTATTGTACTAGCGGGTTTAGATTTTTCTTAAGTTTTTATGGCAGTGGTAGTTATTTCTCAGGAACCAAACCCAGTACTCCCTTGAGGATTTCTTGTAAGGGTGGTCTTGTGGTAGTGAACTCCCGCAGTTTTTGTTTGTCTGAGAAATATACTATTTGCCCCTCATTTCGGAAGGATAGCCTTGCAGGGTAGAGTATTCTTGGCTGGCAATCTTTGTCTTTTAGTATTTTGAAAATATCATCCCATTCCTTTCTAGCTTTTAGGGTTTGTGATGAAAAGTCTGATGTTAACCTGATTGGGGCTCCCTTATAGGTGATTTGACGCTTCTCTCTTGCAGCTTTTAAGATTCTCTCTTTGTCTCTGAGTTTTGCCAATTTGACTATGACATGTCTTGGAGAAGGCCTTTTTGGGTTGAATACGTTTGGAGATCGTTGAGCTTCCTGGATCTGAAGATCTGTGATTTTTCCTATACCTGGGAAGTTTTCTGCCACTATTTTGTTGAATATGTTTTCAATGGAATCTCCATTTTCCTCCCCTTCTGGAATACCCATGACTCGGATATTTGAGCGCTTGAGGTTGTCTGATATCTCTCTCAGATTTTCTTCCATGTCCTTGATTCTTTTTTCTTTCTTTTTGTCTGCTTGTGTTATTTCAAACAGCCCATCTTCAAGTTCAGAGGTTCTCTCTTCAACTTCGACAAGCCTGCTGGTTAAACTCTCCGTTGTGTTTTTTATTTCGCTGAATAACTTCTTCAGTTCAGCAAGTTCTGCTACATTTTTTTTCAGGACATTGATTTCCTTGTATATTTCCTCTTTCAGATCCTGTATACTTTTCCTCATTTCATCATGATGTCTAGCTGAGTTTTCTTGTATCTCATTCAGTTTCCTTAGAATTATCACTCGAAATTCCTTGTCAGTTATTTCAAGGGCTTCTTGTTCTATAGGATCTAGAGTATGAGATTTATTAACTTTTGGTGGTGTACTTTCTTGATTTTTTGTATTTCTGGTGTCTTTTTTTTGGTGTTTATTCATTGTGGCAGGGGGTTTCACAGTCCACTGGTTTGAGACTAATGACTAACTAGGATGTTGCTGTGGTTGCCAATTTGGTATGGCTCCCGCCGTGACTGCTCAGTTGGCCTCTAGTGTCTTGTGTGTGTGGTTGCCTCGGGTCTTGGGCTTCTCCGGGGAGCCACCTTTCTGGTCAGCTTGTACTCTGCTGGGCTGGTGGATCACGTACCACAGGGTGTGTGATCTCTGTTGAGCTTTCACTTTCTGTACAGGACTTCTCCCCGTTCCGTGTGCTCTGGCCCAGGCTGTTAGATCGTGCAGTGGCGACCCCACCGGGTGTGTGGTTTCTGTCGAGTCTCCGCCTCGCTGGCCGCACGTCTCCCCCCTCTGTGCACACTGTGCTGGGCTGGGGTGTGTCTTCTGCACCCCTCGTCTATCAGCTGGGCCTTCAAGACCCTGCTCAGCACTGCCTCGCCCAGGAAGTCTACCAGGTTTCTGCTGGGCACAGACGACCGGTCTCTCTGGGTGCCTTTGTAGCACTGTGTAGATCTTTCTCGGGTCTTGTTCACCTTTGTATCCCCCCGGTATAAACCGAGTCTAGTGCCCGCCTGCAGCCTGCTCTCCAGCAGGTTCAAGCGGACCTGGGAACTCTCCTACCACACTATTCCCAACCAGAAATTCGTTAGGCTTTTTTCCAAACTGGTGGTCGCAGAGATGGTATCTGCCTCCCAGTGACAGGAAGTTTACCGGGGCCAGAGTCCAGGGTGTGGTGGAGTGACAGTCGGCCTGCCCGTACTTCCTAGCCCTCCCAACACTGGTCCTGACGCCCCACACCCCCAGCCCCGCCAGAGAACCGCGGAGGGAGTGGGAGAGGAGGCCGGCCCGCAGGGTCCAGAAAGCCCCGCGCCAGGCCAAGCAAATGGGCTCAGTGATGGCCGAGCAGGCCGGAGCTGCCCGCACCTGGGAAAATGGAGGCAGCACCGGGGCAGTGAGTGGCCTGGTGGTGCAGGCGGGAGCCGCGTGGGCATCCACCCCCCGAACAGAGCTGTGCCAGGGATCACTCACAGTGCTGTGCCAGGTCGGGCGCTCGCTCTGTCTCTGGTTTGTTGCCTTCCGTGTTCTCGGTGCTGCCGCCTCGGGCTGTTCAGTCGCGGCGCCGCTCGGGCGCTCCCAGGAATCTTCTTTAATGCCGGCCTGAAACCTCGAATCCTGAATAGGGCAGCTGGCCGCCTTCAGTGCGGCCCCAGCCTCCGGGATCCTGGCTGCATCCACAGCAGCCCTGGCGCCATGTTCCCTGTTTCAAGACTCGCTTTTGCAGCTAAGAATCAGTTCTTTTCCTGCTCCACACTTCAAAGCTGTTGCCTGTAAATGAGGCAGCCTCTCCTGCCGGGGGCAAAGTGGCGTTGAGCCCCCACGACCGGCCAGCAGCAGCAGTCCTCCCTTAAGAGATGGCCAGAGGAAGGTCCACAAGTTTCCCGGCTGCCTGAGGCCCAGTGGCCACCTTTTCCACCTCAGCTACTCCGCGCCAGCCGCGCAGCCGCCGCCATCTTGAAACTCCTAATTTCAAATTTTGTGTCTTTTAAACATACGCTATCATTCTCAGTGAATTTCCTAATTTTCTAGTGTGTACATGCATGCACACACATACACACCCACAAAAAGTTTTAGATTCATTCTGTACTTTACTGTGCCAGTCTCCAGGGATCCCTGGTTCTTTTTAGTGGAGAAAGATATTTAGAAGCTCCAATCTATAGTTTACCCACACACAGACACAAAGACACATATACACACCAACAGAACATTAAGCAACATGTGATTCAGTGTTTAAACTTTTTATAAATAGTATTGTACTATATATATAATTTTATGTGACTCATTTTATGTTCTCAACAGGACATTTTTGCAGTTCATCTAAGCTAATGTGCATAGATATAACTCAGTTTGTCATTGCTGTAGACCACCCATTGTAGAATTATACCACAATTTCTATACTTCTATTGATGAATATTTGAGACATTTCCTTTTTTATTCTGCACAAATATGCGAGCATGTATTTTCTGAACTTTATGAAGGATGTGTGCGGCATCAACTTCACTAGATGATGCCAGTTGTATACCAAAGTGGTTTTACTGCTGCTCCACATCTTTCCCAATATTTGGGGCTGCCAAACTTTTTAATCTTTATAAATCACGTGGGTGTAAAATACCTCATTCTGGTTTAATTTACATTTCTCTGGGCTCTAACGGGATTGAACATATTTTAATAAGTTAATTATCTGTTTGCCTCTCTTCTTCTGTGAAAGCCTGTTCAAGTCTCTTGCCTAATTTCTATCACCTTTTCGCTTCTTACTGATTTATGTCATTTATATGTTCTAAATTTTATTTATTTGTCAATTACATGTGTTGCAAATCCCTCTATATACTTTGTACCTTCTGTTTATATTTTTAATTAATATTTCTATGAGTCTGCTATGGACTGAATTGTGTCCCCTCACTTTCTTTACCTGCCAGCACAAAGAAAAGACCATGTGAAGACACAGTCAGAAGGTGCCTAAAAGCTGAGGAGAGAGGCCAAACCAGAAACGAACCCTGCCACACTCTGATCCTGTACTTCAGCCTCCAGAACAGTGCAAAAATTAAATTTGTTGTTTAAATAATCCAATCTGTGCTGTCTCATTAATGGCAGTCCAAGATGACTAATAATTATCTCTTAATGAATGGACATTTTAAAATTTCATTTAGTCAAATTCATCTATAATTTCCATTGTACTAGCACTCTTTGTCTTTGTTTATGACAATTTCCCATACCTTATCTGATAAAAATATTGTTTTATATTTTTTTATTGGTTATGAATATTCATTTGGTACAAAGCTGATTGTCACCACTTGTGACCAAGATGTGATGGCCAGATCCATACTGGCAGCATGCCCATGACCATAAATTGTGACTATACCCTGTGTCCCCCACAGAATTATCCCCGACCGCCCTCCCCATCCCCCTTTCCCCCATTCCATGTTCTCTCCTTTTACAAGTCCAAGGCACTACTACGGTCTTTCCTTCTTCTTTCTCTCTTACTACCACTTATGAGTTAGTACATGTGGTATTTATCCCTTTGTGCTTTGCTTGTTTCACTCAACATAAGTTTCTCCAAGCTCATCCAGGTTGTTGCAAATGGGAAAATTTCATTCTTTTTTATGGCAAAATAGTATTCCATGCTGTATATATACCACATTTTCCTTATGCAATCATCCATCAATGGACATTTAGGTTGGTTCGATATCTTGGCTATTAGAACAGAGTTGCAATGAACATGGTAGTGCAAGTATCCCTTCGACATGATGATTTCCAATCCTTTGGGTGCATACCCAGAAGTGGGATTGCTTGATCATATGGAAGATCTATCTGTAGTTGTTTGAGAAACCTCCATACTGTTTTCCATAGTGGTTGGACTAATTAGAATCCCACCACCAGTGCAGGAGTGTTCCATTCTCTCCACAATCTTGCTAGCATTTGTTATTCTCTGTCTTTTTAATTATAGCCAGTCTAACGGGGGAGGGGTGGGTGATATCTCAATGTGGTTTTAATTTGCATTTCCCTGATGACTAGTGATGTTGAGTTTTTCATATACCTGTTGGCCATTTGTATGTCTTCCTTTGAAAAATATCTACTCAGCTCCTTTGACCATTTTTTAAATTGGGTTATTTGTTTTTTTACCATGTAATTACTTGAGTTCTTTGTATATTATGGATATTAATCCCTTGTCGGATGCATAGTCAGTGAAAATTTTGTCCCACTCTGTAAGTTGTCATTTCTCTGTGTTGATCATTTTCTTTGCTTTGTAGAAGCTTTTTAGTTTGATGTAGTCCCATTTGTTTATTTTTTCTTCTGTTGCTTGTGCTTTCAGGCTCATTTCTTCTATATAATTGAATTTTCTCTTTTATATTTAAGTATTTATTCCACCTACAATTGATTTTTGTATAATGTGTGATTACATTAGATAATATTATATAAAATATGCCATCTATATATTATTCATAATGCATATTATATTCATCATTGCATACAGCTTATTATATACTGTAGACTAATTATTTTATGCTAGGTATTAAATAATTTATTTTTTAATCCAATATTACAGTGTCCTAGTTAAATTGTGTACTGTGTCTTGATATCTGGAAGGTATAATTTTCTCAACTTGTTCTTCTGAAGTCTTGTTACTTTTGTCATCTACTTTTCCACATAATTTTGGAATTAGCTGGTCAGCTCCACTAAAATTCTATTAGAGTTTTGATTGTAATTGCATTGATGCAATACAGAGGTAATGCTCACATTTTTGACTATCAATGAATATAATATATCTCTCCTTTTATTTTGAACTTCTTTTACAATTTTCTCTAGAAATCTTGCATGTTTTGTTATTTTTATTCTCAGATACCTTATATTTTTGGATGCTATTGTAAAAAAATATATAATTTAATTATATGTTCTGAATTATGTTGGTTATAAAATGCAATTGATTGTGTATATTGATCTTACAGTTCATAGCCACATCAATAAACTTTCTTATTATTACTAATAATTTGTTTGTAAAATATTTTGGGTTTTCTATGTAAACAACGATAACATCTGAAAATTATTTGTTTTGTTTATATCTTTCTGATTCTTATGCTTTTAAAAAAAAAATTTATCTTTTCTTACCTTACTTTACTGGGCTTGGATAACTAGCATGATAGTGACTGTAAATGATGATAATAACCATCATTGCCTTATTCCTAATTTTAAAGAAAACACTTTAAAATGTATATGTATGAGGCAGAATATTTTCTGTAGTTTTTGTTTCCCTTGATGCTTTTCTTTACAAGGTTGAGAAAGTTTCATTATTTTTCTTATTCAATAGAACTTTATATTCATATATTGGTATTACCTCTTACCAAATGTTTTCTGTATTTATTGACATGTTCTTATGGCTATTTCCTTTTTAATCTGTTTATGTAACAAACAGCTTTAATAGACTGTTTACTGTTAAATCAAGCATGCATTTCCATGATAAATCCAACTTGATAAAGTGCTGAATTTGATTTACTTACACTTAAGTTAGGAATTTTAGCCTCTAGTTTAAGAATGTATATGCCTATAGTTTAAGAATGTTTTTAGCCTGTAATTTAGAAATGCAATTCCCTTTCTTTTTAGTAGTATGGATATGTGGGGAGGTTGGAATTATCTGCCCCTCAAATGTTTGTTAGTTATAACAGATGTACCAATACTCCACCCAAAATAGTCACAGCCCCAAATGCACATGTGATTTTTTTTTTTATCTCAAGCTCTAGTGACTGCCTGAGGGCTTTCTCTAGCTGTTGGAGGCCAGGAGACCCATTTCCAACACAGGGCAGAAATGCTGGGGAGTAAATGCCCCTGGGAGCAGCCCTCAATCAAGAACAGATGGTGTCAGGGTATTAATACCCCAGCTTCCTTTTTCCTAGGTGGGAAAATTTGGAGGCACTGACTACATAGTCCCTCAGATGTTCCTTTTGGGATCCAGCTCAGTTGCCCATAGGCAAACGGCTCACCAGCTTGTCTTCTACTGGTCTATTTTTCTTCCTGCCTCCATTTCTTGTTCCAATCAGTGACTCTTGGAATCATTGTTGTACTCAAATCTTTGTTTTAAGGTCAGTTTCTAGGGAAATCCCATCCAAGACAAAAGTACTCCCCTGTAAAACTATTAGAGATGATGTTTTCTCCTTGGAGGGAATCTTAACCATTTCAACATTTTAATGGCTTATCCTAGGGAAAAAAAATTAATGCAGACTTAAAGTAAAGACAAATTATCTTAAAATCTCTGGTCATGGTAAATTATCACAGCACTTGCTAATGACTTCAGTGGTAGCTTACACTTATGAATTTCTGTCCCTATTTTATTGTAGTTTCCTGAGGATTTTTACTGCAAAATATAATACTCAGGCATACTCCTACAACTCAATAATAAAAAGCCAAACAACCGCATTAAAATGAGCAAATTAAACACTTTACAAAAGAAGATACATGCATATTTATTAAGCAGGTAAGAAAATATTCAACATTATTAGTTATCAGAATTTAACCACAAGGAAATACTTTTACACACTTAAAAATGGCTGATATTTTTTTTAAAAAAAGACAAAAACACAAAACTAGAACTTGCAAACATTGTTGAAAAATTGTGGCAGTTTCTCAAGAAATTAAACGTACATTTTTCTACTCTATCACCTAGTAATTTACTCCTAGGCATTTATTTGAGATAAATAAGAAAAAAAAGTCCACAAAAATTCTTGTATAAAATGTTTATAGCAACTTTATTCATAATCAAAATCTAGAAATATCCCGTGTTCAACAGGAGTTAGATAAGCAAAAGGAGATGTATTTATTTAATGACATATTACTTAGTAATAAAAAGGAACATGTTAGTAATACATGGAAAAACATGAATGAATCTCAAAAACATACTGAGTGATAGAAATCTTGCAGAAATGAACACATGTTGCATGTCTCTATTAATGTAAAATTCTGGAGCAGTTAAAAGTAATCTATGATAAACAATTAAAATAGTGATTACTTCTGGAGAATGAGGACAGGCTTTCACTGGGAAGGGATATAAGGGAACTTTCTGAGATGATCATAAATATCTTACATTTTGATAGGGGTTTATTTTACATGGATGTATGCTTTTTGTCAAAACTCAGTGAAAGTTTATTTAAGATTTGTGCATTATTTTGTATGTGAATTTTGTATTGAAGAAGAAAAAAATGGCAGAAAAGAGTTGAACTCTGATGATTTGGATACTGGATTGCTGGATTATGTGGATGAAGTGGGCTGATGCCTGCAGTTTACTTTGAGTCTCATCAAGGATATTGCAGGAATGAATGGATGCGTGATGAAGTAGAGTGAAGTGTTTGTGATGCAATCTGGGCATATGGATGTGTATTTCTGTCACCTTTGTTTTCTGTTTCAAAACTGTGATAATAAATGTTGGTGGGATATGCCAATGGAAGGAGAAAAATGTAAGTTAGGCTCCTGACCTGTCTTTTTTCTTCTTTCTTTGCTCCCCTATAATATAATCCTAACATAGCAGATTGAAAAACAAGCAATTCATATCAAATCCTTCCTCTGCTTGAAAGCCTTCAATAGTTTCCCATCTCTTTCAAAGATAAACTTGTATGGACCTGCTAATCTAACCCCTCTTATTTTACCTCTTTGACCTCAGCATCTAACATCATATGGGTCGCTTACCATCCCCACTGACCTTCTTGCTGTTTCTCAAGCATACCCCACACATTTCTGCTTCAAGACTTTACCCATGTTGTTCTCTATGCCTGGACCACACTTCCTCCAATCGTCAACAAGGTCAGGTTCCTTGCCCCTTTCAGGCCATTCTCAGTCTTTACCCTCTCAGAGAAACTTCTTTGCCCACTCTATCTAAAATGCTTGCCACAACCCCCATATACATAGTGCATGCCTTTCCCCTTTTCTGATTTTTTTTTCCCAGCATAGTAACAGGCTATATTTTTACATATTCATTGTTTATTTCTTGACTCCTCCTGTAGGATGCAAACTCCATCATAACAGGGATGTCTGTATTTTTGCTTACTGCCCTTTTCCCAGCACCCACAGCAGAACCTGGCACATAATGGGCACTCAGTCAGTATGTACTGAGTGAATAAACGAACTGTCATGCTCATTTGTTAGCCCAATGCTCATTAATGAACTACATACACTATTTCTTATGCCTAACAGAATATACATGGCCATTAAATTAGAGCATATGTAGTTAGGTGTCATCATCTTCTACAAAATAATGGTATTGTATCAAGCTGGGGCCTTCAAAAATGCATATATGAGGAATGATTTTGGATACCTGGAGGCATGGGAGAGTTGGGTGGGAAAGATTCTAGACCACCTTCTCATACTTTTATCTTTATTATTTTTATTTTGGTTTTACATACTTGCCTTCCACAACAGATTTCATATTGTATTTGCCTCAGCTAAAATTTTAAAACTCAAGAATAAAATATCCATTTAAATCATTAAGAGAAAATCCTACCATTCTATCTGAATCTGGAGTCAATATTTATATAGCCATTAGAGCACCTTTGAAGTCAGAAAGATCTAGAACTCAAGTCTTAGACCTACCTTTCGGAATTATGTAGTTACACCCCTTTGAATTTCTGTTTCTTCGCGTGAAAGAGGGATTAAAACAGGATCTATGTAACAAGGTGCTTTTGTTTGGTTTTATTTTTGTGTGTTTGTTATTTTGAGATATAATCACATGTGATTATCCATGTAAAATAGTTATGATCATGTCTGGCACATATTAAATGTTCCATAATTGACTGTTTTTACTTTCATTAACTTATTTCAGGGCTCCTTGTAAAATTTACCTACGAAGTCTAAATTGTTCTTCAAATAATCCACTAAATTCTATATTTTACAAACAGTCAAAAATAATGATGTTTGGGATATTCCAAAATATAAACAAAGGTGAGTTCCAGAAAGAGATAAAATCAGCTGCAAACTTCCTTCTTGCCTGGCTTCTACAGCTCCCTCCAGCCCCTCCAGCCACCCCCAAGTATATCTCATCACCAGGCCCACATATGTGACAGTGATAAAAAGGCTTGTGCTGGCAACAGTGTAGTGGGTAATAAATCAAGGCTGGGGTGGGGAGGAGTACCGAGCAGGATGGGAAGAGGGGTGATGGCATTGTGAATAATCAATGCAACAGACTCTGTGAGAACATGGAAAAACGTCTTACTTAACACGCTTAATAAAGCTGGAGAGAAGAAAGCAGTGATAATATGGAAGCAGGCTGTTGGATTGCTGGAGAACACTTTGCCCACACAGACAGGGCATGCTGTGGGAAGCACACAGAGCTGCTCCCACTGTGCTGGCCCCAACTCTGACCACCCACCCCCGCACTGTGCTCAATGTTTAGAATGGTGTATGTTTTTCCTCCTGACTCTCTATCACAGCAGTTGCAGGAACGAAGAGTAAAAACTAATTGAAAGGTTTCTAAGTGTGGTTAAATCCCAGAACATGTATCAAAACTGCTACAGAGCAACGGGACCCAGTCCCCAATTGGAGTACCAAGATAAAAGGTGTATCTGAGGGGTATTAGATGCTTAAATTGAGATATGGCTGGTACTTGTTCCAAACTGAGAGTACAAGAAAGGATTCTTGGGATACTCTAGCACAGCCCTCTTGTTTTTACAAGGAAGGGAATGGAAGTTCAGAGAGAACCAGGTCACAAGATCACATAGTTGATGCCAGGCTAGAGACTAGAGTCTAAGTCTCCAGTTTACAACCTTAAATTGTATAAAATGCCATGCACTCAGGAATTACTTCATAAATGGTGGATCACTTTCTCTTTCCTTGAGTCCTGACCTCTTTCACTTCTCTTTTCTGTATCTGGAGATTAAAAAGAGGAGGAGGAAGAAGTTCTTTACTAAAAATCTAATGACATTGATTGGAAACCTGCCTCTTTAACAAACTGGTATAATGTGGGACAAATCACTGAATTGGGGTCTCAGTTTCCTCATTTCTAAATTGAGCAGTTAGTTTTAGATGATTAGAAGGTCTTTTATAAGTCTAAAATTCTTAACGGGAAGCATTCTCATTTTGAAATTGAATTTGACCTGTCTGCATAATGAAAGAAGGGGGAAAACACAAAGAAAAACAGTGCTACGATATTATAATAACATCTTGTCCCTTGGCAGCTTTGGAATAAGTGTGTTGTTAAATTGGGTGATACTGCCTTAGCAAAGCAAACAGAAATGTAATGTTTGCTAATTGAACTATAAAAATAATAATTACCTTTGATGTAGAGGAATGTACTGTCATTCAGCAATGAGCTCTGATTGTACAAATGGAAGCAGTTATCATCAGAGCCCAAATCAGATTAGAAGGAAGCCATTCCAATTACATGTGGTTGGTGCAGAATGTATACCAGGCATGGGGTACCTTCTGTATGTGCAAGGATATTCTTCTCAGACACCACAAGAAAATGAGGGCAACATGAAGACTGATTGTTCTAAATAAGCTGTGTCTAGTCAGAAGTCTAGACTCTCTTAACTGATATCCTAGCCCATGGGGAAGAGTGGGGGTGCTATCCAGGAGATGTTCTCAACCTACTCACAAGGGTCGCCTGCACTACTTGATTAGTGATCCCTAGGATGTTTTTCTGACCCTAAAATTTGTGCCAGCTACTGTACTTGGGGATGTGAGACTTACCTTCAGGGATTCAGCATGCCAAGGGTGGGGCACATGCAGTTCCCATAGACAGCTCAGCAGGCTCTGGAAAAAGCAGCTGAAAGCCAGGGAAGCACATCTCCAGATTCTTACAGTCATCCAGGTCTGCAAAGTCACTTGGGGAGTATGCCTCAGTGCCTGCAGTGCCAGCAGAGCATGAGGCACATCCGGGACCAGATCTTCTCCCCAGGTGCTGTGGTCTGAAAGTTTGCGTCCTCCTGAAATTCATATGTTCAAACCTAATCTCCAGATGTGATGATATTAGAAAGTGGGGCATTGGGAAGGTGATTAAGCCGTAAAAGCAGAGCCCTCACAATTGAGATTTGTGCCCTTATAAAAGAGGCCCCAGAGGGCTGCTTTGCCTCTCTCACAATGTGAGCACACAGCGAGAAAGCACTGTCTGTGAACCAAAGAAACAGGCCCTCACCAGACACCGAATCTGCCGGTACCTTGATCTTGGACATCCCAGCCTCCAAAACTGAAAAAATAAATGTCTGTTGTTTATAAGCCACCTAGTTTATAGCATTTTGTTATAGAAGCCCAAACAGACTAAGACACCACTGCTGAGCACAGTTGAGAAATTCAGAGTAAAAGAGCAAGGCAGAGGTGGATTGAGCTCCAGAGCAACTGATATCTGAGACCTCTCTGTATTGTCTCCTCTGACTTGCTCCTTCTGAATGTTTTTTATTCCTATTTCCCACCTATTCAGTGAGCTCTTCCAGGGCATCTAACCTCCTTCTGGATATCACCTTCTGTTTTTTTTACTACTGATTTCTCCTCAAGCCTAACAGTGATCAAGGCAAAAATTAGTGCTCAGTAGATGATTGCTGACTGAAGGATTAGATTGAAGGATTTGATTGCTTGACTGATTTGAAATAACTTGTCCACGTCCAGTTTACCACAAATTCTCACAGAAACTTAGCGGAGAAACCATTTTATCATCTAGTCTAGGATATCTGAGAATTTCGTTGGGACTTCTTGTCAGAATATTTTCAATGAATATGTTATTATACAATAAATTTTCTTTGGAGACCCCCTTCGTTCTGCTAACAGCTGTCAGTCGGCTTCTAATTTTAGCTCAAGCTGTGCCTCTACCAACGTCTGTAAGATTGTACTCCCCCATCTCTCCCTAACCCCCTCCCCAACCAAATCATGCCCCTATTTTTTTTTCCCAGAATGCGAAATATAGAAACAAGCATCTGTTTGGACAAAATCAGTTTTCACTTGTGAAAAGTAGATGCTTTCTAAAATCACAGGCAACAAGAAAAATGTCAGAGGATGGAACCAACTGTTGGTGGGATAATAAAACCTTCACTCCTCAGTCGGATGAGCTGAGCAAGAGGCTTGTGAAAGACTAAATAGGAATGACATGTTTTGACTTCAGCTGGTCATTGAGTGTCAACATCCTCAGCTTGGTTTAAACCATAGATCCCTTGAGGTCATTTCCCACAATGAAAAGGGGACTAAGAGACTCCTGTCCATTCTTTGTGCTCTGAGTAGATGTGCAGGATCAACCATGAGAAAAAGGGATGTCTGTTTCCTCGTTTTCACGATGTGGTATTCCAAAGGATGTTTTCACTCTAAATAAAAAGTTTTCCACATCCTCACTTCCAAATGCTTTGAGAAGTTCCCAACTTAGTTAGATGTAATTATGCCTGTAATCCATAGGAAGCATGTTATATGAGTACTTGGCTTTTTCGTTCCTGGGTCTTTCCACCTTTATTTTAACTGCATGAATCTTTTGGACAATGAACTTTTCTTGGGGGACCTAGAATTCATCTTTGGCATGAAATTTGAATTCTCTTATTAGGTATTAAAAAGGATTTGGGGTAAGATGCCTGACACATATTGAGCTCAACAAAGTTGCATCAGTTACCACTTCTTTTGTACCTGGCACCAGACAAGAGGAAAAAGATGCTGCAATCATTAAACAGCTGTAGTCTAGAAGAAGAGGCAGGAAATTTCACATACAGCTTGAAAATAATGATGTACAAGGGACAGTTGGAACAAAAACAGAGACTGTGCAGGTTTCCAAGTCTTTCCAAAGTCTTTGTGTACATTTTCACACTTCCTATGGCATCTAGCCCAGCACCCCATATAGTGGAATCCACATATTGAACAAATAATAAAATTTTCAAAAGTCTAGGCACTTTTTGCCAAAGCTGATAATTATTCTACAAACTTCACATTCACAAAACTAGACTCTGTTTTAATAGAATGGCTCCAAGTCAACATAATTCTCCAAACCACCAGCTCTGACCAGTAGAAGACTTTGAAACAATAAAGACATAAACTATGTTCTTTGACCTTAAGGAGTTTACATTTTAACAGTATTTATAACATATAGACTTATGTGATTTACATAGTCATAAAAGAACATTATAGAAACATATCTAATCAAACATGTAGGTGAAAATTATGAGCTTTATGTATAATTGCTGTATAAATTACGGAAGCCTCCCTGCAAGAGGTGGAGTTTGATTGAGCCCTGAAACTTGAGTAACAACTGACATGGGAAAGAGTTAGAGTGAAGGTGTAAATAACATCAAAAAACAAAGGCAGTAATGCAAATAGTATGATGCACTCAGAAGAGGAGGTAGGAATTTAAGTTTCCTTTGAAGAGTGCCTCTTAACTGTGTAAGATAAAGACAAAACTTTCTAACCAGGAGCTCAAATACCTTCAGAATCTGGGTCTATCCTGCCTTTCCTGTCTTATTTCTTTATGTTCTTCAGTGATTAATCAATATCCCTTAAGCGAGTATTGGCCTTTCCAATTTCTATGCATTTTTCTTACTTTTTGCTGTCTTTTGGAAGGACAGACTATTCTCTATTTATCACTTAATTCCTAAAAAAAAAAATTCTTCTGTGATGGCACTTGCATGAAGAATTCTTGTTCTCTGAGCTCAGTTATCATTTATTTCCTATATATTAATTTTACTCTTTACATATATTACATTAAAATTTTAATTATTTTTTCAAACACCACTCCAAATTGGAATTATAAACATATCCTGAGGGCAGTAAAACTTCTTTTAATATCTCTGGTGTCTAGAGATATATTCCTGTATATTCTAAGTACAGTACACAATAGTCATGATGACCAATTAATTAGTAGACAAAAGGATATATTGTGGGCAAACATTCTTTCCAGATTCTCTGAAATTTTACCATTGTTTCAAGTCCTACATTGGTCTCTGGTCCTAGCTCTCCATTATCTCACTATGGGACCTCCACAATTGCTTAAATTTGGGGGTTTTCAAAGTCTTTATTTGCAAATAGTTTATAAAAAGTTACCTCACTGAGTTTATTAGGAGGAAGAAGTCTTTAACAAACAAACAAACAAACAAAAAAACTGAAATGAATTCTGACCTATAGCTTCAGATTTTCTCTCATAAGTTTCCAAAGCCAGCAGTGTGGGCAAAGAGTGCAGATTCTTTTGATGAAAATACAAACAGACAAGGGAGCTGAGAAAATGGACCAGAGCAAGGGAAGGAGCAAAGACAAGAAAATGATGATCTTATCAGGCAAAACATTAAGTGGCTGCAATATTGTTCCTTTTGGCATCTGGATCTTGATGCAATTGGTTAATGCTGAAGGCTACTTAACTTAAAATAACTCATCCTCCAGAGCAGACATGATCTTCCAGAGCAGACATCCTTTTTCAGTTTCTTGTGGACTGAATTTAGACACGACTGTCCCCTAGAATTCTAGTCCCTTCTCATTATTGTATACTCTTGTGATCATATTCTTAGAGATCCGGAATGAGAATTCCTGCAACCGTGGAAGTGGATGAGTATCTGGGCCCAGGAGATAACTGAGTTCAACTGAGGAAATGAAGTTTGCAGCCCACAACTTGGAGTCAGAACTTTTTTTATGCCTGTGGCTGACTGTGGACACCAGTGTCCCATGCCAAGACAGCATTTAAATACCAAGGGATGAGATACATCACTGCACAGGCGTGATGCCTGGCACCTACACTATCTCCAGATGGCTTGATGTGCAGAAATAGCCTTTGGGATCAAACTTAATGTGGTGAAGTCCAAACTCGTGATTGTCCCTCAGGGCTTCTCTCCCCTCTGCGGCTTACAGGCACAGTGTACAGTCTGTTAGCATGCAGTCGAATACCGGAAATTGTCTTCCTCACCAACAACACACACATTTATTGAGCTCCTGGCATTTACAAGGCCCTGTACTAAGCATTTAGAATACAGCAGAGGACAGCATGGCTACTGCCCTCAAGTGCTTCCAGTCTAGTGGGGAATAAATAATATGCACAAGACATTAACATTAACATCTATATTGGTTTGCATAGTAATACCTTATAATTTAGGTACAGAGAAAGTGATGTAGAACTCAAAAGCAGGGAGCTACATCTTGAATTGTGCACTGAACCATCCAAAATGCAAACAAACATCATAGATATTAACACCAGAAGTTATCTTCTACAGCTGGGCTGTCTAAGAAGACTTTCTTAGGCAGCCCAGCTCTAAAGATGAAAATGTTCTGCAGTGTCCAATATGATAACCATTAGCCGTATGAGACTATGTGTCCTTGAACTGTGGCCAGTGAGACTGAGAAACTAATTTTTTTTAATCTTATTTAGTATCAATTAATTTAATTTAAATAGCCACATAAGGATGGTGGTTTTCATATTGTACAGTGCAGTTCTTGAGTACCTAACATCCATTTGGGACATAAAAATACAGGCACAGAGAAGAGGAGTTGGCTAAGTTCAAGGGGTAAATTATTTAGAGGCTGTTCTAATTCCTAGTCCAGGGAGATATTGACCTCACACGTACTGTCATCAGGAGGAAAAGCACCATTGTCATTACATTGGCTAGGTGCAGTCACTCAATGAACTTCATGTGATAACCATAAAAAACCCAAGGTCAAAATTAAGAGCTACTAGATAGTAAGCTTTATAAGGGCAGGGGCTTTGTCTGTCTTATTAACTACTATATGCCCGGCACTTTGCATAGTAAATGAAGAGTAAACAAATAAGTGAATTAGTAAATAGATGAATGGGCTCAACACTCTATGTATTGTTATAAATTTTGAGCTGTTATAAAAACCAAGCTGCCATTTGTGGTGAAAATTCTGTCACCTAGATGAGGAATGCTGCTCTTTTACAGGACTGATTCAACTGTTCAATCCATATTTACTGAATAAACTTGACATTTTCTGTTTATTTCTGTACTTGCTTCTTCCAGTTAATTATTTGTAACAAGGATTTTGTCCACTTTTTTTTTCTTATCCCACAGAATGCCTATCACAGGAACTAGCACATACAAGGTTCTCCAAAACTTGTTAATTAATTTATATGGGATTGTATAAAGGTATTTTTGAGGAATCCCTACTCTTTCAGAGGGGACAAGTCAAAAGGTACTAGAACTTGTTTACCTTTTTTTTCATTTCTTACTTCTATATGGGGGTTTAACAGATGTAGATTTATGATATAAGGAACAAAAATATCCACTTCAACATAAGAATCACAATTACTTGAACTTGTTAAGACAAGAGAACAGATACGATGTAGCTGAAGGGGAGGGGAGAGAGGGAGGGGGGAAGAGGAATTGGTAAAAAGACATGAAAATCAACTACAATGTATATTGAGAAGTTAAAATAAAGTAAAAAAAAAACATATATATATATATCCACTTCACACAGTAAGGATTTGGGGGTAAGCCGTATGAGGTTCCTATTTCTATTTTTGTACATTGAAAAATGCTATTTCTGCCTCACTTATCCTCCTGTCTTTCTATCACTTCTCTGTTAATATAACGACCTCTTGCATACATTTTTTACATAGATAAGTCAAAATATATTTCTGTGAAATCCAGAAGAAGAAAAGAAAAGCTTTCTGCACTTCAGTGCTGGTGGTATGAAAACACACTGATACACTTGATCTTTCTCGGTGGAATGGGCACGGGAATTAACCCACACGCTGGCACACAAACTTCTTGTTTCTGCCAAACACGTCAGCTGAGATGGGGTTGCTAATTTATTTATGGGGACATATGTCAATGTCACTCTGAGAAAATGGTTCCAGGACACACACACAAAAAAACCTGACTGCTGTCAGGGATGACCTTATGTGTTGGTGGAATAGCCATTTGCTCACTCACTTTTGGGGAAATTAGAGGATCCAGGGAGTCCTGCCTTGTCTCAGTCCTTGCTCAAAGAGTCTTTCCTAACTGAACTTTCCATGTATTCCATCTGAATAAAGTTAGTTTCCCTAGGAAAGAAGTGTACCCTACACTGCTATCATAGTCATTCCTTGCTAAGTATAATCAGAGAGCAGCTTTGACAGGGACTGGAAGCAGGTGTGAGAGTAAGGGGGGAGTACTTAACACCATGTTGTGGGTGGAAGGGAGGGGTATAAAATAATGAGACTGGAAGCCATAAAACTTCACTCTCTCTAGAGTTAACTGTAAACACGACAATGAAGTGTTTGCAATGTGGAATGTGCAAGTATTTACATATTAACCCCAAGTCTCAGATGGATCTACCAATATAAAAGTTAGTCCCTTTGCAGAACTGGCTACAGTAAATCAATTTATACATAACTTGTTTTACACTTCGTAAGGGGCACAGCTTTTCTGCAGGTATCTGAGATCCTTCTAACATTGTTTGACACCTAGGATCCAGAGTTGCTCACACTCAGCAGGCAATAAAAGAAGTGCCTACCCTAGGACTTCTGCTTGCCTTCATGTCTCCTGTTCAATAGAGCCATTGTCCCTGCCTCTGTGATCACTGAGTCTCTGGACCCTGACTGTTTGGGCTTTTGATATCTACCTGCCTAGACGACTTCCCTGGAAAGAAGACTCTGACCTGCCAATTTTCTGTACCTGCCAGCCCACACTCATGTGACCAAGCCCCCAGCCCTGGCTCCTCCTGCTCTGTCTGAGACTATTGCTGTCCTCTTCTCAGCATGGCACCCAGGATCCTGCCTTGAGCAACAATGGGGCATCAAAGTTTTGCTACAAGGCTGAGACAAGTGTTAAGATTGCTATCTTTGTTGACAGTCTGGTGGCAGTGGTCCTTGTAGGAAAGGAGATAGAAAATAAGCTGATATTAGAAACAGTGGCAGAAAGGCAGAATCCAGTCTCTGGTGTTGTCAGCTGCATGACCTTGGGTGATAGACTTAAACTCTCTGAGCTTCAGTTTCCCCATCTATAATTGGGTGATACTAATATCTACCATAATGGCTCTTGGGAGAATTAAATGTATGAAAGTACCCAGGACAAGTCTTGGCACATAGTAGGTAATCAATAGGCAGGGGATTCTTTTCTTCCTTTCTTAAAATAACTGTGCATGAGCTCAAGGTGAAGGTTGAGGTTAGTGGGTATCTATTTACCCCCTTGTGCTAGAGTCCCCACTTTTTGCACCTCTATTCCATAGGCGTTGCCCTTCTGTGTCAGAGGGCCAGTCATGCCTCTGCCATTACTTTATTGTGAAATAATGTAACTTCCCAGATATTTATTTTCTTTATCTGAAAAACAGAAAAAAAAAAAAATCCCACTTGGCTCCTTTTTCTCACAGGGATTTCAATTACATTTATAGACAATTATTTAATAGCTGCTATGTACAAAGTACCCAGATGGGCCCAACATCATAATAGTTTAACCACAGTCTTGCAGCAGAAGACCCTCATATTAAACATGGGGAAATCTGAGACTGAAGTCTGTTTAGCTACCAGCCCTCGTTCAACTCACTAGTAAATACCAGAGATGGGATTAAAATACAGACCTCCTGAATCAGGTCCAGTTTTCTTTTATTATATCACGTTAGAATAATTGAGAAAACTTACAGTGAAATGAAATTCCTATAGGGAAATAACATGCTAACAGTATAGTCATTTTATCTCCACATGGAAAGTTTTCTATTTCAAATATCTTAAAATCTTATTTCTTTTCCAGATGGGGAGATACACAAATTCTGCTTGAAGAATATTATTTGGCACCTTTACCTTTATTTTCTTCATCTCCCTCACCTCCACTACCACCACCACCAAACTCAGATGCTGGTTGTTTTTAGAAAAACTTGGACTAAATAAGAATCAGATCACAAGTCAGTCCCACCGATGCTATATTTCATAACACCTAAAAGACAAAAGACACGTACAAAAAACAAAACAAAACGTATGTGTGAATAAGCACTCACAGAGCTTTTATCACTCAACACTGAATTCTGTGATTTTACATTTGTCTGCTCATACAATGTGTGCAGCATCTTGCTGATGAGAAAAGTGAACTTGTCGAAGCTATCTGATTTGTCCAAATTCTCAAACATAGGTCTTTAATCCACGGCTCATCCCATTCTTGCCACTCCGATCTTTTCAAGTTGGTGGAAATCAGGGACAGTCAAATTCGAACTCCTAGTAATGCTACAATTTACTAGGTTCCCTTTCCCAGGGGATTTTCTTTAAAAGAGAATGCACAGGAGTTTCAAGATGGCAAATGGGGAAGGAGACTTTTTAATTTACTGACTTCTCTACTTGCAGAGAGCACTAGCCATGGTTTGTCTGATTGTCTGAGCACCTTCTAAAGAAAAAGCCTTCTGAATAAAATTTAAAAACTAAAGAATAACAACAAAAAACACATCTGCAGAGACACAAACTCAGTTGTGATGGTCATGAGGGAAGCACCTGAATTGCCGAGACTAGTTTCCTTTAAAACTATCCTTGACTGACAGGCTAGACAGTCATCAATCCTATCTGCATAGAGCCGCCTTTCCACTTTGTATGGCCTCCCTAGTCCGAGAGAAAGCTGTGCATCACACACACAGCTGCTCTATGCAGACCAGCCTCTTTGAAAAGCTGCTGAGATCACCCACTAAGTCTCCCAGAGGGTAAGTGGATACTCAAGCAAAGAGCCAACAACCTACCTGGCTTATTAAGCACTGTCTATATGCACGACACTAGGCTAGGTCCTTTGGAGGGTACAGAGAACATGGAGTGCATGACCTCAGATAGTTTTATATTTTCACAGGGAGGCTGAATAAAGTGTGTGAAACGTAAGACTTAGACCTTAGTGTTGGCTTGGAAGCTGAAGAGGAAGCCCACAAAAATCTCAACAAAGGCAAAATGACCATGAATGGAAAGATAGACGTAGACTCTTGAAAGAAGTGAGAATTGACCTAAATTCTTAAATTCTTGTCATTTCATTGTAAACTTATTGTCATTTCATTATAAAAGTTATTTTGTAAGGAGAGACTTTACAATTAAACTACCAGTATCTCTAACCTCGCCAATCATAATAGGAACCCCTATGGTTCCTGGGCTTTCCACATTCTTCCCATTCTCCTCTCTTTTCTAGGTCATTCCCTTCTTTCTCTTTCTTTCCATTCATCCTTGGCTTTTTATAAGTCTTTCCCCCATATGTTTCCTTTTCTTCTTTAACGTGTAATGTCCCACCCATGTTTTGTCTTTTCCACGGTCATTTTTTCTCCCTGCACTCAGCACTTCTCTTCTCTGATGCCGCATTGTCGATTGTGAACTAATGAATGCTCACCAATACATACTCCTAAATTTAGGGGGAGAAAGTCCCGGGAAACTAATGTTTGGTTTGTCAAGCGTCAGAGAACTTTGAAGATCCTCTGCCCAAATCGGCACTCAGCATGCCTGAAGCCTAAGTTGAAGCTGGCACCTCTAAACAGCTTCATATCTATTGTTTTGTGAGTAAAAGGATCCTATTGGGATTTGGGAGTACTCAGTGTCTGAAAAAGGGATCAACCCCAAACCTAGATTATTAAATGCAGTGTTTTCCCCAGCTCACGCCCCACACCACACCAACAAGTACATTAGCTAGCCCTATCTCCAGCCTAACTCAAGAACAAACTACACTTGTCAAAATTCCTGGATCTTTGTTCTTATGCCAATTTCTAATCCCTGGCTACACATTCATTTCAAATTTCCATATTTTCATTGTACTTGTCCCACCACTCTTTATACCTCTGACATCATACACACAAATGTCAGTCAAGTGTCTACCACAACAAAGTTGCCATTGAGTGAACACACCTACTTGCAGAATGAGTTACGTTACCTTTGAAAAAATCATAGAGGCAGTAATAGAGTACTTTTTAAGGGAATACTGGCCCATCAATTCTCTGCATGGCACAGAAGATAATATTGGTTGAAATACATAAGCATCAATGTCCAAGTAGGAAGGTAATTGATAAAAGTCAGAGTCAGAATGTAAAGAGCATTGAGGACCTCCAAAACCAGTGTTTTCCTTTCTATGTATGCACAACAGATTATTTCACAAAAATCTATGTCTAAGTAAGTCTAAAAGAACTCTTCCAATTAATCAAAATAAAAATTAGAAAACATTGTATTATAATGTAATTGGAAATTTTTGTTTTTCATTTTTAAAATAATGTTTCTCTTATATCTTACAATAACAATTTTCCAAGATTATATCATATGTGCTGTCTTCTCCTGGCAATATATTTAAACTTCCTCCTTCTTGAGGGCATTCTCAATTCTTGATTATGCTGGCCAATGTGCCTTCTGTAGCTTGTGGCAAGTGAGCCACTTTCTACAACATCTTTTCCTTACACAGAGTAGAATAATTTAGACAGATTTTATGCAAAACTGATTTTATAATTGCTTCCTCAAATAAGTTAGATTTATAGTCACTGTCACTGTAAGGAGGGAAAAAGTGTAGACAATATTATTTTGGAGTCAGGTGTATTTATTATCCATAAAATGAATTTTAAAATATTTTGATTTGGGGGCATGCTCAGAAGATTATATAGAATAATACATTTGGATATAATTTTTTAAAATAAAAATGATACACTCAAAATTTACTGTTCACTTACTATTCTGCTTTTTTGTGCCCAAAGATATTTTTGCTAAAAGTGTGAACACCAGGGTCAATTTTAAAATAAGTTAAATCAAATAAAAACTTGGTGAAAAACAGCTGGCCAAGGTGCCTTTGTTAAACTGGAAAGATATGAGAAAAAATATAATAAGGTTGTATTGAAAATACAGCCCCTAACTCAAGTCCTCCTGAGCTTCCATGTTTGAGTGACCACAATCTCATATAGATGGAAACCAACTCCATTTGAACTTGCAAGGACTAAGGAGAAAGGAAACTCAAGGCCCTAGTCATGGACTGCTAAGATTTTGATATATTATTAGACCTTGGATCATAAATCTGAAAGCAAAATGAATCAATCAGTTCAATCTTTATGTGCAAATTACTCTGTTAAAACCAACAAAAAAATCTTGATCTTTATACACCAAGACGAGTGACTGAAAGCTAATATGACTGGAAGTAAGCATAATAAAAACAATACCTTATGTTTATGTAGCACCTTATAATTTACAAAGAAATTTCAGACACGCTCTTATTTTGTTCTTAAAACAATTTGTGGATGAGCTGTTATTCCCATGACATATGAAAGAAATTAATCATTTTCTCAAACTCTCCTAGGCTTAGTAAGATGGTAGAAGATAAAGACCATGGATAATTCACTAATGCATCCCCAAAACCTAGCTAACAGTGTGATACTATGTTTAATATGACAGAGGAGTATTTCAAAGAGCAAGTGCTATTACTGTCCAAATAAGTAAAATAACTCTGCAGGCTAGTTGGTCAGGAAGTGCTTCATAGAAGCCATGAAGCTTATATGAGGCCACTGAGGAAAATAAGGGTGGAAGGAACTGAGAAAACAAAGGAAAAGAAACAGGAAACAGTGTGGAATATTTTAGATGATTTATATGTTGGCTCTATGGTTTGATCTCCAATGATTAAATGTATGTATGGTCCTTGAATGTTATAATTTCCTGAAGTACAACATGGCTTGACCAGGAAACAATTGGTTCAACCATCTTATTCACAAATGACCAGGATGAATTCATAGCATTACCAGTAGCGACATAATGTAGGATGTCTGTGGTATAGCTGTAATGCCATCATGGGTGGAAGTGAAATTAATAAGCTAAATGTAGAAACTAGTTAGTCTGTAAGAAAAAAAAGATATAATGAAACTGGGGACCTTGATCATGCCAAAGCAGTGCAGGGCTGCAGAGCTTGGCACCTGCCTGGTCCTGCCATACATACATAGCCATCAGCTTCCACAGCTAATAAGCAAGCAGAGGGAATGACAGGCTTTACCTAATGAAAATGGCAGCTATCAGTCTGTGACTCAAAGTCTGGCTCCAATTCCTCTTACTGTTGACAATTTGATCCTTGTTGAATTAGTGGGGTTGTAACAAGGAGGCTGTATGTGAAAGCTGCCAAGTGTTCCTTTTAAATCTCCAAATTTTATTTTCATGCTTTTCCACCGAAAATTATGGATACTTGGAAGACTGTTTGCTCTTTACTTTCCCTCCCAGGAGAAGAGTGTTGTTACTTACTGAATACTTATCACCATTAGCAGTACCAATTTACAACTAGAAAATCTCCAAAACTATCTAATTGGGTCAATATTTAATTCAAAAATGTAGTGATTTTGGCCAATTTTCACATCCACCTTGAAATTTTTGTTCAGTATCCAAATGCAAACTCCCCATGTGTAACCATCATTTATGGTCTCAGTGTACTTCATGTGGCCTCTAGTTTTGACCTAATAATCAGTTTTGATCTCAAATGGTTGCTTTTCATGACAGAGTCCCTTCCACAACATGGCTTGTAGAGCAAGAATAAAAGGGGTAACTTAGCTAATCTTATTTAGTTGGCACAGCAAGATGAGTTTTAACTTACAAATTTCCCATATGCTCTAAAATGTACCAATTACACCTCGCCACACCTCCTCCTCCACAATGCCAGAACCTTCCCCATTTTCTCATTTCCAGTTCTCACAATTGGAAACATTGTATGTTTTTAACAGAAATTTTTGATAACAGGTTCATTAATATGTTCAATAAAGGAATTTTCGTATTATTTTAGAGAAAACTGAGATGCAGCAAGGCAAAGGAGTTTGAAAAGGTGTTTGGAGACCCAGTCCATGAACCAGATCCCTTTGCATAACTCTAAGACCAGTCTTCTTTGCGTCGCTAATATTCTCTCTGTATTCTCTTCTATGATCACATGACTTAAAATCTGGTCATAGAAATCTATTAAAGAAAGGATCATCAGAAATCACAGATAAAAACAACTGGGGTCAGAGCAATTATGCAAGTTTCCCCAAGCCATGTGGACAGTAAATAAGGAAATGAGAGCTTAGCACAATGAAATGGCGGTTCTACTCACTGTAATACCTTTCTACTCATCAGATACAGGTAACAAAATAGGGTAGCTTTAAATCACACTCCATGCAGGTTTTTGATAATAACCCAGCAATGCTTCCTAATCAGAGAATAAGCAGCAGAATGGTCAGTTTATCCACTCTGGATTCGAGAATAACAGCTTCCACTTTAAATAAGCAGCAGAAACATGGAGAGCTTACAAAGAAATCAAACCAAATCAAATCAAAGCAGCATTTGACTCCTTAAGGAAATGTTCCCCGAGACAGCAGCCAGCATGGCCGCCATGTGGGGATGTGTGGCATGTAGGCAGCCATGCATTCAGGCCACTGGCTACCAACAGCTGACTCTAGAAGTAGTATTTGAATCTACCCTGAGGGGGGTCAGAGCCCACAGACAGCTGGGCCATCTGTTCTGATAATACCACATTACTCTCTACACTCAGTAATGAAGGCTCCTGAGTAATCTTTCATCAGAATGACTTCACGGCATTAAAAATGTATTTCAATACATAGCTTGTTTAAATATTTAACCCTCTTCAGCTTTGAGAGATTGATTCGGAGCTGCAGTGTTTATATGGGCAGGAAACATTGATTTTCATATGCATGCATGCATTAATTCAGGAAGACTTGGGCACACACCAAAGGTTTTGATAAATGGATCTTTAAATCTCGGACTTTAATGGAGAATATTGGTTTGCCGCCCAGATCCCATCCCTCTGCCAGTATTTAAATATTTTCAATTCTCATTTCCCGATGGTGAGGGGAGAAAGTCAGTAGATGAACAGATTTTAGAGAATTATTTGAGGTAAAGTTTGTTTATACAAACACACACACACACACACAAACACACACACAAATATTATTCATTCTGCTGGCCTGCAGTGGGAGCTATGTGTGTGCAAGCTGTCTAACTTTTATTAGATCTGTCTACAGTTCACCTTTTTCATCTTGTCAATAAACTCTGAATATTCAGCACATGCAAGGCCCGGAGACAGAAACCCCTCTTATGAATTTCTGTATGTGGTAACATTATTTAAACTCATTCCAGTATGCAGGTTTACTGCATTTACCCCCAACCCCTCATGTGACTGAGACTGCCATGCTGGGAGCTCTGGTTAACTCCAACCACCATCTTTTCAAACATAAACACTTTACTGGATTTGGAAGACCACCCCTGCTGTGCAGAGAAGACCAGAAGACTTGTAAAATGTCCTTAGCACTCAGCTCCTAGGTGTTGGATAAATCATTATTGTACACACAATCTCTTCACCTGAATAGATTGTCATCCCGTATTTCCACCTTCATCTTCTCTCTGGATATTAACAGTTCCATGAGATATTTAGCTAACATATTATTATCACCATTGAATATGTGAGAACACAAGCCTCAGAGAGTTTAAGCAACTTTTCCAAGAGTCAACAGCTTGTGAGTGGGTAAGCTGGAGCTATGACTCTTGGCTTTTTGATTTTTCAACTGTATCTTTGGAGACAGTTCATTCTTCTAAGATACATATCCATGAATTAATTAGCAAAATTTAATCAAGATCTATTGCTCCTATATTGAATATCAGACAATGTGTTAGCAACGGGAATATAGTGATACTGTCTTGTTTTTAGTAAACCAGAGAAAGAAAAGGGCTTAGGATCAGAGAATTAAAAAACATGAGTGTAAGTTAAATGATAGAGATACCATGGATATAAGGGAATGAGATAATTTGAAGAGATGACCAAAACAATGAGTTAAATGTTAACACAACCCAGTTCCGCCTTTCTCCACCTGTTAGGAAAGGAATCAAATCCTTATGACCTAAGACATCCATTGAATATAATGCATTAACTTCTCTCCCTTGCATCTAACATGATACTAGTCGTGAATCATTCTTGGAAAAATCGAGAAAACGGTTGCTCATTATTTTCTGTGTTTCATGGTTGACTCTAAGGGATGATAAATGGACTGGATCATGGAAATCTTTTTGGAAGAGAGAGAAGCACTGAGTTTGTATGTTTGTTTACATCATGCATACATGTAGTTTGAAACACCAAATAGTACTTACAATAGTCCCATGCCCCAACTTATCACTTATAAACCACTCTTTAGCTGTTTCTTGTGATCTCCATGTTCCTAAGTATTATGCAGATATGCTATATCTTGTATTGATTTTAGACATCATTCTCATACACTATCTGCATCTCGTCTTCCACATGTATCCAAAATAGTAAGTCACTTTACTGTTAAAACAGTAGTTTTTACTAACACTGTAATAATTAACTATTGCTCACTTCAGAGTCAAATAATATATTGTTATTACATTCCCTTTATGTACAACTGCTTTTTTTAATCAGTTTTATTTTTGCCTTTCCTTTTCTCTCTTACTCTGTCCAGCAAACATGAATCCATTTCCTAAATGCTCTCAGCCACTCTATTTCTTTATATCCCCTAAAGACTTCACTATCATCCCTTTCTATCTTCTTGCTATCATCTGGACTTGAAACCCTCTCTCTAAGAACATATATGCATTATAGTCTAAGGAATTCTCCTAAAAACTGTCCTGGTATGACTAAGTTCATTTCGTGATATGATTGCTTAATCATTCTTGCTTAACTCACTGCATGTTTCTGCAGCACATCATCATGTTGCTTCTCACAAAAGGGTGACAAGCAGATAAATTGCTGAATTTGGTTTGTCTTATTTTGACCCTGCATTCAATTGATAGTTTGGCTGGCTACTCAATTTGAAGTTAAGAATAACGTTTACTCAGATGTTTGAAGGCATTAATTTTTGGAATTCTTTCTTTTGGTTTTGAAAATAGAAGCTGTACAAATCATTACTTTGTGTGAGACTTATAATTCTACCAACTTTCCCTGTTCTGAAATCTCATGATAATTAGCATTAGGGTGAGTATATTAATTTTTAGCATGCTGGGCACTAGAATCTTCTTCTTTTCTTCTTTCAAGGTAGAGTTTCATGTCCTTATTTTTTAAAAAAAATTTAATTATTTCTTTGATATGGCTATTTCTTATGTTTGCTCTGGACTCCATATGAACTCTTAGGTCTCGGACTGGTTATGTAAGACTTTTCTATTTTCTCTTATATTTTAAATGTTATGTTATACTTTATAAAAAAATTTTACTTTCTTTTCCAACATTACCTGATTTTGAAAAACTAATATCCTACTTTTTCAGAAATTTCTTTTTGTCTTTAAATTTTGTGGTTTTATTGTTTATTTTTGTTTTTTCTTTTATTTATCATTATACAGTGTAATTGATTTTCATGGCCCTTTACCAATTCCTCCCTTTACTCCCTCCCTCTTCCCCTTTCCCACCCCCAGGAATCTCAGTTCTGTTCACTTCTGCTAACAATTTCAAAGAATTAGAGAGGTTGCTGTGTCTTTTTTCCTTCTGTTTATTTGTTTGTTTGTATACATATTTATTTTTATTAACCCTCACATATAAGTGAGAACATGCGGTATTTCTCTTTCTATGCCTGGCTTATTTCACTTAACTAATTTTCTCTAAGTTCATCCACATTTCTGTGAATGGCAGAATTTTGTTCTTTTTTATAGTAGAGTCATATTCTGTTGTTAAAATATACCTACCACATTTTCCTTATCCATTCATCCAGTGATGAGCATTTAGGCTGGTTCCAAATCTTGGCTATTTTAAATAGAGTTGCAATAAACAAGGGAGTACAGGCATCCCTTCAACATGAAGATTTCTACTCTTTGGGGTATATACCTAGCAGTGGAATTGCTGGGTCATCTGGCAGTTCTATCTGTAGTTGTTTGAGGAATTTCCATACCATTTTCCATAATGACTGCACCAGTTGACAGTCCCACCAACAGTGTAGGCGGTTTTCCCCTTTCTCCACATCTTTGCCAGAATTTGTTATTCTCAGTCTTATTGATATTAGCCAGCCTAACTGGAGTGGATGATATCTCAGTGTGGTTTTCATTTGCATTTCCTGGATGTTGAGTGGTGTTGAGCATTTTTTCATGTGTCACACTACCCAAAGTGATCCAAAGATTCAATGCCATCCTCATAAAATACCAATGACATTCTTCACAGAAATGGAAAAACAATCCTAACATTCATGTGGAACAACAAAAAACCCCAAATAGCCAAAGGGATATGGAGTTAAAAAAATAAAGCTGGAAGCATAACACTACCTGACTTCAAACTATACTACAAAGCTATAGTAACAAAAACAGCATGGTACTGGCATAAAAACAGACACATGGACCAATGGAACAGAATAGAATAGAGAGCCCACAAATCAGCCCATATAGCCATCTGGTCTTCAACAAAGGCATCAAGAACACACTCTGGGGAAAAGACTGTTGCTTTGATAAATGATACTGGGAAAATTGGACATCCATATGTGGAAGAATGAAACTAGAGCATTACCTCTCACCATATACCAAAATAAACTCAAAATGGATTAAAGAATTAAATTATACTTCTTGAAGCTATAATTCCTGAAAGAAAACATAGGGGAAACACTTCAGGAAGTAGTACTGGGCATTGACTTTATGAATACAAGCCCAAAAGCACAGGCAACAAAATGAAAAATAAACAAATGGGATTACATCAAACTAAAAAGCTTCTTCACAGCAAAAGAAACAATTAACAGAGCAAAATGACAGCCAACAGGGTGGGAGAAAATATTTGCAAAATATGCATCTGACAAAGGATTAATATCCAGAATATACAAGGAACTCAAACAACTTAACAGCAAAAAATAAACCCAAGTAACCCAATTTAAAAATGGGCAAAGGAGCTGAATAGGCATTTCTCAAAGGAAGACATAAGAATGGCTAAATTTTATGTTTTTAATAGCATTATTTTTGTCTTATCTATGGATTTTGTTCTTGAGTATATCTGAAGATAGTAATGGCAGGCTCTGTTTAGTTTTCATTTTTTTTTTCCTACACTACTTGTCTCTATCAAGGAAATATTTTTTCTTACTTTGAGTTCTTCTCATATATCTGGTGAACCTTAGATCTCCATTAACTTCTAAATGTCAGGTATAATAAAAGTAACAACTGGAAATTAAGATTTTTCGATACAAATGATAGCATAAGTTCAGTCTTCAAGAAATTTTCTCTGCCTCAAACATATACTGATAATTTTTTTTAAAGGATAGTTGAATTAAAAACTAAATAAATATCTCTATGAATCAGAAGTTGGCCAAAAAAATACTACAGTAACTGGCGATAAATTTCTCACTACTGAATGTGTGTGCAGGAAGTGGCAGGTTTTATGGGTGAAGGGGAAAAAATTGTTTTCATGTGACATGGAAAACCTGATCCCAGAGGTAATGCCTTAGGGTAGGTTCCCTCACTTGTGAGAAAAAAGGCTAAAAGAAGTTTTGTCAAATATTTCTAAGTGTGTTGTGTGAAGCAATTCTGTGCTCTAGCAAGTATTACAATTCCTCATGTCCAGGAAATGAACAAATTTGTTAGCTCTGTCTGTGCGGGTAGGTAATAGTTCTGACTTCACAGGACAGAAGATCTGCCCAACCATTTGAAAACTCAGCCCTTAACTGGAACTTGAAAACTGATTAGATGCAACCAAAGAAACTCTAGATTGGGGAGATTACTTTAACAGGAGGAAGAGAAAAAGAGAGAAGGAAGGCCAGGGGGGGATAGAGAGAACTAAAGTAAACCTAAGAGAGAAATACATAACAGAAACATAAAATAAACCCAACACTAAAACAGATAGCAAAACAAAACACTAACGGAGTAAATTTGAGATAAAATTACTTTTATAGAACAGTATAGCAGATATGATTACTTATAATGATATGTAAACAAATATGATTACTATGCTTAAAGAGAAAATAAGAGGAATTACATCCTTTAAAACACATATGCAAGGCACTATGAAACAAAGTAAAGCAGAAAGAATAGGTAGATATTTAAAAAGCTACTAAGAAATCTTGGAAATAAATTATGAGTAAATTAAAATAATACAAAATGTTATAGATGGGGTAAATTGTAGACTGAATAAAGTCAAAGAAAAAATTACTAAATAGGAGGATTGTGAGAAGATGGCAAATTACAGGTGCCCAGGGCACGTTCCTGTATAGAAGAAGACCAAAGCAGGCTCACCACCACCACTACAGTTGCCAGAACTGTTTTCAGGTCCCAGAACCATTGCCTGCCTTACCATTAAGAGGTTCACTCCAGTTTCCAGCACTGCCACTTGTAGTGCAGCCCCTGCTGCTTCTGCTGCCACAGCTGCCAGCAGCTACCCACACCCCATGACCCCTGCCATGATGCCACCACACCAGGTACCCGGGCAACAGGCAGGATCCACCACCACCACCCAATTCAACTACACTAACACAAAGAGGGTCATGAGCAGAGCCACCAGAAAAAGGTGAATGAGCACAGACCCATGACCCTGTGTCCCAACCCATAGGGAGAATTATATTACCCACACAGTCGTGCAACCTAGGATGGGAGCTATGGCTGCCACATGGCTGCCTTGACTGAGGGAGAGGAGAGAGACACATGGAGTCACTAGAGAGTACAGAAACCCAGGAGAACCAAATGGAGTTAGAAAGAAAATACACAGCCACCACCAACCATCCCCCAACCAGAGGAAGCAAGGAACAAGGAGGAATCTCAGCCTGTAAGATCAAGGAAAGGGAAACCCCAGCCAGGGTCACTCTTTAATCTGAGGAGTTCCAGTATATCCCAGTGAACCTATCAGTATAATGGGACACTTTTTGGGGTGCCAACAAGCCTGTCCAGGGTCACTGATCCAAGCCAAAGAGCAAGAGGGCACTCAGGCAACTTTCCCAAGAACTAGAGAGGTCATCCACATTCTCGACAACCCAACACAGTGTCACTAACCTCAGCAAGGAACCACTAAGCACCCCAGCACCTAGGCCAGGGAGGCTCTTACATGCAACTCTGACACTGAATACAACCAAAGTAACCACATGGACTGTACCACAACATCTAGTTGGAACCAATATTAAAACACTCTACTCAATGGGCAATATAAAACACACTTACAGGAGGGAGTCTCTCCCTTTGAAAGCCACTCCAAAGTAACAGAAAAAACACCTGCTCTCCCAGATAACCAGACATCAATGTAGGGGTACTAGAAATACAAAAAAAAGAAAGAAAAAAAAAAGAAGAAGAAGAAAAGAAAAGAAAAGAAGACACTACCAAAGGAATGCAATAATTTTCAAGTAACAGACACTGTATAGCTGGAAACTGAAAATCTGGGCAATAATCTTAAGGAAACTCAATAAAATACAAGAAGACTCAGTCTACACCAAAAAGTGAGAAAAACTATCCAGGATATGAAAAAGGAAAATTACAAAGAGAGAGATACTGTAAAAACAGATACCATATAAAAGAATGTAGTAGATATTCTCAAACTGAAGGATTGATTTAAAAAATGTACATAATTGAGAGCTTAAGCAGCAGGCTGGAGCAAGCAGAAGAAACAATTTTTGATCTTGAAGACAGACTTTTCATAATAATGTAGGCAGACAAAAAAAAAGAAAAAAGAATTTTAAAAAATGACAGCTATCAGACAAATTTAAGTATACAAACATTTAATCATGAGTGCTCCAGAAGGGGAATAAAAAAGCAAAGGCATTAAAAACCTATTCAATGATATAACAGCAGAACACTTCCCAGGTATTGAGAGAGACATGAACTTTCAGATCCAAGAGGCACAAAGATCCCAAAAGAGATTCAATCTAAAAATGTTCCCTCTACGATGCATATAGTCAAACTAGCAAAACTCAAAGACAAAGACAGACCAGTTCAGCAGAATAGGGAACTCAGAAAACAATCCACATACTTACTGAACTTCAACAAAGGTACTAAGAACATGCATTGGGGAAAAGGTTGTCTCTTCAATAAATAGTGCTGGGAAAACTGGACATCCATGTGTAGAAGAATAAAACTAGACCCATACTTCTCACCATAATACCAAAATCAACTGAAAATAGATTAAAGACTTAAATATAAGACCTGAAACCATAAAACTTCTAAAAGAAAACATAGGGGAAGCATTTAAGGAAGTAGGACTGGGCAAAGACTTTATGAATAAGACCTTGAGAGCACAAGCAACAAAAGAAAAAAAATGGGATTATATCAAACTAAAAAGCTTCAGCACAATGGAGGAAACAATCAACAGAGTGAAAAGACAGCCTACAGAATGGGAAAGATATATTTACAAACTATGCCTCTGACAAAGGATTAATGTCCAGAATATATGAGGAAATCAAACAACTTTATAGTGAAATAACCAGTAACCTGTTTTAAAAATGGGCAAAGGAGTCGAATAGACATTTCTCAAATGAAGATATACAAACAGCCAAAAGACACATGAAAAAAAGCTCAACATCATTAAGCATCATGGAAATGCAAATCAAAACCACATTGAGATATCTTCTCACCTCAGTTAGACTGGCTATTATCAAAAAGATAGACAATGAGAATTGCTGGTGAGGATGCAAAGAAGTGTGAACCCTCCTATACTGTTGATGGGACTGTAAATTTGTGCAGCCATTATGCAAAACAGTATGGAGGTTTCTCAAACAACTACAGATAGAACTGCCATAGGATCTAGCAATCCCACTGCTGCGTATATTCCCAAAGGAATGGAGATCAACATATTGAAAGGATACCTGCACTCCTGTGTTTATTTCAGCTCTGTTTACAATATCTAAGAGATAGAAGCAACCTAAATGTTCATTGACAGATGAGTGGATAAGGAAAATGTGGTACATATACCCAATAGAATATTACTCAGCCATAAAAAAGAATGAAATTCTGCCATTTGCAGCAAAATGGATGAGCTTGGAGAAAATTATGTTAAGTAAAATAAGTCAACACAAAAAGAAATACTGCATGTCTTCACTCATAAGTGGGAGCCAAAAATCAAATAGATTTTTTTTAAAAAAGAAAGATACAACAGTCACAATAGTGTGTTGAACTTTCAAAAGGAGAAAACAGAACTATGGTTACTCAAGGTGGTAAAGGGGGAGAGTGAAGTGGGCTAGAAAGAAATTGATAAAGGGTCATAAAGAACAATTATGTTTTGAATGATGAATATATTAATTGTCCTGATTTGAGTATTACATATGGCACAAAGGTATAGATGCTCAACTCTGTACCCCACAAATATGTATAATCATGTTGCAATAAAAATAAATAATCTATTAGAATTTCAAAAAAAAATGTTAATGATTAGGAAAATAATATTGAAGAATTCACCCAGAAAATACAATCAAGAGACAGGGGAAACAGAACTAAGAGGTTTTGGCTGACCTTCATTTGGAACTCCAGAACATGAGAGTGTAGAAAATAGAAGAGTTATAATGAAATAGAAAGGAGCTAACATTTCTTCTGAATTAATAAAATAATAATTCTCAAATTAGAATTTGTTCTGAGTACTGAGAAGGATTTTACATTGCAGTAAATTTTTTAATTACACAGACTGAGTATAAAATTCTTTAAACTACAAAAAAAGAAATGCAGACTGATTAGAAAATCTTAAAAGCTACTAGAGAAAAAGAACTGATCTCTAAACATGAATGACAGACAACCTGAAGACAGATACTTCAACAGTAACAATAATATCCAGCATCTAAATTCATTAAGGATATTAGCCTGTAGTTTTCTTTTTTTTAATTTTATCTTTGCCTGGTTTTGGTATCAGGGTGATGCCAGCTTCACAGAACAAGTGTGGGAGAATGGTTTCTGTTTCAATTTTTTTGGAATAGTTTGGAAAGAACTAGTATTAATTCCTCTTTAAAGGTCTGGTATAATTCAGCAGTGAAGCCATCTGGTCTTGGGATTTTCTTTTTTTGGAAGATTTCTGATTACTGCCTCAATCTCATTGCTCATTATTGGTCTGTTCAGTTTTTCTGTGTCCTCTTGGTTCAATCTTGGTAGTTTGTATGTGTCTAAAAATTTATCCACTTCCTCCAGATTTTCAAATTTGTTGGTGTATAGTTGTTCATAGTAATCCTAATGATTCTTTGTATTTCTTTGGTATCAGTTGTGATAACCCCTTTTTCATTTCTGATTTTTGTTATTTGGGTCTTGTCTATTCTTTTTTTAATAAGTCTAGCTAGTGAGCTAAAATCCTCAACAAAATACTAGCAAACAGAATACAACAACATGTCAAAAAGATTATACATCATGATCAAGTGGAATTCATTCCAAGAATGCAAGGATGGTTAAAACATGCAAATCAATAAATGTCATACAACACATCAACAATGTCAAGAACAAAAACTGCATGATCATCTCAATAGATGCAGAAAAAGCATTTGACAAAATTTAACAGTCCTTCATGATAAAGACTCTCAACAAATTAGGTATATAAGGAAGTAACTCAACATAATAAAAGACATATAAACCCACTGCTAATATCATCCTAAATGGGGAAAAGCTGAAAACTTTCCCCTTAAGATCAGGAACAAGACAAGGATGCTCACTCTCTCCACTCCTGTTTAACATAGTACTAGAAGTACTTGACAGAACACTTAGACAAAAGAAAGAAAGAAAAGGCATCCAAATAGGTAAAGAGGAAATCAAATTGTCCCTCTTCACAGATGACATGATTCTATATATAGAAAACCCAAGAGACTCTACCAAAAAACTCTTAGAGCTAATAAATGAATTCAGTAAGGTTGCAAGATACAAAATCAACATACAAAAATCAGTAGTGTTTTTATACTCCAAAAACAAACTAGAAGAAAAAGAGATCAAGAAAGCAAGGCCATTTACAATAGTCATCACAAAAATAAAATACCTAGGAATAACTCTAACTAAAGAGGTGAAAGATCTCTACAATGAGAACTACAAATCACTTCTGAAAGAAATTAAAGAAGACACTAAGAGATGGAAAGACATTTCTTGTTCATGGTCTAGAACAATCAATGTAGTAAAAATGTCCATACTACACAAAGTCATCGATAGATTCAATGCAATTCTCATCAAAATACCAATGATATTCTTCACAGAAATAGAAAAAGCAATTCTAACATTCATATGGAACAAAAAAAGACCACACATAGTCAAAGCAATCTGGAGCAAAAAGAAATAAAGTTGGAGGTATAACACTACCTGACTCCAAATTATACTACAAAGCTTTTGTAACCTAAACAGCACGGTACTGACATAAAAACAGGCATGTGGACCAATGGAACAGAATAGAAAACCCAGAAATCAACCTACATACTCACAACCAACTGTTCTTTGACAAAGCCACCAAAAACATACAATGGGGAAAAGACTACCTCTTCAATAAACGGTGCTGGGAAAATTGGATATCCATTTGTATAAGAATGAAACTTGATCTGCTCCTCTCACTGTATACCAAAATCAACTCAAAATGGATTAGAGACTCATGTATAAGGCCTGAAACTTTAAAACTCCTGCAAAAAAACATAGGAGAAATGCTCTAGGATTTAGCACTGGGCAATGACTTTATGAATAACACCCCAGTGCTCGCTTCGGCAGCACATATACTAAAAAATGAATAACACCCCAAAAGCACAGGCAACAAAAGAAAAAATAAACAAATGGGATTATATCAAACTAAAAAGCTTCTGCCCAGCAAACAAAACAATCAACAGAGTGAAAAGACATCCTACAGAGTGGGAGAAAATATTTGCAAACTACGCATCCAACAAAGGATTAATATCCAGAATATACAAAGAGCTCAGACAACTTTACAGCAAAAAAAACCCAAATAATCCAATTTAAAAATGGGCAAAGGAGCTGAATAGACATTTCTCAAAGGAAGACATGCAAATAGCCAACATGAAAAAATGCTCAACATCACTAGTCATCAGGGAAATGCAAATCAAAACCACTTTGAGATATCATCTCACCCCAAGCAGATTGTCTGTGATAAAAAGACAGAGAATAACAAATGCTGATGAGAATGTAGAGAAAAAAGAACCCTCCTGCACTGTTGGTGGGACTGTAAATTAGTACAGCCAATATGGAGAACAGTATGGAGGTTCCTTAAATGACTACAGATAGAACTTCCATATGATCCAGCAATCCCATTACTGGGGATATATCCAGAGGATTGGAAAACATCAGTTTGAAGGAATACCTGCACTCTCATGTTTACTGCAGCTCTAGTTACAGTAGCTAGGCAATGGAACCAACCTAAATGTCCATCAATGGATGACTGGATATAGAAATTATACACAATGGAATACTATTCAGCCATAAAAAAGAGTGAAATTCTACCATTTGCAGCAACATGGGTGAGCCTGGAGAAAATTATTCTAAGTGAAACAACCCAGATACAGAAAGAGAAATACCACATTTTCTCACTCATAACCAGGAGCTGCATTTGTAAATAAATAAATGAACAATAAAGAGAGACAGAAACAAAGAAAGAAAGAAACAGCAATCACAGTAACATGTTGAACTTTTAGAAAACTAGAGGTGGAAAAGGGGAGGGGAAGGGTAAAGGGAGGTGGGCTAATGAGGAACTGGTAAACAGGCACAAAGAGTGATTGCGTATTATAACGAATAAGCTAAGTATACTGATTTAACCACCATACATTGTACATAATTATTTAAAATCAATGTTGTATCTTACATGTATGTATAATAAAAAAATAATAAAAATTTAAATTTAAATTTAAAAAAATGCAGAAAAAACACAAAAAATATTTTTCATAGTGTTCAGTGAAAATAACTCACCAGGAAAGTAACCATATAATACCTATAATGTTTAATATAACACACATTAAAACAAACATTTTTGAACAAATAAAGCTAAAAAATTTTACCATGCAGGAATCACTATTAAAGTGAATTTTAAAGGATGTGCTTCAACAAGAAGAAAATTTAACCCTCAGAGAAGAAAGAGGGTAAGAGTGAAACAATAACAAAAACAATTTTAATAAAATGTTGAGAGATTTAATTAATCATTAATTTAATAATCATGGCTAATTCATTAGCATTAATAAAAACTAATTGGGTGATATGTGCATGTTGCCTGTGTGACTCCTGGCAGACTTCATTTTAGGCCAATTGGGTAAGAACTAGCTTTGCCCCAGGGGATGCCCAAACAACTCAAATTCCTGTTTGACAGGTCTCTTTTCTTGACTTACAAAGACACTAGAATATGAGGCCTGAAAGGAGCAAACTTACTCTGGCATCAGAAGACTCATAAGCAGTCACGTAACTTAAGCTAATTTGTAACTTCTTGGCTTACAATGACATTTGAAACTGAATTCTTAAGTGAGTAATAACAAACAACCTAGGAAGTATTCAAAGAAGTCATATAATTTAGGCCAAGTTTTTCTTAACATGCCTTTTTCTTCAATTTCTGCTTGGCTTGCCCAACTTCTCTTGTGCTTATCTCTCCAAAAAGAATGCTAAGTTGCATAATGTTTCCTCTTCGCCCTTCTTTCTCATACCCATTCACAGACACCTGTTCTATTCAGAGGTATGAGTGAATTCAGGGGGAAAAAAATCTTAATGTCATGAAATGAATTCGGGCCTGCTTTCCCAAAGTAGAATCTGTAAGAAGACTATATGTGATGAAAGGGAAGGGAGGGGTGTCTGGGCCTCTTCTCATAAGTTTAGGCAGCACTGTATACTTTATATCCCACCCTTGAAGATTCATAATTTGTACAAGCATATATCAAAGCCCCTGCAAAACTCTGCATTTTAAAAAGCCATGTAACTTTATTTAATCCCTCTGTTTCCAAAATTTTTGAAGACGGGATTTCATTTTAAATACATAATGTATTTCTATTCATCCCCAGGAACATATTTCCTTTTTAAAAAAGAAATAATGCTTTAGTACATCAAGAAAATAGTGAAATACAGTAAAAAAAAAAAAATAATACAGATTGTGAATGATAAAACTAAGATTTTAATGTGAGTTTTGCCACAAACAACTGTGTGATAGTTGTTAACTTCTTTTCTAAGAAATAAAATACTAGTTCTTTATCTTTTCTAGCTCTAAGATTAATTTCTATGAATAAGGTATATTATTTCCATAATTTTTGACAAAGTAGATGCGGAGCTTTGGTGGAAAATAAGTCCTTTCTCTGTTTTCCACAAATAACACATGCAGACAAATGCCTTGCTGGCTTCCAGATAGATTACAACTTATGCACAGTGGTGACCAGGCTGAGCATGAGAGAGCTAAGGAATCAGAAGGGAGTCTTAGAAGGGAGCAATCTTGTTTGTCAAGAATATTGAAAAAATAAAACAAAAAGAATAATAAGAAAAGAAAGAAAGAAAGTTGGGGAGAGAGAAAGAGAAAGAATTGACAGGACCTATGCTGAAGGGCAGCATTCAACAAGGTTGCTCTTACAAAGTTTCTAAAGTCAGTATGATACTGAAAAACATCGAAGTGGACTCAGGCTTTGTCTCCACAAAGAGGAGAAATCCCCTGAATCTTGAGAACCCTTTAGGGAAAAAAGAGGATTCTCGTTTGTGTCACTGAGAGATTGTAACAAAGGTGATATTGCTTGGACCATAGATTTGGCATTTGAATGACTACATTCTAAGTTCTAAATATGGATTGGCTGTTAAAGCAAAGCAGTTTAATCATTACAAACAGGGGAAGGCCATGGCAGGGCACATGCTAAATGGTTGAGGAAGATCAATTGTAGTCATTCAACAGAGCAAGCTAAATAGAGTGTCCTGGAAGAATATGCTGTAGTCACCACTTAAACAATCAATAGACACTATCCAGTTTGGGGTTTCCCCACAGTTGGTGGACACAGAAATATTATAAGATTCAAACTACCAAAAAGGGCAGTCAGCAACTGCATACTCAACCAGAGATTCAGTTCCTTAAGTTATGGCTCGTGGAAAAGCTTCACTAGCATTATTTGGGCACACCATTCCAGGTCAAAGTTGCAGAAATGGTATTAGATACTGAAGGAGCATTATAAGGCATTGGAAATAGCAGACAGGAAGGACATAGCATGGGCCCAGTAAACACTCCAGTGATTTAGCTTATTTAGATGCCATTTGAAGATCCTGACATCTATCTCCCTTCATGATCTGCTCTTTATGCATTTTGTTTTATGCTTTACAGTTTGGAAATCATGCTCCTTGACAAAGAAACTGGAGACAAAATAAGAAATGAATGAATCACTCTGCCATTGCTTTCATTTTAAATAGTAATTTATCTACCCTAAGTTACGTTCTTCTTCCAGTTCTGTTTGGAGTGAAAATCACCATTGACCAGAATTGGATTTTTTTTTTCTTTTCACTTTCTTCTGTTTTTTAACTTTCCCAGTGAAATTCTTAAGGGCACACGAAGCTCTTTCACTTATTTCTTTGTTTATATGTTCTCCTTCTATCTTTAGTGCATGTCATTTAGAATATGAATTCATCAGAGAATTCCCGTTGTAGTCACTTTACTCTTGTAGAAGTGAGGTCGATAAAGAGAAGTAAGATTATGTGCAATCAGCTTGAGTTTTCTCCCTGCCAGGAAATGAACAGAAATATCAAGCATCAGAAAAACCTAAGCACAAACTAGCCCATATGATAGCTGCTAAAATATAGGATCAATATGGAACTGTGGAGCATAAAATTAAATTTTATCATTGCTGCCTCTAGGAAGGTTTCTCAAAATGCTACTGAAAACAAATGGAAAACACAGAAAAAGAAGGAGTCTGAATACTGATGGAGCCAGGCAAAATTTCTATGGTAAGCCATGACATTCATACCACATGCTTATTGGTGCCTTCACAGATAGATTAGGGAAACTAGGTCATATATTAAAGGCACCAGATTTTTTCTTTAAAGTTATCAATTCCAGGATGACATGGTCATGTTTCCCCAAAATTCCTGTCACTGTGTCCATGATGAAAAATTTTCCTTATTTAAAAGCTTATTTCTTCCTCATTTTTATAAAAAGTGAATTTATCAAAAAGAGGCAGAAAGATGACATATACTCTTCTTTTTGTAGATGTAGACATTCAATGGATGCATTATGCACTTATTCATTCAAGTTATGTATGTGACTTATATTTTTTTCAGTGTGCTAGAATGAGAACGTCCTTGCCCTCATGTAACTTTTAGTCTAGGAAGGAAAACAGAAATCAGACAAATCCTTGTGCAATTAATTACAATTTTCATAAGAGCTTTGAGGAAAAGGTGATGCTTTGAGTACATTTGATAGGAGGACCTAAGCTTATCTGAGAGATGTTTTTGCTGATCCAGTCAATGGATGAATAGAGTTAGCTGGAGAATGAGAGGGGGAATATTGCAGTAGAAGAAAAGTAGTTATGAAAAGGTCCAGAAGCAGGAGGGAGCACAGCATATTCTAGATTTTATGGAAGGCTCACGAAGTTGCAGACCAAGGTTTAGTTATAGAATAAGGTATGAGATAAAGTTCAAAAACTAGGAAGATGGGGGGCCTGCCATGGTCCTGAAGCTTGGAGCCAGCGACCAGACCCTCCGCCAACAACCAGGCACAACACCACCACCACCAGCAACTGGGTAAGGGGCATGCGAAAAACATCATCTCCATGTGGGTGGCCCCCCACAGACACCACAATAACCATGGGTGCCACGAAAGCAGCTAGATGCCTCAACCACTGTGCAGATGGTCCGCCAGCCACTGGAGTGTATTGACACAAGGAGAGTGACCAGCAGAGACCAAGAAAAAAGAAGAGGATGTCTCACTCTACAAAGCCCATTCCACAGTGACAGAGAAGCATCTGCTCTATGATAATATTGGGGGACCTGAACACACCTCTCAGCATTGGACAGATCATCTAGGAAACAAATCAACAGAGTAACCATTACTCTTTCAGAAGGAGAGAAGAAATCTAGGGTTATCAAAGGTGTTGGGGGGGAGGAAGATGGGGATGGGGAAAGATTGGACAAGGGGCACAAAGAATAAGTATGATTTGTAACAATATATATGATAGTAATATTGATTTGATCAACGTATGTCAACGTTGAACCCCAAAAATATGTATAATCAATTATGACTCAATGAAAATAAAAAATTTTAAAAACTAGGAAGATGTCATATTATGCAAAGCTTTTTTTCAGCATCTTTGATGGCTCTTGGAATTTAATAGCAATAACAAATTATTTTAGTATTTTAAGCAAGAGAGTGTCTTGGATAGATTTATGTAAAAAAAAATATATATATATACACATATACACATATATATGTATATATGTACACCATGAGATATGCTCTAAGAGAGATGTAAGAGAGACCAACTAAGAAACAATTGCAAGAAGCCACAGGAGAAATGATGCTAAAGCGTAGGTAGGATGGCAGCAACAGAGACTGCTTATATTTAGAATGTAGGGTTACAGTGGTGTTACAGACAGTAATTTCATAGACATATAAGTAAGAAAGAAAACTGAGAAGATCTTAGATCTGTTTAATTTTATTTCTATTGTGTAGACTAAAAAGCTAATGGTAGAAGAAAGAAGAATAGAAACAGAAAGATGTGGTTGGCCAGACAATAGTTAACATGGATTGGATAAAAGAAGGGAGAGGTTGGACAAATTTGAAGAGAGAAACAAAAGAAAGATTTTTTAGTTTAAGTGCCATGTGTAATACAGAGACACACATACACACATATTTACAAAAAAATCTCCTTTTCTCTTTTTCTCTCATCCCATCTCTTCCCCCATATTCATGCACACAGGATGATCAAAAAACATTCCATTAAGTGTTGTGTCTTGTTATGTTTTTAATGTGATTTTGAGAAATTTTAGTAAAAATTTAAGTTGACTAACCTTTTTTCTTTTAATAAAAAGCTGTAGTGAGAGCAGACCATTTAGGCAGCTCAGTTTTATTCAGCTTACAGACAGAACCAAATGATTGATTTGATTTGAATTTCAAGGGAGAGAAAATTGACAAGTATGTTACTCTGTTCTCTTACAAAGACTGTGTTATTTTTGGCTGAGAAAAGTGTGAGAATATTTGAAAAGTTCTCTGTGTGCCTTTCACTCTGCACTTTAACTTCCTTGTGTACAATTTTTATAATCTGCAGTGAAAAAACTATAACCGTATATATTTTTTCTAGTAATTCTCTGTATAGTATCATCTCACAGTGGTAACACTTTGCTTTTCTGTCATATTTAATCACCAACGTTCTTTACACTGTGCTACCTCAGATAAGTTTGAGGATTTCTGTTCAGGTATATACTAGTTTCTTCAATTACAGTTCTATTTCCTCATGTTCTTTATTTAAACAGCTATATTTTTCTTCTTTTTTTAGAGGCATAACATTCATTTGCATCTTCTGATGATCTTCCTGGACTCACTAAATTTCAGTGACACTTTCGTCACTGCATGTTCACTCTTATGTCGAATTTTAGATTCATTTTGGGGGTAGTAAGTACTTAATGCATTGGTATAGAGGATTGGTCTTCTGTTCCTTTTTTTGATGTATTTTGTTTATTTCTTTTTCTTTTTCTTTTCCTTTCAATAAAATCTACTGAATGTCTGCTATGTACTAGACGTTGTCTAATCACTAGAATTATAAAAGAACAAGCTTGTTTTTATAAATCAGCATTCTAGTCAGAAGAGAAGAGATGTAAAATAAATATAAATAAGTATAAAGAGAGAAAGTGAAGATACATGCTACTGAGATCATTAAAATAGGGTGTTATAATGATCAGGAAGCTACTTAAAACTGCCTGGGAGGTAACATGAAGTTGCAATGGTATAACAAGTTCATGGGGAGAGCATTCCAGGAAGAGGGGATAGATGTGAGAAAAATCCAAGGCAAAATGAATTTGGGTTGTGCTAGGAAGAGAAAAAGGATCAACGTGATAGTCAAAATGGCAAGGGGAGGAGTGGTTAGGTCAGTACCAGAGAGATTTGTGGGCCAGCGTCACAGGTTTGTATATTTGCCCAAATGGGACCGCACATTTCCTGAAAGTCTTGAGCAAATGAATGATCAGGTTTACATTTTTAAAAAGCCCATTTGCTGCCTTGTGGAGAATGACTCAAACATGGATACATGGAGAAGCAAGAAGCCAGTAGATGTTTATTTTGAAATTCCAGGTAATAGATTATTAATTTTTGAATTGGAGTGATAATGGAGATTTAGAGATGTGAACCAATTGGAAAAATGTTTTAGAGGAATAATTGATAAGGCTTTTTAAAGGAGGGGGCATGGTGGGTTGAATAAAAGAGAGGAAACAAAGATAACCCCCAGATTCTTGGCTTGTACAATCAAGTAGATAGTGGTATTTTTTTTTATAGAGATAGGGAAGACTGGTTTGGGAAAGAATTCTTTCATGAAAAATTAGGAGTTGCTTTTTTTGTTTGTTTTGTCCAGCTAATGTTTGAGATGGCTATTAGATATTCGTGTAGAACTTTTAAACATAACTTGAATATTCTAGTCTGGAATTTAAGGGAAGTCCAGGATATAGATGAAGTTTTTGCTGACGGTTGTATGGATGCAAATTAAAACTAAGAGAGTAGTTAAGGTCACCCAAGTCACCCAGAGAGGGTGGATGAAGACGAGGAGGGGGATAAGGAAAGATCCTGAAGCAGGACAAGCTTCATCAATCTAGAAGAGGCATAGAAGTCTGGAAAGATAAAGGCTAATAAGGTAAGAGAAAACCCCTGGTAGGAGGGGAATGTGTTCCCACCATGGAAGTTCAAGAAAAAAAAAAAAAAAAAAAAGGTACAGCTATGAATTTCTTAACGACGAGGATGTGTTCTGAGAAATATATCACTAGGTGATTTTGTCCTTGTGAAAACATAATAAAGTCTACTTACACAAACCTAGAATGCATAGCCTACCACACACCTGGGCTATATGGTATAACCATTAGAAACTTAAGGGACCACTGTCGCATCTGTGGTCCATTGTTGACTGAAACATGGTTATGAGGCCCATGACTATATGTCTAAGAGGAGGGAATATTTCAATAGTTGATTGCTACTGATAGATCAAATAATATAAGAACAGAAATTGATGTATCAGTGCATGCCCCATGGGACATAAATGATGTTTGAAATAGATTGTTTTATATTTTTATGTGATAAGTGCTCAGCATTTCCTCATCTGTGCTATATACTTCTTTTCTGGACTCAAGCTGTTTTGCATTGGTAGTTTAATGAACTATTTTTTTCTGTTTATCAAAATCAGCTACAGGATAATCCTCAGGATAGTAATTCTGCTCGGAGTAGTAACTCCACCACTCAGTGAGTGCTTTCTCTTAATTGCTTCTTTACGGAACTCCCATTCCTTGCCAGAATCCCATTTACTCTGGGGACCAAGGAGGAAATGAAAGCACCACCTATATCCCCAAACCTGTACTCTTAGGTGAATCAAACCGAAATGAAAGGCAGATGGTAGGGTAGACAGGTCAGTATGGATTAAAGTTATCTGCTTAGGCTTCAGGGGGACCAGTAGAATTTAGGATCACCAGATTTGGAGTCAGGCAGAATCAAGACTGAGTTTCATTTTTGACACTTGTTGTGAGCCTTGGGGTCAAACTATATATAGCTCTGTGAGGTAAGACCTTCAAATGTGAAATAGGGTCCAAGAAATGTACCTCATAGGGCACATGTGAAGATAAAAGGAGATAAAATAAATGCTAAGTGATTAGCACAGTGCCTGGCACATGATAAGTGTTTCATTAATGTTAACTACTACCAATAAACATGATTAATGCAGTTTCAAAACTGGCCTGTGAAAGGTGGGAGAACCTGACCCAGATCAGAAAAGCATGAAGGTACCATGCAAGGTGGAATAACATGGGCAAATATACGGGGACCAGAGGAGGGGCATCTACTTTGACTGGAGCAGAGATTATTCAAAGAGCAGACTTTAGAAATCCTATTTAGTTGCATCTTTGTTTCTCAGTGAAACCGCAGAAGAGGCAAGGGCTTGCCTCCGTAACTTCAGATAACAAAACTCCTGGGAAACCCACTCCTCGTGGAATTAGAGAGCGCCGACTGAATAACCAGCCCCTCACGGAATACGCCATGACTTATTTACAGGTCAGCTGCAGCTCTCAGAATTCTCTCACAACGTGACCCGTACGCAGTTTTAATTTAGCTCTCTTTCCTGTCTCCTTTTCCTCTCTACGTTGTCTAAGTGCTAATAATAATAATTCAATTTAATAACATCCATCCTCACAGAGTACTCAAGCCCATCCGGTCCTCAAGGACACCTAACCCTTCCCGGGCTCACCTCTCAGTTTCTTTATCACACTTGAAGCACATCGTAAACTACATCTTCCCCAGACCTTGTCATACAGGGTGAGGCCGACATTGCAGGAATGAAGTCAGGGAAACGCAACCTTGAACTGCTCTATCTCCTCTCCTCCCTGGCCCTCTCCTCCCCCTTGCCTTTCTCTCTTCTCTTTGACCAGTACTTTTCCTTAGCAGCCAGAAAGAGAAGAAACTTAAACTCTTTTTCCCAAAGGGGCTTCCTGGAATGGTTCACTTTCTGTTTGGCAATTGAAGCCCAATCTCATATGAATGCTCCTCAGCACTGATAGCTGCCTCAACAGTCATTAATTTGCTAATAGAAATTGCTTTTTGATGATGCAGGTCAGGCTGATGGCCTCCAGTTTGTGGATAAAGAAATTGAAACATGAAATGTTAAACGCCTTTTACACAGTTACAGTGCTGAGAATAAGACAGGGACAGGACCCACTCATCTGGTATGAAGCTATCTGAAAACTTTAGCTTTTTAAAATATTGGAAAAATAATGAATAAAAACATTTATAAACAGCCAAAATAATTACAATAAAATGTGCTTAGAAACACTCACACACTCAATTCACGTAATGGTGCTGGATTCATTTATTCTCAGTTAATACACAATTTTAACAACCTTGTATATTTCACATCCTAGTACATAAAAAATCTTTAAAGCTAAAAATGATATTAAATAATAGTTGCTAACTAGTAAGTATAAATTATAGAACAGACCTTATTGATAAATCTTCATTTTCATTACTGAATTCCTACCTTTTGCCACATTATGGATGAGAAAATTGAGACTCAGAGTCTATATGATGGAAACAATGTCATGCAGTGGGTGAAAGGCAAAGATGGAATGTTACTCCTGTGTATGTACCCCACATGTCTGAAAAAACAAAGATAGTATTCACTACATGGAATTGCTATGAAATCACTTGTGAATGTATAGTAGAGTTATAGAAAGCAGAAATAGAAAAGCTTTTGGTTTTGCAGAAATTACTGGAAGGGTACACAACTTAAGCTGCAGTTAGTGAATGTCTTAGTGAAGATTGATTGGCAGCCTGTGAGAGACAGACTAGACGGGGCAAGAGATCTGGGCTAGTACAGGCAGTTTTCCTAACCACCACATACTGCTAAAGCTTTTGCTCCAAGACTACACATTTCCATTAGTTTCTTTATTTCTTTGCTTGCTTTTGTTTTTGTTTTTTTCAGACAGGATCCAGTCTGTAACACTGGATTTTAGACATTACATTGTGTAATACCCAGTGTCACCATCTCTTGGCATTTGCACAGTTCTCTCTGCCCACTGACAGATGCACACTACCCAGCCTAGGACCACCACTGGATACATAAAGATGATCCACAGAGGGATATGGAAGAGGTTGGAATAGCTGGGTATCATGTTGGGAAATAACTAATGACATCTTCAGCACTTTCACATTTTCTTTTCTCAGTTCCCCTTATCACCGTTTTGGGTTTTCTACCTCCAGGGATTTAATGCTGTTTTTCTTTCTATCTTTATATCCTATATTGGCACTGTATCTGACAACTTCAGCTGCAAAATTATCTGTCCTCATGGAAAGAAACTGAGCATAATTCACTTAAGAATAGAGACAAGTATATGCATAGATCTTGTAGATGGGGCTCAGATCCTGTCATCTTCCTTAAGGAGCAAAGCATCCTTTCTTTTAGATTGTGGGAATGTTGGCAGCTGACAGATGAATTCCTCTGTAGGAATTGCCTTAACCTGAAGAGAGTTACCCTCACCAAGGTCACACCCCTTCCAAAAAGCATCCCACATTGAATGATTGTCCATATAAGTATATAAAAACCTGGCTCCCTTATTTCAATGTGGGAGAATTCTGAAAGACCATCCCATGTCAAGAGCTCTCATAGAAATTGTCCTAATGTCTTTGTTGTGGCTGCATCAAAGTTAAATTTTTCCTCTACTTATTTCTGCATCTTTTAATTTCACTCAGAGTGGTCCCTGGAATACCAGAACTTAATGTGTTCAGGTATGGGTTTGCTTTCCCTGTCTGGTGGCCCTTATCCAACACTTATATCCAAGATCCTGCAGAATTTTTAATACAACAACATGGGATTGTAGCCTGCACACCACTGTATTAGACCAAGGGAGCCTCTTCACAACAAAGAGGTAGCAATGAACACGTGACCATGGATGGGATCTACTTTCCATGGTCAATGCCACTTGGTAGATGCCAGCCTGCTATAGCAAGGTAATGACTTGAAGTTGCAACTGGGGCACCAGCTTGGTGATGATACTCCGTGAGGAAGAGGTGCAATCTTTAGGACACATCAAGAAACCCAATAGGTAGAATCTTGGCTCTAGAATCCAAGAGGCAGATCTAAGAGGGACCCCACTTACTATCAGTTTCAGTGACTCACTTGAGAATTTATGCTTTTCGTCACCAAACTACTGGGCTCTGCAGGATTAGAGGTCCTGTTTTCCAGAAGGGGAAGGCTTCTAATGGGGGAGAAAGTGTGAATCCCATTAAACTCTAAGCTATAGCTCCCACCCCATCACTTTAGCTTCATTATTCCAACAGACAAGCCAGCAAGGAAAAACAGAGGTAATGGACTCTTATGACCAGGAGGAGGTAAGACTTATGTTACTCAGCAACACAGGCAGAGAAGAATATGTTTGATGCCCAGGTCATTCACTCAGATACTCCTTGGTATCACTATCTCAATTGTGATGATGTCAGTTGCAGTCCTACGACCAGCAGTAATGGGAGCTCTAGTTTGCCCTGTTTCCCCAGGAAAGAAGGCCCATTGTAATCCTGGGGGAGCTTATTACACAAAGTATATCTGAGAGTGACAAGCAGTTAATTAGGGTAAATTATAGTCGTGTTGTGGTGTGCTACCCAGACCCCTCCCCTTCAGGACAGAAGCACTCATTCCTACATCTGCTGGGGATTTGGCTGCTGGCAGCTATCGGCTTAGTAGCTCTCCTGGAATTTCCTTCTGTTGAGAGGAACCACCTCACACAAGGATACCCTTCATTCTAGAGACAGCTCATATCTAGTGGCTGACAGATGGACATTCCCCAAAACCGTGTCTCCTGACGGCACTCCCCACTAAATTTCATGTGTGCGAATCTTTGTCTCAGATTTTGTTTCCAAGGGATCCCAACCTCAACATGCCTATACATCTCTACCTGTCTTAGGAGATCCAAATGAAAACAGAACAAAGAAAACATAAAACAATACTTCTGACCTCCAATGAAAAGTTTTCATGCAGGAGGAGTTTCTAAGTATCTCCACTTTACCAGAGGAAGACATATTCTGGGAAGGGGATAATTTCAGCAGGCCATTAAATCACACTTAGACCTCGGTATTCCAAGTCTAATCCAAGAACCAACAGCATCAGCACCGCCTAGAAGTTTGTTAGAACTGAAAATTTTCTACCCTATCCTGGACCTACTGAATCTCAATATGCATTTTACAAAATCCCCAGAAGGTTTGTGTACATATTAAAGATTTAGAATACCTGCTGTAGAACGATGTTCTTTAATTTTTTTTAATTGCGCATTCCTATCATTAAAAAAAATTAAGCATACATTCATGCTATAATATATTTATGGTTCATTATATATTTAATGTTTATTATATATAATTATATATATTATAAAATCTATATACTCATTATTTATAATGATATTATATGCAATTGTACTAATATGTCATAAACATTAAAAAACATTGACAGATACGGAGACTAAAAGGAATAAGGCAAAAATACTAAAAGATATTTTCATAGATTCCTCAACTGTTCAATGGATCATCACATGACTCCGTCTTGGATGTGTATACTCCACATTGCAGACTCCTAGTCCATAGGAAAACACACATTAGTCGTATGCATTAGGTAGGGTCTTGGGAGATGGATTAATGGGAATCTCAGGATCAGGAAAAGTTAGGGATTGTTTTCTCTAGGGACTGTGAATGCAATGAAAATTAGAATGGTTGAATTGGCATATATTGGTGACAGCAATTAAAATGTCATCATTTCAGATAACCTTATTGATATAAGGGGTAGAGGAAACCTCTTTATCCCCTATTCTGTGAGATTCCAGTCCAAGATGTTGACCAAACTTCTCCTTTTTCCATATGGGATGCTTGCTGTTTGTAGGTATCCGATTGAATTTTCAGCAACTGTTTAGCAGGCCATTTCATTGGTCAGGTAGATGAAGATAAAGAGAATTTATCAGCCCTCAGTTCAGATTCACAGCTGATCTGCCTCCATACATTTCTATAAATATTGCTCTTATTTTCCCAAGATAAATATCAGATTAGCAGGAGATTATACATATGCATATGTATGTATGTGTGTGTATATATGTGTGTGTGTGTGTCTGTGTGTGTGTTTGTGTATATATATATATATATATGTATATATCTCACATACACACACCCATTACATCACCAGGCCAAGAGTTTAATAAAACTCCATTCCTCCTTTCTCTGGCATGCCAAGATGAACCAATATAGTGAATACTGCAAGTTCCTGAATTGACATTTTCAGTGATAATTGCATTAATACTGGAGCTCAGAAGGTTGGTATGGAATCTGTTCAGGACCCCTGGCATGGGAGCTGAAGCTCCATTGTTCCACAAGAAAGGACCCTATAATTTCACTGAAATCAGATGGGCAGAAAAATGATATTGTTTAGAAACTTCTCAAAGTAATAGCCACTGTGTCAACTGCTTTGTTAGCCTTTCTGTCAGCAATGGAATATTGCAGGTTAATGAAAAATGTCTTTCTAAAAATGCAACACAATTAAAATATTTGACTGAGGCAGGACCAGGGGGTCTCAGGAAGGAAAACAAGAGGCTTTGTTTTCTAACAAGGAAAGTGATGCAGGAAGTGATACAGCCAACACTCAAGACGGTCCCACATACTGTGGGTGGTGAGAAGACATTGCTTCTGAACATCTGAACTGGATGGCCCATGGAGTAGTCACTGGTGAAACATTTCTTCAAACCAGTTTTTAATTTAGAACTCTGTTATGGGTGTGTAGAGGGGAAAAAGTATTTCCATTCATGATGGCTCCTCAAGTTCACTCCTTGTCAGTACTCCTCAATTCCATACGCAGTCAATAGCAATGGTAATAAATCTACAAAGGAGAGAATCCATGAAAGTAAAAATAAAAAGCTGTTAGCCAAATGTCCCTTCAGGCCTGCTGGTTCTGATGACAGAAACAAGCTATCATGCTCAGGGACTCTGCTATTATGATATAAAAGGGACTAGAAATGTTCCATTCAAGATTGATCCGGGATGATTTTAGATTTTGTTAGAAAATTGTTTAAATGTTTAAAATGTATTGCATTTATTAAAATAATTAAAATACAATCTCTAGCTTATAAAAATCCATGAATAAAAGGAACTCCAAAAAAATTTCAAAACAAACAAAAGCAGAAAAAAAATTTTAAAAATTTAAAAGATGTGTATTATAATTAGATTTATGATAACTGCTGCAGAAAAAAAAAACATAAAAATAAAAATAGGATTCAGAGTTTCAATGGTTAGGAAAAAAGAAATTCATTTATTGATCGCACAAGAATTCAGTGTAGGTGTTTATTGCGTAGCTTTTTATATACTGATCTGACGACCAATATTTCTTTTATTCTATCATCCTCTAAGCTCTCAGAGTCCTTCACTTATAGGTGGCAGATATAGAAAGAGATGATGAAGAAGACATTTACCTCTTAACCATTTGACGTAAGAGTGACACAAGTCATTTTTGCTCATATTCCATTGCTGAGAACTGATAATGCAACCTCACATAGATACAAAAAGAATTTGGAAAGGAGCAACTATATTATTGAAGAAAAACATGAATTACTGGTGAACATGTGGCCTTCTGTCTCTGCCACAAGTTGTTCATGTGAACACCAAAATATCTATTTGTAGTCTTTCTCTCACTCAAAGAACAAATTTCTATCTTCCATAAAGATAACATCTGAAAATCCCATCCAATCACTTCATCAAGTTTAGATCCTGTTGATTTTTTGGTGATACTGAGTTTATTTCATCAGGCCCAGGTGTGGCTCCTCATGTGCAGATAGCTTTTGAAACAGTAGTGTCAAGTTAACTGTCTTCACATCCTCTACAAACATCCAATATCAAAGCAAGACAAGCAGGAAAATATCCTTCCATCTTCCTATTGAGAAAAAGAGAAAACTAGGAGATACAACAGTCACTGGTCCATAGAAATTTTAAATTCCTGCTGGGCTATTGTGACATCTTACTATCCTGACAATGAGGAAAATAGATCTTGATTCTGCTCTCAGGAAGGAACCCCCTTGTCTGTACTTTTGCATAGGTCACTATGGCTCTACTCTCTGAGATATTCCCCTTTGACCATTAGCCTCCCGGAGCCACTTTTACTGAAGATATTTCACACTTGGGAGAAGAGCTGTATAGCTGGCATAGCCTCCTTTCTAACCCAGCAGTTTTGGAGACATACTTAAGAACTCCAAATTTGTACTAAGGCCCAGATATTCAAAGGCTGCTTTGGGCATAGATTGTTGTATTTTGAAAATTCAATTCTATAAAATATATAGTAGGGTTTTAATCTATTTTCTCCCAGTAAGTTCCAAGGGCTAGTAGTTATTTTCATGATGTAATTCTTAAATCTCACTGATTTCTTTGTTTTTTGCTTCCATGACTCTTCATCTCAGTTTAATAATGGTGTCAGAGTGATAGTCTCAGTAGGAAAAATAATTTGCTTCAGATAATTTATATAAAGGGATTGCAATAAAGGGGTCATTTTACGAGGCATGAATAGGGACAAGGAAACAAAAGATGATGAACTGCTTAGTGACTACCAACAGAATGAATTTGTTACCACTCTCAGTGCTACAAGGACACTGCAAGGAAATAGAGTTGTTAGAGCCCAGTGAGAATGTAAACCATGAAAGGGGGTCCACCTGTAAGAAGGTACAGTGATGGAGAAATGTAGGTTCTGCCAAAGGAACGAGAGAATGGGCAGGGAATAGTCTAACTCTCCAAAGTCCTGCTAGATGCATATGAGCTCAACTAGAAACCAACTGCAAGGCAACTCAGGAGAAGCAAGTTATAAGGAAAAGCTTCCTAAGCCACACATAGAGCAATGAAGGGTGGAGAACAGATCTCTGGTGGTTGGGAGTGGGAGTAAGTGGAGAATAATCCATACAGATGATTACCATGAAGTCATCTCTCATGACTGATGGGAAGGTCACGATCTTCATTTGTTTTGTATAGGGCTGAGCCTTGACGGGCCTTTGTTGTTCAATTTCCTTTTATCTCTATTGATCACAGTTTGGGGGTCTAGAATTATTAAACTTTTTTTTTTTAATCCTTCAAGGCTCCAAATTCTGGGATTCTCTCTATCTCTTTTCTTTGAAAAATTGAAAGTCCTTTCTGGAGCTCATCTTTTTTTCCCTCTAGTACCTTAAACCCATTCAGCATCAACCAACATACATTACAGTATTCTGTTTTCAATTCTTCTCTTGGAGTTACAGATATATGCAAATGGTTTGCCTTACTTGAGACAATGGTTTACAAATGTGCTGTCACCAGATGACATGGATTTTGTGATTTCCACCTTCCAATATCAGTTGCTTCACCACCTGCCACATGACAGCTATGATAATGCCATATATTTCAGGATATTGTTATACTCTGTTTCAGGCAACATTTTTTGTAGTAGTTAAGTCACCATAACAAACATGTTTCAAAATTTTAGTGAGAACACAATTGAACTTTATTTTTCACTTACATGCAGATTTGTTGTGCATTTTCAGAGGGTAGCTTCTCTTATTTTGATTCGGAACCCAGGCTTCCCTTCAACTGGTAGCTCTGCAAACCACTAGGGCTTCAAATTTTTATGCATCAGCCAATGAGTGGGCAAAGTGAAGATGAAGAAAGTTTGCCTAATTCTTAACAAACTAGGCTCAAACACTAACTGCCTATATTTAATTGATGAGATTTAGCCATATAGATGCAAGAAAATGCAAAGAATATTGGAGAAAAGAGTTCTTGTCCTGGCACAAAAACTCACCTAAAAAAGGAGAACACAAATATCATTGACATTTGTGTCAAAAAGGAGAAACAAATTACACAGAAAGTAGCAGAAATAAGTTCAAACAAGCAGAAATCACCATAAGTGAAAAAATAATAAACACGCCATTTAAAAGATAAGGATTATGAGTTTGAATTTCAAAATATCATATCGAAATTTAGCTTTCTTTTGTTTATGTAAAGGGAAACAAAATAAAACCACACAGAAGAAGTTGAAAATACATGTTTGGAAAAAATGTATACTGTGCAAATTTGCAATAAAAACATACAAAAATAGAATTTAGAGCAAAAAGTTTCATAACAATTTAAAGGGCTTTTGTGTAAAAATAAAAAAGATAATTTATGGGCATAATAACCATGAATTATGTGTAACTGATCACATAGTTTCAATTTATGTAAAAGAAAATATTCCAAAAATTCTAACGAAGCTACACTTATGGCTTTAATTTTTAATAATATTAGAAATGGAAGTATCAATCAGATAATATAATATTAAATTAAATCATAAATTATGCAACAAAATCAGCAAATTTGTGTTCTAGTTTTGAGTAAGATGAAATAAACTCATTCTATCCTGTCTCTTCCATGGAATATAACTATAAAACCTAGACAAAATGAAAGACATTTAAAAGAAAAATAGCATGCATACTACAATTTATAGATAAATTCAACATTTCTGATAAAATATATTATATACGATAAACTGCCAAAACGTATTCAAAATTAAATAGATAACTTCAATAGTCCTATAAATATATTCAACATACTAAATTCAGAGTTGAAACACTTCTAAAAATAGAATCTTCATGCCTAGATTACATCATTGGTGAATTCTACCAAATAATTAAAGAAAAAAAACTTACTAATTTTACACAATATCTTCCAGAGCAATAGAAAAGAGAGAGCACTTTCCAACTCATTTATAAGGCCAGAATTAACCTAAATGCAAAACCATAAAAAGACAGTACAAGAAAAGGAAACTATACACCAATAACCCTCATGACCAGAGACACAAAATTCCTCAAGAAATCAACAAATTTAATTCAGCAATACATATAAAGAAAAATACACAATGACCAAATGGCATTAATCCTAGGAATGCAAAATTGATTTAATATTCAAAACACAATTCATATAGGCCACCATATTAACATTCTGAAGAAGAAAACACACATGATTACTGCAATTGATGCAGAAAAACATTTGACAAAATGCGACATCAAACATGGTGAAAACTCTCAGCAAACTAGAAATAAAAGATAACTCACTCCAACTGACCAAGGGTATCTAAAAAAAACATGGCAAACATCTTACTTAATGGAAAAAAGACCTAATATTGTCCCTATAAAACTGGGAACAAGGTAATGGTGAGCATTTTCATGACTCTTATTCAACATTGTACTGGCTATTCTAGCCACTGCAACAACATTAAGGAAGTAAAAAATATGGGGTTTGAGAGGAAGGAATAAAACTTACTCTATTTTCAGGTGACACAACATATAAAAAAGAAAAAAATCAAGAGTTAGAACTAATAAGTAAGTTTATGTTGCAGAATAAAAGGTCAAATGATACCTCTGTATACTATTGGAGAAATTATTAGAAACTTGAACTTAAAAAACATTTACAACTGTAAAAAATTAAATACTTAGGTATGCATCTAACAAAACATATTTAAAAAATCAAAAAAAGACCTAAACAAATAGAGATGCATGCTATGTTCATGTACTGAAACACTAAATACAGTGTATACTCATATGTCAATTATTCCAATTAATCTATAGATTTAACACAATTTTAATCCAAATCTTAGCCGGAATTTGTAAATGGATATAGACACAATGATTCTAAAATTTGTATGGAAAGAAAATGAACTAGAAAAATCAAAACAACACTGAGAAAGAACAAAGTTGGAGAATTCATACCTCCTGATGTCAAGAGTTACCATTAAGTGATATTCATGAAGACATTGTGGTATTAGTGAAAGCATAAAAGCATAGATCAATAAAACCAAATATATAATTCAGAAATGGATCAATACAAATATTTTCAACGGAGTTTTGACTAAATTTTAAAGAAAATTCAATTGATAAAAGAAAACCACCTCAACAAATTATAGTGGACATTATTTAAAAAAAGAAAATCTCAACCCTAAACCCCACACTTTACACAAAATTTAACTCAAAATGGATCATATAACTAAATGTAAAACTCAAAATGATTGCATTTTTATGAGAAAACATAGGAGAAAATTTCCATGACCTGGGGATGAGCAAAGGTTCTTAAACATAATGCAAAAAGCACAGCACAATCCATAAAAAAAATAGATTTTTATCAAATTTGAAACTTTTGCTTTGAGAAAAACACTAACAAGAGAGTAACAAACAAACTAAATACTGGGAAAAATATTTGCATATCTCAAGTGTGAAAAGGACTTGTATTCTATTTATATAAAGATCTCTCAAAACTTGACAGTAAGAAAACCAGCAACCCCAATAAAAATTTGGCAAGAATCTTAGACCTTTCACCAAGGAGTACATACAAATAGCAAGTAACCATATGAATTGGTGTTATCACGAATAGCTGTTAAGGAAATATCAGTTAATACCACACCTATTAATAGGGCTTAAATAAAAAATACTGACAATTGCGGAAGAGGATGTAAACTGGCAACTCTCATACATTGCTAATGGGATGCGAAATCATACATCACTCTGGAAAACCATTTAGCAGTTTCTTTAAAAATCAAACCTATACTTACTGTATGATCCAGCTTTAACCTAGAGAAATGAAAACTGTACATGAATGTTTATAGCAGCATTATTTATAATCACCAAAAACGGGAAACAATTCAAATGTCCTCCACTAAGTGAATAAATAAGCAAACTGAGATATCCCACTAAAAAGAATAAACTATTGATATATGCTACAGCTTGGACACGCCTCAAAGGTGTCATGCTGAGTGAAATAAGCCAGTCTCAAAAGGTTACATACTGTATTATTTCATTTATGTGACATTCTAAAATAGAAAAGACTATAGTGACAGAACAATGACTACCAGGGGTTACAGATATGGGGAAGACATGACTCCAAAAGGACAGCACAAGGGAGTTTTTCTGAGTGGTATAACTATTTCATGTCCTGATTGCAGTGGTAGTTACATGAATCTGTACATTGTTAAAAATTATAGAATTGAACACCAAAAAAGGGTCAAAAATATAGTATCCTAATTAGAAAAATAAATTTTAAGAATCAGCAAACTTAATGTGATAGATGTGCGTGTGTATCTGCAAGTAACAGATAAAGTATGTGCATAGAACATTTGAAACCACTGACCATGTATTCAGTCACAAAGAAAGCACGACATTTTTCAAATAATCAGTAATATAAAACTCACATCCTCTGTCCAAAAGGCAATTTAATTATAAACCAAAAAGTGCACTTTAGACAAAGCATGCAATCAGATACTTGAAAATGAATTCCTAAATAACTTATGATAAAAAGGAAATGAAAATTACAAACTACTTAGAACTGAATGACAATGTAAGTTCAACATATCATCTAAAACAATAGTGTAAATAAATCACTTAAGCATTTCACTCATTTAACTAAGGAAACAAAGAGGGCAAACCTAAGTAAGCTAGATGGAAGAAAAAAGTAAATAGGGATTGAGAAACAATAGATCATATCAATAAATTCTTCCTTAAAAAATAAAGTTCTTACTTAAAAAAAAATACACAAAACTTTAATAAGACAGGTCAAGTGAGAAAAAAGGAAAACAAAGGTACAAATAAACAATATTGACATAAATAATTCGAACAATTATATAGAACATATAAAATTTTCAAATATTAAGAGGATATTTGAAAAACATTTTGAATCTGAATTTAAAAACAGATGAATAATTTTCTGAAAACATATGAATAAACAAAATTGACTCAAGGAAAAAGGCAAAGTCTTGATAAATCAGGAACAATTCTTGAAATTAAGAGTAGCTATAAGTTAACAGCCCCCAGGTATTTCACAAGTGAAGCAAATCTAGCAAGATATTATAATTTGATAAATTTTGTGTTTTAGGACACAAATATGTATTATGTTATTCTCTCTTCTTTATGAAATATTTCAAAGTTAAACAAACAAATGCAGAAAGGGCACTGTGACTGGTCCAGAAGTCATATATTCAGGTCCTGGCTCTGTGTCTTGCTTACAGTGTGTGATGTAAGACATTAAACGTCTCGAAGGCCCAATTTTCTCCTTTCCTGTAAGGGGAGTACAAGGTAGTATGTGTGAATGTGCCTGGCACATGCGTGATCCATGCTCAGTGAGGATTCCTGAATCTGAGGGGAATACCTGGACTCAAGAGGCTTATAATTTAGTAATGGATCATGTTATAGGATGCCAGCAAAGACAACCAGTATTTTAAGATTCTGCCAAATAAGTTTGTTTTTGAGTTTGTAGGAATATCAGTTAAGAGATGCACGTGGAGTATGAATAAGGCAAGATGAGAAAAAGCTCATTGTTCTAAGAATATGGGCAAATGAATTTCAAAACTGTGTAAATCAAATTTAAAAATTCTTGATTATGCACCTGTGAAAAGAAATGGAATATTTTAGAAAAAGGGTTAGTCCTCCTGTCCTGGCCAAAACACACTTGGATGTGTGGGACATACTTCCTCATGCCAGCTCTAAAAGACAAACTGCAACATGTTTGGATCAGAAGCACCAAGATGCCAAAAGAAATAAACAGCTTTTACTGTGAGGACACAAAGACAAACCCTGTAACCAGCAAGTTATAACCTGAAGAAAGGAAGCCCCAAGAGAGAGGTGAACGGACGGCTACACACGTGCGTACACAAGAAAGCCAGCGGCATCATAAGGAGATGGCACTTGTGTCACTTTAAGTTTCTAACAAAACGGTCCAAAGCAGGAGTGGGGTCTCGTCCTGCAGTGCATGTCCCCACCCTGAAGTCTTCATGCTCTGGCCTGATCACTTCCTGAAAGAAGAGATGTACACATGGGGTTGAGGCCAGATAAGCCTCAAGGTCCCACCTAAACCTGTCCAGCTGCCATTCTGAGAGGGGTGCCTGCACCAGTGGTCTATTCCTTTGCTGTTCAGAGACCTTGGAGAATGACACAGAAACAGAATTTTCATTCCCACGGCCATAGATCGTTCCCCAAAGCCTCCTGAGCCACTCTGTGAACCAAGCTGTTGATCCAGGGAAGCTTATAATGCAATCGTTCCCCTTCATCATTACCTTGATCCAAAACATAATCATCTGTAAAGATGAGTGCAAAATAGTGTTGGAAGGCTTAATTATACAAAGCTTAAGAAAATAATATATGTAAGGCTAAGGATTTGTGATTTGTGATAATAAACTCATGCAGGGGTTGTGCATGAGTTTTGTTTGAGCCTTCTTGAGTAGCAGTGGAATGGAGACAGGCTTCACAGAAGTGGTACTTGTGATGCAACAACCCGGTGCTACCACCATCAGTTACGCAGCTACTGTTTTCAGGGTGTAGCGCTACTTTCATTATACACAGTATCCCAATCTTTCCAACACTCTATAGGACAGATGATTTTTTTACAGTTTATATTTTGCAGAAGAGAAATTCTAGAAACAGAAAGATCAAGTTACCTACCTAATATCACACAGCAGGCATGAGGTGACAGAGCCGAGGTTGAATTCTGATGATCTAACCTCACTGCCCAAACCAATATATCTCTGAGCTACCAAAGCAGTTACCGGGGGGAATTCACTCATTTCGCAACAGTCTGCCATTGATTGTTCAGCCATTTAGCCTGCAATTTCCTTTAAGAGGGGTGAATCTTCACTGTACACTTCTTTTCTTTCTTTCTTTTTTTGGAAGCTGGCCAGTGTGGAGATCCAAACCCTTGACCTTGGTATTGCAACACCATGCTCTAACCAAGTGAGCTAACCAGCCAGCCCCTGCACTGTACAGATCTATCACCTGGCTCTATGCCCAATAGGGCAGAAGACAATAACAGACAATCACAAGCCAATATTTTGTTGGTGTGAATTCTGTGTCTTTTCATTGCAGTATCAATAGATTTATTGTGCCAGGTATGTTTTATTCTGGGATAATACTAACAATACTTTGCAAGTTCACTAGCAGGGTGGCAGGTATTGGCTTAGCAGCATCTTAGGACAAGAGAGATGTATAGTGAACACTATATAATCCTCAAAGACTGTATAAATAAGGGCCAGTTATCTGCAGAGTCTCACTGTGTGTTCTGGTGAGCAGTGCATGTGGAAACTGAAGGCTCTGAATTTAGTGGCTCCTAAGATTTTCTCTAACTCTGCCTCCCTGCGTTCAGAGATGGATCAGCATAGTTCTTTCTTCAGTGTCCACACCTGAGTGTTCTCGAGCTGGGAGCTAATGCCTCTGGTAGAGCTTCTCCAGCCAGGGTCCTGGTCTTGATTACAGTGAATAAATCTACACCACCCACCATAGCATTTCTGTCCTCTTCCACCATTTTTTTCATTGCTTGACATTAAGTTGCTGAGAAAAGAGCACAGCCTTTGTAAATGGCAGTAGCATGGGTGAATTCCATTACTGACTCACCACTCTTGTGACCTTTAGGCAGAATTGCATATGCTGTGTAATCAGACAGATCTGGTCCAAATCTGAGATATTCTCCTTATTTGGTATGGCTACTTGAAAAAATGACATCCTTCTCTAAACCTCACTTTTCTGACCTGCAAATGGGGATCATACTTATGGCATTAATTATATCATAGAACCAAATAAAATAAAGAGATAGTGGCCAGGACACTGTAAGTGTTTGATAAATGATAGTACTATTAAACTTTCATGTAAAGAATTTAAGCCAGACCCAAAACTTACTGAGTTGCAAATCTGTCAACTTCATTCCTTATCCCCCTTCTTAAGCGTAACCTAAAAGGGTTCTGAACTAAAACACATCACACCACAAAGTCTTCCTGGAGGAAGTCATCAGAGAGTTTTCAGGCCTGGCTCACACAGACGATGTCACATGCAGACCAATCACAAGGACCTCTGAGGTTACTCGCCTCTCTCATGTGCAGCCAGCGTGCTTTTTGACATATCCTGAAAGAGTCTATCCCTTTTCAGTGCTCTTAATTACAACCAGAACTTTAAAGTTTTGTCTAAATATTTGAAGTAATTGGCCAATGTAGATATGTGGATTTCTAGGAAATGTCCAAACAATCATTCTTCTCTGATGCCAAGATCTTACCATGCATTATGTATCTTTTTGTGTTAATACCTTCTTCATAAACCTCTTTGAAATCAAAATATCCTGAAAAAACATCAAACATACTAACATCTATTTCCTGGCAATATAAAGGCATTATTATCACTAGTTTTGTTGTTGTTGTTGTTTTGTTTGTTTGTTTGAATTCTTACTTAAATTTTTCTCAAATATTTATAATGTTACCTTGACATTTATATCTGTTCATATTAGATAGTTTGGTGAAATGTCTTTTTGATAGGTGTCTTGGCATCCTTCTGCATAATTGCTGTGATGCAATGCCCAGTAACAGATGTTTGCTTAATGTTAGATGAATGTCAGTGTACTCCCTTCAGTAGTGCTAGATTTTGATCCAATGTCCTGCACCTATTGCTACCTGTGGAGCAACTGTTTTAGACCCAACCTACTTCTCACTCTTATTTTCTATATTTGCTTGACCACATCTGAAGGCTGAACCCCCTAGATCAAGTCATCAGAGCTGGTTTCTGCTAAGTAAAAAAGTTCAGTCCTGCCCATCACTCTCTATTTGGAAGGCACTCATCAAACTATTTTTGTTCTATCCCACCCTTTGAAGTGTTCCAGGTCTGAGCTGCCAAGTATTCTGGGCTCTTCCCCACAGCTGAACCCACCTTTGCAGATACAGCTCCCCTTCCATGGGCCAAAACCCCAATTGTGAACTTCAGGTTACAGTACAGGGCTTACTTCAGGGTTCCTAGAGGGTCCCTTTCAAGGCATTCAGCCTCCATCAATTTCAGGTTCCTGGTCACTGTGATCCATGTGTTCACTGAGGTAAATTTTTTCTTGACATTCTGGCTTCATGCCTAACTCTAGACACCATAATTGCTGCTTTAGTGAGCTCGTGTGGCCAGCTCCTGGCTAGATCAGCCTCTCCGGCTTCCATCCTGCCCTAACCTTTCACTAGCTCCATCTATATTGAGCTAGTATCTTAAAGAACACATCACTGAGTCCTAATATGTAAACCATAGGAACTATATAAAACTCTTTTTCCATCTACTAGTGATAAGCTTTTTTGGTGGCTGATGTTCAGTTTTCCTAGAAGTTCTATTTTAAAAAATTAACCTTTATACTGGGTCTATCAGTTTCCTAGGGCTTCCACAGCAAATTACCACAAGCTTGGTGGCTTAAAACAACTTAAATTTATAGTCTCATTTTTCTGGAGGCCAGAAGTCTGGTGTTGACAGGACCACTCTCCTTTTGAAGGCTCTAGAGGAATATCTTTCTTTGCTTCTTCCAGGTTCTGGTGACTCTAAGCAATCCTTGGCTTCCTGGGCTATATCACTCTAATCTCCATCTCTGTGGTCACATTGCCCTGCCTTCTTCACGGGTCACCGAGTATTCTCTTCTGTTTCTTATAAGGATACTTGTTATCGGATTTAGGGTACACCTGGATAATCCAGGATGATCTCCTCATCTCAAGATCCTTAAATTAATTTTATCAGAAAAGACCCTTTTTTGAAATCAAGTCACATTCACAGGTTCTGGGGTTTGGGAAAAGGACATATCATTGTGGAGGTCACCAATCTACTCAACTGCACTAGGGAAACAAAGAAAATTTGAAGAAGAAATGCAAATTGGTCCTCTCCACTTGCAGATTTGTACATTGCCTGAGGACTTAGGCCCAGAATTGGCTCAGGCAGCCAGGGCACACCTCCTCTCTCGTCCCTCAGATTTGACTCTACGCAATCAGCCTTTGGAGGTATCATCTGGAGAGCTACATGGGATAGCCTTTCACAAGAAATAATCAAGGTGTTAATAGACCTATCTGTGGTATTTTTTCTTATGAGAATACTTCATACAAGTGCTCGCTTTTCTCATTTAAGTCCATTAATTCTTGTTTGTCCACCTTCTAATCACCTGAAATAGATTCTTTACTTATTTCTTACCTACTCCTAATATTTTGTTCAGTTATCGTATTCCCCACCCACCGCCACCATTGCTCCAGGCTGGATGTATGAAGTTCTTTTAATAATCTTTCTCTGGAGGTCATATCCTCTAATCCTTTTATCATTCTTGGATCCTCTCCAATTTATCAATGTCTCCTTCTAAAACAAGCAGCCAAAATGCTACAAGAAGTGTTGTGCACCCTGTTTTAAAGCAGAGAGATAACTGATATTCGCAAAGAAGTCAGAGGATTTTCAGAAACACATTCTGGCATGACATCACATGTATTAAGTCAGCCTCTCCCAGGGCTTTATGATCTCCTCTGCCACTTCAGCAACTGCATTAATTTCTTTCAACCATCAGGAGAAATGGAGAAAAGAGACAGTTCTGGATGCATTGGTTATATTTAAAAATAATAGCAGGTGCCATTTAAGACATGCTCACCATGTGCCAGCACATGTGCTTTGCATGTGTTGGTTACCTCATTTAATCCCGTATTGTCAGTTGCACACATGAGAAAATATAGGCTGTGAGAAAGTAGGAACCTTGCTTAGGCCTATACAAATGTGAAGTCATGATGCTGGGATTCAGTCCCAGGTTTGGTGGCAGTGTCCATGGTCCATAATATGCTTCAGTAAAACTCTGGTTTGGGTTTTAAATTTCTAAAGAAACACTAAGAATACTACTTCATTTAAAGGATAGCTCACTAAATATTCAGTTTGCTAGCTGGATTCAGCTATTTAGTTTCTCCAAAATGATTTGTTTTTCTGGACTTGGCCTTTGAATTAAGAGTAACCTTTCTAAAGGGTCATTACCTTAGAAGGTCATTTAATCTATACTCATGTCTTGGGGGTGCCATTCAGGAAAGTAATTCCTCAGTGTCAATAAAGGTTTCTCTTTGCAACTTTAACTCTGTTTCCTATTAAAATTGTTTCACACGAGTATGCCACAGATCTACTTATAATGGGTTTCAATCAATTCAATACATGTAACTCAGTCAACTATCCCACTCATCCCTGATTTAGGTTCTGTGAGTTTTATAAGGGAAAAATAAGAAAATTTAACTTATGTTTAGGAACTCAGTCTTATATTAGACAAATCACAAGCTCAAGAAAATATAGACAGGAAATACTTGAGATAGTCTATGATCAAGAGCTAAACTTTGTGGCACAGTCAGGAGGTTCATAAACATGTTCAATAAGAAATATCTGGGATGTTTAAAAATTGGATTCTGGATGCCCATTCCAGACCAACTGGACCAAATTCTTGAAGGCTGAAGTCTGAAACTTATTAGTTAAAAAAAAAAAAAAGTTTCAGAGAATTATCATTATTATCAATCAGATTTGTGACTACAGACAGACTATTGGCAGAAATATATTCAAAGAAGAGACAATAGTGTTAATAATAAGAAAAATATCATACTGCTATTTAGTGTTTTCCAGTTTTTAAAGTAATTTTGCACTATTTCATTTCATTTTACAATAACCCAAAATGCTGTTCCAAGGAATAATTGCTATAATCAAGTAACAAGATAAAACTGAAGCTTAAGTTATTATGTTACTGTTCAGTCCTTATCCTAAACCGCATAGGTATTAACTGGAAGAGATGGGCTGGAGCCTAAGCATAAAAATGAGTCTTTTCCTTTTTCCTACACTAAGTTGGGCAGCATTCACGGAGAAAAGATATAAACTAGTAAGAAAAGAATGCTATATGGGAGGAAGAAAAATGGCTGGCCACCAGTCCTACACTCACTTACTACATGGTCTCTAATAGCCATCTCATCTCTTCTGGCTTTAGTGTTAACAACATAGGTGTTAACATGACATAGGTGTAATCACATGACACTAGGTCCAACATTGGCTCTACCATAATAGTTGAGGGCCCATGAAAAAGTTACTTAATCTCTTTGCCTTGATGTTCTTACCTGTAAAACAGGCTATTATAAAGATTAAATATGTGAGTGTATGTAAAGACCTAGAACAGTTTCTATGAAGTACTGAATGTTCCATTAGGCATCAGCTTAGGGAAATCAATCAAAGCACAACGTTTTAAAGTAAGCATTAGATTTTTTAATGCTGACCCTTAAGAGAGAAACTTAGACTATAAGATCACATGTAATGGGTAGTTTATAAATGAGAAGAATTTTGGTAGTAATCTTTGTTTCCATACTTTTAGTAAAAATATATTTAATGATACTTAACATTTAATGGGTATATAATGTGTGATGGACACAGTGCTAAATGTCTAACATGCATTAACTACCTTAATCCTCAACCACAGCCCTGTGACCTAGCAACACTCTTTCATCCTCATTTTACAGATAAGGAAACTGAAGCTTAAGGAAGCTAAGTAAATTGCCCAAAGTCACAGAGCTGTTAAGTAGGGCGACTGGGATTAGTTCACAGGTCATTCATCTCTAGACCCATCTCTAAACCATTTTCTTGCTGCTTCTGCATGTGCAGTACCAGCAAAATTTCCAAATGGATGAAGTTTATCCTTCACACTTTCCACTTCTCTTGCTTATTCCTTCTCATTCTCCTGTGATTTTTATCCCCACCCAAATTCCCCCCTCCACCCACAATCACCAGCAGCCTTTCAGACTGTCTTTTAGCTACACAAATTCTATCATATCAACCCCCTTCTCAGACCAGACCTCACTAGAATTGATCCATACAACAAAAATTACTTTACTCTTCACAAAGAAATTGTCATTTTCTGTTCCCAGCCGGGTAATGAATGAAGAGAAATCTGCCTATGCAATTCAGAGTAAGGAATGCTTCAAGGCAAGAAAGATAATCTTTGCATTTCTGGGGGAATTTATTTTTTACAGAGTGTTGGTTAACTGAACTACATCTTTACTTAGAAGAATGTTAGACGATGAAAAGGTGAAATAGAGGATTTGGCCTGGACTTGAGAGATATTGCCAGGTAAAAAGGCCCTCCATAGCCCTTGACAGAACCTATGGGTGCGGGTTTAAAAGGGAAGCCACAGTCTTTTTCCAAGAAGTCACACATTTGAAAGTGAAAAAGTGAATGTGCCTGAGGAAGACAGGCGTTTGGAGGACAAAGACACTCTTTTATCATTTTATTAAAGAAGCCACAATGTGATGGCAGGAGGGATATTGCATGTCCTTTCTCCACAGCAGCCTGCCCAGCCCCCTCCCCTTTTTATTAAATCCAAGAAAGAAGCATTGTCCTTTGGTTGACAGTAAGCTGCCTGTGCATCATCGGCTCCGTCTCTGCCTAAAGTCAGCACTAAGGTGTTCTATAGCATGATATTTACAGACTAAAGAAGGATGACATTTCCAGGATAAAGACAGCCAGCCCTGTGGTAGGATCGGCTGTCTGGAAACTCATTTCAGTTAGAAAGGACTGTTTTTCCACTTGTCCCATCACCTGTTTTTCTGCATAAAAGGTTTTTCCTTTTGCGAGAAATCTACAGATTCATTTTAAAGTGCTCCATACCACACACATAGCAAGCTTAGTAGGGAGTATGAAGAGAGGGGGAGAGGCCCTCCCATTTAATGCAGCATCCTAGAAAGTTCAGAGAGAAGGCAGAATACTGGGCCTCTCCACTCTCTGAACACTGGCTGGCTGTCTTCCAGAAATATCTCTGAGAATCTTTTCTTTGAAGACAGTCACTATGGGGAAGTCAAGGGCTCTGACCTTAAGAAGTTGACATCTAGAAGTAAACATGAAGAAAGATAACTAACAATCCAACAATTAAGTAGGGAAAGATAACAATAAACTATATTAGAAGGTGGAACATGATATTGAATACAGATTGTAACAACAGCAATAATAATACTACCTTGATTATTCTCTGTGCTAAACAATGTATATATGTATGTGAGTGTGTGTGCCCACATATGTATTATATATAAATGTGTATTACATATACACTATATATATATATATTCATACACATATGCATACACAGGTATACACACACATATGCACTTAATTAATCTTCTTAACATCAATATAAATTGTTTCAATTAATACCTGAGCGTGTAAGAATTAGGGAAGACTTTCCCAAGGGCATTTAGCTAGTAAGTCGTGAGAAATTCCCAGACTTAGCTTTGTTAGACTACAAAGCACATGCTTTTAATCCCTGTAATACTGCTTTCTAACAGTGGAGTAAATACAACAGGGGTTTAAAGAAAAATAATAATAATAACAATAATCACTCAAGGTCCCAATGATGTGTGGAAATCAAAAGGTTAGATTGGACAAGTCCTTGCAAAATGGGTACAGTGAAGACAGGAAGGCAGCAGGAAGCCTAGCATTATGGTGGGTTAAATAGTGTGAGCAAAAGTGTACAATGGGAGAAGGGGAGTGCAATGGGAAGATTTTGGTTAGAGGTTGACCTCAGGTTGAGAATTCATCCTGAGGGCACTGGAAAGACACTGAATATTCTTAAGACACATCACATGGTACAATATTCTTCCCCAATAAAAAATTCACTCCTGAAGGTTTCTTTTAAACGTGGTTAGCTATTGTGGTCACATTAAAAACAAACACACAGCTGGCCGGTTAGCTCACTTGAAAGAACATAGTGCTGATGACACCACAGTGAAGGGTTTGTATCCCCGTGCCAGCCAGCAACCAAAAAAACAGCACATGAAGAAAGTGTCCTGATACTGTAGAGATATATATAGATATGTTTACGGATGAAATGGTATATTTGGTGTTTGCTGTAAATAAGCCACTGTGTGTGTGTTGGGGGATGGGAGATGAGTGGAAATAAATTTGGACACATATTGGAAACTGGTTCACCGGTACTTAAAGGTTCATGAGACTGTTCTCTCTACATTTTAGTATTTTTAAAACATTATTATTCAGTTATTATCTGTATCTCCTGCTAAATTATATGCTTCCTCAGGACAGGAACTTTGTCTATTTGCTTACCATTCCATCTCTAGCACCTAGCACAGTGCCTGGCACAGAGAGACACAGTAGATATTTATGGAACTAGTTAACTGATTAAAGAAAAATGTGAAGGATAATTATGGTCTGTGGTCAGTGTAATGAAGGAAAAGACAGCATGATATGTTAGAGAATAACCGAGATGGGTATAGATGGATGTCAGGAAAGGCTACTCTGAGGGGGTAACGTGAGCTGAGAAAAGAAGACAGAGGATGGACCGTCCATATGGAAAGTTAGAGGAAGAGCCTTTCAGGCAGAAGGACTGCACGTTCAAAGCCCCGAGGCAGGAAAGGGAATCACAGCATATCATGGGAAGTCCATGAGGAATCTTAATCAGGATAGTAATACAATAAGTGGAAACAGGAGAACAGTCAGGAGGCTGTTGCAAATGGAATATAATGTTGGCTTGAACTTAGTGGCAAAAAGGTGAAAAAGAGTGGATGGATTGGGGCTCCCTTTTAGACATAGAAGACAGGACATGCTGAATGATTTGTTCAAGGAAAGGGGGAAAATATAAATCAAGGTTGACTTGGGAATCATGGAAGTGGTGGTACCAATTACTGCGATGGAAATACTACGGAAGAAATAGGAAGAATAGTGGTGGGGTGGGGAGATTGGGAATTAAAAGCTCAGGTGTCAACATATCAAGTTCAAACTGATTATGAGGTCACTAAAGGGAGATATTGAATAAGTGGTTAGGTAGATAAATCTGAGACTAAGAAGAAGCCCTGATTTATTTGGGGTCATCAGCATCTAGAGTATTTAAAGTCATGAGATAGAATTGGATATACTCCCTGAGAAGGAAAGTGTCGCTAAAGATGATAAGGTCCTACACAGAACCCTGGGCTCTCCGCCAGTTGGAGGCAAGGTGGAACGTGAAGCCAGCGAGGTGAGAGAACCTATAGCATGGTGTAATAAAAGAAAAAGAGAGGAGAAAGAAATGGTAAACTGTCAAATGCTGCTAACAAGTCAAGGAAGAGTGGGATGGGAAAAAGACCGCTTTGAAATTGGCAATGTGAAGACTGCTGGTAACTTTTATAATTACTTTTTTTTTTTACAAAGGTTTATTGAGATACAATTCATATATCCCCAAACTCACCCGTTCAAAGTACAGTGGTTTTTTAGTATATTCAGAGTTGTGAAACCATCACCACAATCCAATTTTATAACGTTTTTGTTATCCTAAAAAGACCCTCCTGCCTATTAGTAGTCATTCCTCGCTCCCCTTCCCCAATCCCAGCTCAAGGCAGCCACTAGTCTACTTTCTGTTGCTATAGATTTGCCTGCCCTGGAGATTTCATATAAATGAAATCATGCAGTATGTAGCCTTTTGTATCTGGCTTTTGTCACTGAGCATGATCTTCAAGCCTATTGTAGTATGTACTTCACTTCTTTTTATGACCAAATAACAGTCCACTGTACTAATATGCCACGTTTTATTAATCTGTGCATCCATTGATGGAACTTAGATTGTTTCCACTTCTGGCTATTATGAATAATTCTGCTATGAACATTTGTGTACAGGTTTTTCCATTGACATGTGTTTTCATAACTTTTAGGTATATACCCAGAGTCAAATTGCTAGGTTATATGGTAGTTCTTTATTTATTTATTTATTTATTTTTGGAAACATAATTGGTTGTGTATATCTGTGGGATACAGCATTGAATATCAATACTTGTGTGCAACATATGATGCTCAAAGCAGGGTAATTAGTATATTTAACATTACACAATGTAATCATATTTTGTGGTCCTTTACAAGTTTCTCACTAACACTCCTCCCCTTCCCACTTTCTCACCTCTGGTGGCCTAAGTTCCTTTATCTCCTTTTGAAAGTTCAATGAATTATTGTGATTGTTGTATCTTTCCTTTTTAATTTATTTGTGGAATTTTTGTTTGTTTGTTTTTTGGCTTTTTTGTTTGTTTTTGTTTGTCTGTTTCTAACCCCCACTTATGAGGGAGGATATGCAATATTTCTCTTTCTATGCCTGGCTTATTTCACTTAACACTGTTTTCTCTAAGTTCATCCATGTTTCTGTGAATGTCAGATCCCTAACTATTATTGTATTGGAGTCTGTTTCTTTCTTTAGGTCTAATAGTGTTTGCTTTATATATCTGGGTGCTTCGGGGTTAGGTGGATATATATTTATTACTGTTACGTCTTCTTGCTGGATAGATCCTTTTGTCATTCTATAGTGGCCTTCTTTTTTGTCTCTTTTTTTGTGTGTGTACACACTCTTTATTCAATATAAATAGCTATTCATGCTCATTTTTTGTTTCCATTTTTATGGTATACCTTCTTCCATCCTTTAACTTTTAGTCCATTTGTGTCTTTAGAGATGAGGTGAGTCTCTTAAAGACAGAATATAGTTGGGTCTAGCTTTTTAATCCAATCAGTCAGTCTGTGTCTTTTGAGTGGGGAATTTAATCCATTTACATCCAGGGTTGTTATTGAAAAGTATAGTCTCAATCCTAGCATTTATTGGTTTTCTTTTGGATGTTTTGAATATCTTTTGTTCCTTTCTTCCCCTTTTACTGATTGTCTTCAATGTTTGTTGGGGCTTTTTTTGAGGTGGTAAGATTTAGTTTCTTTCTCTTTCTCATTGCATTTTTGTTCTAAAAATAAGGATTTTTTCTTTCATGTGTATTCTTTGTAGTGATTATCATTGTTTGGATTCCAGATGCAGGACTCCCTTGAGGATTTCCTACAGGGCTGGTCATGCGGTGGTTAACTCTGGCAGTTTTTGTCTAGGAAATATATTATTCCTCATTCATTTCTAAAAGATTGCCTTAATGACTATAGTATTGTTGTCTAACAATTTTTTTTCTTTTAATATTTTGAATATATCATCCCATTTTCTTCTGGCCTGTAAAGTTTCTGTTGAGAAGTCTACTGTTAATCTTATGGGGACTCCCTTATAGATTATTTGACACTTTTCTCTTGCTATTTTTTAGTTTCTCTCTTTATCTTTGAGCTTTGCCAGTTTGACTACGATATGTCTCAGGGAGGATCTTTTTGGATTGAATCTGTTTGTGGATCTTTGAACCTCCTGGATTTGAAAGTTTGTGTCTCTCCTAATACCTGGGAATTTTTCCATTATTATTTTGTTGAATAAGTTTTCAATGCTTTTCCTTTCTCCTCCTCTTCTGAACACCTTTGATTCAGATGTTTGTGTGCTTAAGGTTGTCTGCTAGCTGTTCTCTTAAATTTTCTACATTTTTAAATCCTTTTTCTTTCTCTTTTCTTTCCTCTCTTTATTTTATTTATTAATTTTTTTTTTTTTGTCTGCCTGTGTTATTTCAAAAAGCCTATCTTTAAGATCAGAAATTCTTTCTTCTGTTTGTTCTAACTTGTTGCTTAACCTCTTGGTTGTGTTTTTTATTTCATTGAATGAATACTTCAATTCCAAAAATCCTGCTACATTCTTTTTTGTTTGTTTGTGTTTTTTTGTGACCAGTAAGGGGATCGGAACCCTTGGCTAGGTGTCGCCCGCACCATGCTCAGCCAGTGAGCGCACTGGCCATCCCTATATAGGATCCGAACCTGTGGCCTCGGCGCTCCCAGTTCTGCACTCTCCTGAGTGAGCCACGGGTTCGGCCCCTGCTGCATTCTTTTTAAAGGTATTAGTCTCTTTGTAAATTTCTTCCTTCATATCCTGGACACTTTTTCTCATTTTGTTGTGCTGTCTAACTGAGTCTTCTTGTATCTCTTTGAGTTTCCTTAAGATTGTGGCTCAGAATTCTTTTTCAGCCATTACAAGGGTTTCCTGCTCTATGGGGTCTGGTACTTAACCTTTGGTTGGTGTTCCTTTGGTTGGTGTCATATTTTCTTGTTTTTTGTTTGTTTGTTTGGTTGGTTGGTTGGTTTGGTTTTTGTTCTGTTTATTTTTTTGTTGTTGTTTGTTTGTTTGTTTGTTTGTTTTGTATTCCTAGTATCTCTACATTGGTGTCTGCTCATCTGGCAGAACAGTTGCTTCTTCTATTATTCTGGAGTAGGTAGGATTGGAGAAGAGAGACTTCCTCCTCTTTTTCTGGACTCTGCTGGTAACTCTTCTTGTGTCAATTCAGTCAAGTGATCAGCAGATCACCTACACAGTGGCCATGGCTGCTGCTATGGCTATGAGCTGCCCTTGTGGCAATAGTGGCTGTGGTGGTGGTGGTTGTGGACCACACGTGCAGAAGTAGTGTTTGTGGCAGTGGTTGGGGCTTCCTACCAGATGCATTCCTGCCTTCTGTCAGGCTGGGGACTGCCTGGGGCTCCTGGTGAAGTTCTACTTCTACATATTTGTTTTAAATTTCCATAATAATAACTTAAATAAGAACCATTAGTTATTTAAGTATTGTTTTAAATAGTGTATTTAAAGAAAATAGAAAATATTAAAACTATCTGTGAATTTTTGATAGTTACTATAAAATATAATATCAATGAATTTTTTTTAAGTGAGAATGATAGGCTAAGTCTGCAAGTCATACCCTGTCATATTGTTAATTTAGTCTAATCTGATAATAACAATACCTTGCACACAGACTATTCTTTGCTATAAAGTGTTTCACATGTATTATTTTGTGTGATCTTCAGGGGAATCCTGACAGTAGCTCACCAGCATGGGGCAACAGCATAAGATTTGTCCTACTTGGCATCTAGTGAGAGAATTCCGGTAGAGACTTTTAAATCCCTTTCTTTGCTGAATTTCTCATAATAGTTGAAAACTTAGCAGAGATATGTAATAATGACAAAATAATGATGATTCTCATTACTTTCAAAGGTGGTACAAATACCCAAACATATGAGGGTCCTTCAAAAAGTTTATGGAAGAATGGAATTAAAAGATAATACAAATCTTTCATGAACTTTTTGAAGGACGCTCATGTTAGCAAACACCTGAAAATAATGACCCCCAACTCCTACTTTGTACAGAGAAGTCTCCAAGGAAATACTTCATAAGCAAATGATCCATTTCCATAACCACATAGAGTTAGAATAGCTACCTACAGGAGATGAAAATCCAGCCCCATCTAGATATTTGTGAATATCTGTAGTATAAATTTTATAAGTGCCCATCAGTGGTAAATTTTCATCTCTCCCTAATAACTTCAAAAAGGTGGGGGGTTTTTTTGTTGTTGTTGTTTGGTTTTTTTCCTAGCCTTGCCTATTTCAAGTGTATATGAGGAAGAAGCTAAGGGGTGGGGCAGGCAACAGGTCCATCCAGCTTGGTGGATCTGGAAAGAAAGTCTTCGAGAATTATGAATTTGAAAAATTTGTCTTTGCCTTACACATTTTCTACCTTTTTACCCCTCTTTCTTCCTTCTCTTTACAGACCCATCTTCTATGTGTACTCAGAGCTGATGAGATAAGATAGGATTTCGATTCATTAAGCCTTATATTGACCCCAGAAATTAAGTTCTTGGAAAAGTGTTTCTGGATTGTCCTAATTTTATATTAAGATAAAACCAGTAGCTCTTTTTCCCATTTCATATGATATATTAGTTGGTAAAATTGCTCTTAACTGATTTATCACCTCAGAGGTTTGGTATGCAATGGGCTGGTATAGATCTAAACTGCAGTTTTCAAGAATCAAACAAATAAAGCTCAAATGGAATAATTGGAACACCATGTCAGATATTCTGGGCCAGGGTAACCAGTCATGAGTACTGTGTTCATTCTTCCATATGTTGCAAACTGTTCTGTTCAGTGATAAGACTGACAGACTAGGAAGGCAACAGTGGAACGTGAAGTCAAATTAAAATAGAGCTCAGACATTAAGCTGTCCTATTGGCACATCTGCTGCCCTCTTTTCATGCATTGCCAAACATTATTTTGGTGTTTTAAAGGTTTGACCATTAGGCCATTAAATGCTTGGAGTTCCATTTTCCTTCTCTGTAAAAACAGAATGAAACTGATGACTAGTGGGCTATTATATTTATATCAGCGTGAATAATATAGTAACAGTAACAACAATCATAAATGGTCATATTTTATATGATAGTTACTATGGTGTAATTAATGTATTCTACCTTCATTATTTAATATGGGCCTCCTGCCTTGCTTCATGTAGATAGCTGTTTGTGTGGGGACCCGGATACTGGCAGTATCATGTCTACCACAGCCGAAGAGAGAAATAAGAAAGGGAGCCATTCAGCTAATGTATTCTAACATTTTCTCTTCTCCTTGCAGGTGTTTTCTAGAATTCTGTACTTTGTAGTGGGGCTGGCCACAGATTCTGCAACAATAGATTCTACAGACAATGATTGACAACTCACAACAAATGTGTTGTATGCCAGGCATATTCCCATATCACTCACTGGGTGTGGACTGAGATACCTATTTTACAAGATAGGTTCACAGGCTTGGGGAGTGACTTTGCCCAAGACCCAGAGCCAGGAAGTGGCAGAATCAATACCAGTTCAGATTTCACCCCACCATTTCCCTTGGTCATAAAAGTGCTTTGTTAGGAGGCCAAGAGAGAGAAACTGGTTTGATAACTAAATTGAACTAAGCAACATGGTTCATTATTACCCTTGAAGCCCTGAATTAATTTGCGTTATGTTGTGCAAAATGGAAAGGTAGGTAATAATAATTTTAAAAAGATATGGAAACATTTAGAAGGTTACTTAAAGTAACAGTGTGGCTGCTGGGAACTGCACCCTGGCACTCTCAGAGATCCTAAGAGCATCCACTGTCTAACCTCCATATCGAGCCCTGCATCTGGTGGGCACTCCATCATCCCTGCAGATGAGGGGCTCACCTAACCTTTCAGAACAGTGAGTTGCTACATTGATGGGCTCTACCCCACCTGATCCTGCTCTGCTTGCTCTCTCCTGCCCTATTTGTGAGTAACTGCATGAGTAACCTGACCTGCCAATGTAATGAGCCTGCTGAGATTATGGTGCAGGAAAAAAACTAGGCTGTTTGTTTTAGAACTTCCTTTCTGTTTCCATTGTTGATTAAGCTCTGGCATTGAGTATCAAAAAGGGTGCAGTTTCCTTGGCAGCGGATCTGTACAGCAGTTGCTAATGAGACCACCATACCAAGTGTTCTTTCTGGGGAGATATATGGGAATGGGCAAGTCTTGCAGGGTTTCTCAAACGAAAAACCATTGCCCAAACCTGTCCCCTTAGCTCTCTGTTTGAGAGATTTGTAGAATAATACTGCTCTACCTGCAAGGTCTTAGCTGCTAAGTGTGTTGGGGGAGGATCACAGTTGGTGCAGAGAAGGTATTGAGACTGGTTGTGTCAACCACTCAGGAAGACCACCTGAAGAGTGGACAGTATCATTAGAGCAATTTGAACCCAAGGGGCTTCCTAAACACTAGTACTCTTTGGGCCTTCACCCACACTCAGAGCATCTGTTTTCTCTCTGTGTGTGTGTGTGTGTGTGTGTGTGTGTGTGTGTGTGTGTGTGTGTGTGTGTGTGTATGGCAGATATTAGGGACAATGACCAGGTGGATAGTGGGCAGTGGTAAAGACCAAACACACCATTTGGGATATCTGCTCTTGCAACTGAACACCAATTGATTCTGTGGGTGGCTCACAGAATCTCCGGGCTATGCAGCCTAGGAGAATACCAAAAGTCATACCACAGAACTGGTCCCATTGAAGACAACCTGGTACCTCTATCAGGCATAGACACTATAGAAGCCAGCCCTGGATGCTCCTGGTAGAATCTTAGCTACCTCTACCCCTAGAAACAAGATGTTGTTACCACTACTATCACCTAAAAAATCTTCATATGGGGCCTGCTTTTTTAAATTACTATCTTCCAATTCAAAATTCAGCCCTTGAGTCTGATTGACAGAGCTGGGTTATGTGCATGTACCACGGCTACAAAAGGAGACTGGGGAATTGAGTACCTGACTCCTGCCAAGAGTCAAAAAAAAAAAAATAATAGGAAATAACTTTTAAAGGGTATTCAAAGCTGGTGGGAAGCCTCAAAATTGGCAAATACCTATTGTAACAGGAATCTGTGCAAGAAAATCGCAAGCAAAGAACAGAGTTAGAAGGAACGAGGTGGCAAGTAAACCCCAGAGGGCTGAAATGGACTAACAGGGAAATAGAAGAGCACCAGGGTCTGTGATTAGAAGACAAGGAAGACAGATTGATAACTCATTTGGGGGAAGAGGGAAGCTGCTGGGTCAACTTAAAACACAAGTTTGGGGATGCTGAGAAATATGTAGGGAGCAGCAGGATAATTAAGGTCTCTCTCCATTGGATAGTAAATCCCCAGTCCAGGTCCCCCTTGACTCAGGGATAGGGTGGATCTGAAGATTTTTGGTTTTGTTTGGTTTTGTAATGTTTTTATCTGGCTTTCATAGGGGCCAACTGGAACTAATAGATCCCATATTCATTTATTCAACAAACATTTCTGTGTGTATGCAAAGAGCTAGGCACATGGTCTAGGAAGTAGGGATTTAGAGATGAATAAAAGACCATCCCTACCTTCAGTATACTTGAAATCTATGGAGAACAGATACAGAATGGTGGGACAGGTAAAGGTGGGCCTCAGAAAGGCTTTGTGGAGGAGCCATTGTTACTCTTTCATCTGATCTTTCCATCCTAGAGTTTATTTTAATGGGAACTTAAACATTAATGTTATTATTTATTTATTTATTGATCTCTCTCTCCCCATGAGAGCAGAGATTTCTGTTTATCACTCCATATTCTCTGGTACAAAGTAGATGCTCAATAAATATGTGTTGAAAGAGTGAATGAATGGACGAAGAGGAGCCGTGAACCAAGTCTTCCTAAATGAGTGTTTCTAAGTGGAGGTTAGATGATGAAAAAGTGGGGGAAATTCTAGAAAGAGGAACCAATATTACCAAGGACATGGGAGTGAACGACAGTTAGCTAAAGACCAGAATCTGCAAAATATCTGTTGTTTCTGAAATATAAAGGTTGAGGCCAGCAAAGATAACTGGATAAGATTGGAAGTCAAGACATGAAAGGCATCGCATGAGTTTCCTATGGCTTCTATAACATATCACCACAAACTTAGTGACCTAAAGGAACATACATGTATTCTCTCACAGATTCCATGGGGAGGAATTCAGGCATGGCTTAGTTGGCACCTTAGCTTATAGTCTCACAAGGCTGCAAGCAAAGTGTCAGGTGGGACTGGTGTCCCATCTTAGTGTCAGAGTCCTCTTCCAAGCTCACATGGTTGTCGGCAGAATTCACGTCCTGTCAGCTGTAAGACTCATGATGGCTTGCTTCCTCAAGCCCATCAGGAGATTCTCTCTCATCATGAAGGGCCAGCCTGCTTTTAAGGACTTTTACCTCATTAAGTCAGGACAACACAATACAAACCCCCACTGGCATAACATGATCATGGGAGGGGCAGCCATCATATTCACAGACACCTTCAAGCCCAAGTACAACAGGATATAGAAGTTTGGAGTCCGTCTTAGAATTCTGCCTACCACATAATGGAACACTATATAAAGGAGCTTGTCATCTGTCCTGAATAATGACTGAATAGTCATTAAAAGGTTATAAGAAATGGAGTAATAAGGTTACATTGTTTTCTCTATGAATCACCCTGAAAGTTATGCAGACGATGAGTTTTACAAGACCAAGGCTACAATTTGGTGGACAAGATATTAGACTTGGCAGAAATCGAAGAGAAAGATGATAATGGTGGAGTGGGAATAAATGGTCCCCCTTGACTGCCTGCTGTTCAGGGCAGAAACATAGGCCTCATGCCTCATTTTTCTATTTGCCTCACACCCCACATCTAATTGATCCGCAAGTTGCATCAAATATTACTCCCTAATATTTAGACAATATATAACTTCACTTCACTGCTATCATCTGGCCCATCTCTATGATTCATTCTTAATATATTGTAATACATAATGTAAGTTTATGTTACTATCCTTTCCAGCCCCCTCAATGGCTTCCCATTGCATTTAAAATGAATCAAAATTCCTTATCATACCCTACCAGGCTCTTTCCACATAATATTAGTCTCTGAAACTACAGTCCCACTATGCTCCAGCCAAAGGCCATTTGCTTCATCTTAAGTAGCTAGACTGACTATTCCTTGTCCCAGGACCTTTGTACCTACTATTCCTCCAGCTGGCTCCTTCGCATCATCTATGTCTCACCTTAAATAGCACTCTTTGTGAGGAGGACAAGCAAGTCACTCTCTATCACAGTACCTTATTTTTTATCTTCAAAAGATATCTATATCTGCAATCATCTTGTTTATTTGTTTAACATTTGCCTCCCCCACTAGAAGAAAGTTCCAAGAGAACATCACCCTTTTAACTCCAGTATCTCTAATGGACAGATCTGCAGCTGATACATATCAAATTGTTTAACAGGTATTTATGGAATCAATACACACATTGGAAGAAAATGTAAAATTATTTGGACTAGATGATTAGCTGCAATTGGCAATGGAAATAAACATAAGAGTTTCTTCTTGGACTTTTAAATTGGCTTACTGAGATAAAAAAGTAGAGGAAAAGAAGTGGGTTTTGGACAAAAGAAAAAGGGCACATAATAGAAATAGGAAGACAATGGATGAGACACACTTGCAAGAAAACCTTGTAAAGGGCTTTATGAAGTTTTAAGAAACATATTGATGAACACTGTCTTATGCTGCAAAGTGATTGGACTAAAATATAACCATTTCATTTAATATGATGAACTTGCTAGTGTATTTAGGGAGAGGAGTTTCTTGTCTTCTTTACATTCAAGCTGGGCAAACTTCAAGTATCTCAAATACTAGTCATTTAATTAACTAATCAATGTGTGTGGATATTCTGAGAGACGTGAGCAGTGTGGATTTGGCATTGGCAAGCCACACTTCTGTGCATAAGTACAGACACCTTTAAAACCATCCTCATTAGTTTAACAAAGGAGTGATTACTGGTTTTGATCAGGGCAGATAGATGATTCATCTGAAATTTTCATGCTTGGCATGTTTTGCTCCAAACGTTTTCCTTGCCTTTTTGAAAGGCCATGTTTATTTAAAGGAAAATTTAACTGTCTGTGCCTGATCCTTTTCCATTTAGCTCAGTCAAATTTTTTTTTTTTTTCTTAAGAATTACGTGCTGATCAAGCAATGTTGTTGCTTGTCAGAGATGAAAGTCACACTTCCCAGTAAAAATCTCCTGACCTCACCAAAAAGCATGAATTCAGTTTGAGACGTCCCACCCCAGGGAGCAGGCCCCAATTTATAAATTTAGGAAGATTACAAGACATGGGACAGGTGAAACAGCTTTAGGTGTCCTTTTACTCTTGAGGCCAGCACTAACAATGAGGCAGTGCTGGAGAAGAGTCGTCCCTATGGGGGGTTGATGGGCCTGCTTTTTCCCTGGTCCACCGTCCTCTGGGCACCAAGTGAGTCCCCACAAATTTGTATGCTTTGTGTTCCTTCCTCAGGGAGTTCCACTGACCTACTGACTTCCTGGGGTGTTGAGAAACAAAGTGAAAATAAGGAAGAGAAAATACTAGTGGAGTGTTTGGATCAGATCATGGGCACCTGACCTTCAATGGAGCCTGGAAGATGTTTATGCCTTGCTTTCCCTGTCACAGGTGATGGCCAAAGTTGCAGATGGTGGCTTGAGTGAAGGAAACACAAGCTCTGTTCAGTGGCTCTTTCTCCAGTGGATTCTTCCTGTGACATTCAGCTCTATGCATGGGTTACCCAGCATTTGCTTCCTTCTCCACCCCTCAATATCTGGATGAATTCACAACATCACACCCAATTTCTCCCTCTCTTTTTTTCTCTTCTTACTGCTTCTCCCTGTCGAGAAATTTTCATACCAATTAATCTGAAATGGTGTAGGCATGGATTAATGGGTCAGAAAGACATCTTATAGATTGTTTCGTTCATTGTCATTGTTTTTCATGTTTACTCGTAGTTTATAAGCACCTGTTTTACATATTAATGAAAAAGAATTAAGATTATCCTTTTAATAGCTTCACTCCTTCTTTGCATTCCTACATGCTTTGCCGAGTGGGAGAGAAAGGGCTGCACCTTACCCAGTACTGGGAATAAGAAATGGATATAAGGATTTGGCTTTCAGTGGGCCTGTGTCACACATGTGAGCATCAGTCCTGGCTCCAAAGAGAGAAATGGACACCCACTGAATTAATCCAGCCATTCCCTGGGGAGAGCCTCAGTCTCCTGGCTGCCAGGGCTCAGTTCTCTCCACTATTCCATGGTGCTCAGTTAGCAACTATCGCAGGCATGAAATTGTGTTTGCTCAGTATACACTAGCAAGTGCCCACAAAATTAAACTACATTTGTATTAGATTAACTTCTCTCAACCCTCCTATCCCTTCACTCCCCACCTCTGACTACGTGTTTGGGTCCTCCTGAGTACTGTTCACTGTGCGATTCCCCACCTCCCTCTGCTCCCGTGTATTCATAAGACTGTCAGGACACAGTCTTCTTCTGTACTGTTTCATAAGATCTCCACTCCACTGAAAACTAAGGAAACATCGTAACTTCTATTCTTGCCTAAGAGGGGCTTTCTGCGTTTCTCCTGGCCTCAATATAAATTGCTCCACTTCCAACATAGCCAAAGTTAGGCTGTTACCCTTAACAAGAGTTTACTCAATGTCCAGTGACAATGGAATGGAAGTCAAGACCTAAAGGTAGGTTATACGGTACAACTAAATGCTGAGAATCAGACCTATCCACAGGATCCTCCTCTATGTGTCAGGAACAGTTATCCACAATGTTTAGAGTGTCTTGAGTACCTCTGCCACCAAGGCCAGACGTAACTGACTGGAGGCTAAAAGAAAAGGAGTTCTGCTTTTCCTCTTGCCTAATGATGCTTCACTATCCCTCATTCCCCAGTCCAACATAGGCCTTGTGTCAGGGCAATTGACGGTGAGAACATCGCCATTCCCTGTGGGGGACACTGCTTTACTCACAAACGTATGATCTCATAATACGGCCTCCAGCAGAACAGTTTGATCAAAACAATATAGTTTCAAATGGGTGTGTTCTGAGTTATGCAGTCACTTATATATTAGTGTATTCATTCCTTCATTCATTCATTCTTTTATTCAACAAATCAGTTTTTATTATAGCTAGCATCTAGGACAGTGGCTGGCACAGAGCAGGTGCTCTATAGATATCAGTTTACTGAATGAATGGATGAATGAATGAATGAATGAATGAATGAGCCTGGTGCTTTTTTTCAAATCACCTGGTGATTCGTTAAGAGAACTCTCTGTAGAGTCAGATAACCTAAATTGAAATCCTGACTCTATCATCTTATTAGTGACCTTGGGCAAGTTACCTAACTTCTCTAAGCTGTAATTGCCTTATTGATAAAGAGTGAGAATGAGAATGATGATGATGGTGATGATGATAATAATGAGTATAACATGATAATGCCTCACTTATAGGTTTGTTGTCAAGTGCTTAAGGTGGAATGAGATTATATTAGGATATTAGAGGGCTCAGTGCAATCACAGGTGAGATCTGGAATTGATCTTGAGAATTCCTGAGTCTTTTGTGCCCAGTGAGTTGCAGTGAGCTCATAAACCTCATCATGATGAAGACTCTGCCAAGCCTCCTTCCTCATTCTTCTGTGTATTATTCTAAATGTCTGTGTGAATGTCCCTCTCTGACAGGAGCTCCTCTGGCTGGGACTCAGACAACCTGTCTAGAGCTTTCTAGCTTCGCTCCCTTAGGAAGCAGAATCTATGTCTTACATTTCAGTTTCTGTTTGAAGACACATTTTGAAACCACTCACTGCTTGGAACTTCTGACGTGGGGCACGCATGTCCCCAGGGTGCCTGTCACCATGCCTGCCAAATAGAATAAACCACTTCATTGAAACTGAACAAGACCGGCCTCACCTGGGATCCTGATAGCTGTTGATTTTTAGGAATAAAACTAAAAACTACATCTGAGTTTTATCTCAAAAATTAAATGAGGTAATGCACATAAAAGCCCTTAGCACAGTAATTGTTGCACTGAAAGGACTCAGTAAATGACAAATTTTATATTAATGATGTACTGTCATCACTCACCTCTGTATTCCTTTCATCTTGTCTTACCACTTTTTTACTTTCCACTCAATGACACAAATTAGACTTACATGCATGGATTGATTGATAAATATAGTTCTCATTTTCTGCAACTTCAAAAGAGCAAGGGGATACCTAGCACCACAGCCATGGTGATACAGGGCATAAAATTCATGCCTACAGTGTCCTCTGGGCTAATTTATCTTCCTTGTCTTATTTTTAATGTAAGACTTGTTGAACCATAAGGGTCTCCCCTTGCTCCAGAAAATGCTTGCCTATACATTTAAATTTCCTCCTTGAATCTATCAGGTATCAACATTTTAATATTTTATATACTCCAACCATACCTTTAGGACACATGATTTGTTTACATACCAAATGAGCTACTGGGAATTCCTTTCAGAAGTTTTCATTCTGTGAATAATTCTAATGATGGCTTAGTTTGCGGGAAAATCTTTTTGAGGTTTTGTATTATTCATGGAAGAAAACCATGCCTCCCAAATTATTGAAAACTCAGTTCTATTCCAAATAAGCTCACAGTAAGAAATCATGAGATGTCAATATAAAAATTATGGCTATAAGATGGCCTTTTGCAATCAAGCTAGGTATTTTTTTACACTGATTAATCTTATCTTGGTCTTATTATTAGAAGGGTAGATATCTAGGAGATAAAATGAAAATGAGAAAAACAAAATTGCTGATCTGTGTGTTTCCTGAGAAATGAGTACATTTATGGGTTATGTTCTGCATATATCTTTGACTATGGGGGAAATGGAGAGCTTCAGCCTCTCCCCCAACTTCGACGATGTCCTCACTGCCCTGCAGTACACACTTCCCCAACATCGGGTGTGCATATACATTTGTATTCTTCAAAATACTGAACTCAGTGACTTTCATAATACTGGCACCAAAAGAGTTTAAAATGACACATTAATAATCAATCAATATATGATAGTGTAAGAGTCTATTTGCTTTTTAAAAATTTAAGGTTGAAAGAAACAACAGAAAGCAAATAGAGAGAAGAAAAGTAAAGGAGCATGGAAAGAAATAGCAAAGGTATAGCATAGTCTGTACTTTCTCTTAAAGATGCTAGAAAAGAGTTAAGCCAGTAAAATCATCATCATCATCATCATCATCATTGTCATCATCTTTCTGTTTGACAAATATGATTATTTAAATATCTAAATTGCAGAATTGGGAGTTTCTGTCCCTATTTTAACCTTCCCTGTCTAGTCACCTTCTGTCCTCATGCTTATGTCTTAGGAAAATGCAATGATGTCCTCTATTTTTGTTTAGACTAGGGCCTCTGCCAAGGATCCCCAAAAGACTTCCTTCCATAGTAATCTGGAATGGTCACAAAAGTAAACTCAAAGACATCAGTTAAGCTTTTATCTAAAAGTGTCGGGCCGAGCCCGTGGCGCACTCGGTAGAGTGCTGTGCTGGGAGCGCGGCGACGCTCCCGCCGCGGGTTCGGATCCTATATAGGAATGACCAGTGCACTCACTGGCTGAGGGCCGGTCACGAAAAAAAATAAATAAATAAAATAAATAAATAAAATAAAAGTGTCACTTCAGCCCTACCTAGGGAAGCTTCTACTCTTTCTCAAACTAATTTGATTCCCCTTGCACAACAAAGTAAAGCCTTCGTCAAAAAAGAAAGCAGTGCAGAGCCACATTCCTATCCGAAATGCTGCAGGATAACAGAGTCTTGTCCTTCAAATTCTTTTTCTCTAGGACTTGCTCCCACTTCTGAGACTGTTGATAAGTGGGTCTCTGTCATAATCACCACCTCAAGAGGATGCCAGGTGATGGAGTTTGGATGTGTTGTCCCCTCCAAAACTCATGTGGAAATTTGATCTCCAATGTGGCAGTCTTGGAAACTGATTGAGTCATGGGGGCGGATCCCTTATGAATGGATTAATGTTCTCCCTGGGGGAGGAGGGGTAGTGAGTGAGTTCTCGCTCTATTACTTCCCGCGAGAACTCCTTGCTTAAAAAGACCCTGGCACCTTCTCTCTCTTTCTTGCTTCCTCTCTCTTGCTTCTTCTCGCTTTTTGATCTGCTTGTACCCGCCGGCTGCCTGCCACTTTCTGCCATAAGTAGAAGAAGCCTGAGGCCTGTGCCAGATGCAGCTGTCCCAGAATCGTGAGCCAAATAAATCTCTGTTCTTTAAGAATTCCCAGTCTCAGGTATTTCTGTTATAGCAACACAAAACAGACTAATACACCAAGTTTGTACTGATTCTCAGTCTTCCAGTAATGGTTCTTCTTCAAAAAGGACTCAATTGTAGGTACTGGAGGCTTTATAGGGCTCTTCCTGAATGAGATTAACGTGAAGAGGAAGGGTTTTTGCATGGGGACAACTTCTTCTTATACCTGAAGTACCTGCAAAGAAATCAAGAAGTTAAAAGGAATAAGGCAGAAAAAAGATATATATCAAAAATTCAATGCCCTAAAACTTATTCAATTTTTTCTTACTATCAGTTACATTCAAATAGTATCTCACAGTTTACATCTTCTACTATTACATGAATACTGGATTTTACAAAACATTCGCACTTATCAGATGTAACAAATAATAATATTTTAATTATATTTTTATTCTATTCTATTCTTTAAATAACAAGAGTGAGTCCTGATCATGACCCACAGCTGAAAAACCCTGTCTCAAAAGCTCGCACTGTATAAATTCACATTTTATCAACAACACTTAATAAATTTAATGATTGGATATCCCAACATATATAAATTAAAAACAGTCAACTGCACAGAGTTAGGAAATATTGATAGAATTAAGAATGAAAACAAAGAAGTGAACACTTCCAGCAGGCATGTGAAGGAACAAAAATAATTCCAAAAGCATTCAAATGGGGACTATTTAGTACCAGGACAAATAGCTGCCCATACCTCAGTGGAGACCCTGAGGAGACAGCTGCATTATAGTGTAAGTCAACATGTGCATAGATAATGTTAAACCCTAATCTCCAAAGAAAACTTTCATTGATGCTTCTTATAACATACTTAAAGCAATTTAACAAATTACTGAACACTTCCTTTACTTAAAGCATTACATTTAAATGTTGTATAGACCATTTTAGAATTATTTCAACAAAAATATTTATCACTAACAAAAAAAATAATTTGCCAAGTTTAAAACATATCTCCTGGTTTGGAAGTCTGCCAAGTGGCAGAGATTCTCCTTTGTACACCATCCCAGTAACAGAGCTTCCCAACACACTGAGTGATTTGACAGTCTGAGAACTGCACCTTTGGGAACTACTATTTTTATTATTTTTTATATCACTCTCCAACTGATGGAAGCAAGTCTGCACCTGTGCGAGAGAGGTTAATACTGAATTCACACCTTCATTTCTCTAAATCACCCTTCCCTGGCAAAGTTGGGTACATCTCACCTCTTCCCCACCCTCTTTTCTCTGGACCATCCCTCTCTGTCCCTCATTTCAGAACCGGCACCAAGGTCTCTATATGGCCATCTCAGCATTTTGTGAAATGTTATGATTTGTTTTCCTGGCAATTCGGTCTTTTCTTCAATCCCTTGCATTCCCTTACAGAGCTTATGCTGCTTTCTTTTCTACCCAAGGGTTAGGCATTCTCTCTTATCTCAGGAATTTAGATGATAAAGTCTTACTTAATTCTAAACAAAGAGCCTAGAGAAAGGGCGGGAGTGAAAAGGCAGGAGATAGAGTCAAGCTAAGCTCTCCTTTTTTTTTTTTTTTTTTTTTTTTTGAGCTCTTTTGGATCAGTTGTGAAGTAAATTTTATTTTATTTTACTTTATTTTATTTTTTATTATGAATACTCATGAGATACAAAGCTAATTATCACCCCTCATGCCCATGATGTGAGGGCCAGATTCATACTGGCAGCATACCCATTACCAGAAATTGCATTTGTACTCCATGTCCCCCACCCAATTATCCCCAACCTCCCTCCCTCTCCCCCTCTCCCCTCCACTCCACTTTGTAGCCCAAGGAATGTTCTCTCCCTCTGCAACACGAATGCATTACTGTGGTCTTTCTTTCCTTCCTTCTTTCTCTCTTAGCTCCCACATATGAGTGAGCACATGCAGTATTTGTCCCTCTGTGCCTTGCTTATTTCACTCAACATAAGTTTCTCCTGACTTCAAATTATACTACAAAGCTATTGTGACCAAAACAGCATGGTACTGGTATAAAAGTAGACATTCTGATAAGCTTTTCTTTTGATACAGGATTCAGGGGCTCCTTGAAATCTATAGACTCCTTGAAAGTAATCTTCAGCTATGGAAAATTAACTTATGGAGAACAATTTCCTCACAAATGATGCATTAAAAGTATTGCACCAGTTTTTATGAAAAAAGAAGAAAAGGCTTCCATAACTGCTTGGCTGGTAGAATTTTAGGGCATCTTGTGGAACACATGATTGTCTCTACAACTTAAAAGGCAGAGAACATATCAATTGAGGAATGACTAGAGAAAGGGTTTCACAAAGACTTTCTAAGCTTCAGAATGCTGAGAGTCTCAGTGCTTAGAGGAAATATTATGTGTTGGAAGATGTATATTTGCCCAGTCAAAATCCCAGTAAGTTACTTTGTGGACATTGATAACTGATTCTAAAGCTGATATGTAAAGGTAAAAAACTCAGAAGAGCCAACATATTATTGAAGGAGAACAAAGTAGGAGGACTGACACTATCCAACTAAAAGACGTACTATAAAGTTACAGTAATTAAGACAGTATGGTACTGATGAAAGAATAGAAAGGTAGATCAGTAAAACAGAATAGAGAGCCCAGAAATAGATCCACCCTAATATAATGAACTGATTTTTGACAAAGGAGGAAAGGCAATTTGATGAAGAAAGAATAGACTTTCCAACAAATAATGCTAGAACAACTAGACATTCACACATACACACACACACACACACACACACACACACACACACACACACATCACACATCACACATTATGAATTTAGACACAGACCTCACACCTTTCACAAAAATTAACTCAGAAAAGATCATAGACCTAATGTGAAACCCAGAATTATAAAATTTCTAGAAGATAACATAGAAGAAATTCCAGATGTCATTGGATGTGAGATTCTTTTTACATACACCATCCAATGCCCTACTTTAGTTGAATGTTACAAGTTTGATTTAAAAGATTGTTCTTAACTTTTAGTTTAACATTTTATATGCTAGATCATAATTTCTTCTTTGAACCATTGGTAATTTAGAGTTATATTATTTTATTTTTAAACCAAAGAGAGTTTTCAGGTTAGCTTTCTATTATTCCTTAATTTTAATTACGGTCAATGAACATGGTTCAATTTTTCCATGTTTGTTGAGAATTTCTTAATGACACACTGTAGGAAAAAGGGTTTTAGGAAAGGTTCTAGAAAAGCTTGAACATAATTGGCATTGAAATTGTTAAGTTAAGAGCTCCATTTGGGTCCAGTTTGTCCATTCAGTCAAGTTTTGTCAAGCATGTTTTACAAATCTACTATATCCTTACCATATTTTTCTTTTTGCCTGCTATTTCTATTAAGTACTGAGAGGTTTTAAAACCTACTATATATTTGTGTATACGTCTATTTCTCTGGGTATCTATCAATTTGCTTTACGTATGTTCAATTAGTGTTATCAACACATACTTTTTAAATTCTCATAGCTCTCTGGTGAATTAAATCTTATCATTATGAAGTGATTCTTTCACCTTTAGTAATGAACTTATATTCTGCTTTAAAGCTTCTTTTGACTAATATTAGTATGTTTAATCAAATGACTGTATATAGAATCTCTTCACTTTCCACATCCTGTATTCTTAGGTTTTAAATGTTTCTTCCAAACATATATTGCTGTTTTTATTATTTTATTTGTCT